>NC_092777.1:63344360-63650360 GCF_047496795.1 Chiloscyllium punctatum | reverse complement strand
GGAACATGGACTGGAGCAGGGAAACAGTCCCGGAAAGGGGACTGGAGTGGCGAAACAGTCCCGGAGCGGGGACTGGAGCAGGGAATTAGTCCTGGAGCAGGGACTGGAGCATGGCAACAATCCCGGAGCAGGGACTGGAGCAGGGCAACAGACCCGGAGCAGGGCCTGGAGCAGGGAAACGATCCCGGAACGGGGACTGGAGCAGGGAAACAGTTTGGAGCGGGGACTGGAGCAGGAAAATAGACCCGGAGCGGGGACTGGAGCAGAGATACAGTCCCAGAGCGGGGACAGGAGCAGGAAAATAGACCCGGAGCGGGGACGGGAGCAGGGAAACAGTCCCGGAACAGGGACTGGTACAGGGAAACAGTCCTGGAGCGGAGGCTGGAGCAGTAAACAGTCCCGGAGCTGGGACTGGAGCTGGGAAACAATCCCGGAACGGAGACTGGAGCAGGGATACAGTCCCGAAACGGAGGCTGCAGTGCGGAAACAGTCCCGGAACGGGGACTGGAGTAGGGAAATAGTCCCGGAACGGAGGCTGGAGCAGGGAAATAGTGCCGGAATGGGGACTGGAGCAGGGAAACAGTCCCGGAATGGAGGCTGGAGTAGGGAAACTGTCCTGGAACGGAGGCTGGAGCAGGGAAACTGTCCCGGAGCAGGGACTGGAGCTGGGAAACAATCCCGGAACGGAGACTGGAGCAGGGAAACTGTCCCGGAATGGAGGCTGGTGCGGCGAATCAGTCCCGGAACGGGGACTGGAGCAGGGAAACGGTTCCGGAGCAGGGACTGGAGCAGGGAATCAGCCCCGGAGTGGAGGCTGGAGCGGGGAAACAATCCCGGAACGGAGGCTGGAGCAGGGAAACAGTCCCGGAACGGAGGCTGGAGCAGGGAAACAATCCCGGAACGGTGACTGGTGCAGGGAAACAGTCCCAGAATGGGGGCTGCAGCTAGGAAACAGTCCCGGAACGGAGGCAGGAGCAGGGAAACAATCCCGGAATGGAGGCTGGAGCAGGGAAACAGTCCCGGAATGGGGACTGGAGCAGGGAAACAGACCCGGAGCAGGGACTGGAGCGGGGAAACAGTCACGGAATTGAGGCTGGAGCAGGGATAGTCCTGGAGCAGGTCTGGAGTGGGGATAAAATCCCAGAACGGGGACTGGAGCAGGGAAACAATCCCGGAATGGAGGCTGGAGCGGCAAAACAGTTCCAGAGCGGGGGCTGGAGCAGGAAAATAGACCCGGAGTGGGGACAGGAGCTGGGAAACAATCTCGGAACGGGGACTGGAGCAGGGAAACGGTTCCGGAGCAGGGACTGGAGCAGGGAATCAGCCCCGGAGTGGAGGCTGGAGCGGGGAAACAATCCCGGAACGGAGGCTGGAGCAGGGAAACAGTCCCGGAACGGAGGCTGGAGCAGGGAAACAATCCCGGAACGGTGACTGGTGCAGGGAAACAGTCCCAGAATGGGGGCTGCAGCTAGGAATCAGTCCCGGAACGGAGGCAGGAGCAGGGAAACAATCCCGGAATGGGGACTGGAGCAGGGAAACAGTCCCGGAATGGGGACTGGAGCAGGGAAACAGACCCGGAGCAGGGACTGGAGCGGGGAAACAGTCACGGAATTGAGGCTGGAACAGGGATAGTCCTGGAGCAGGTCTGGAGTGGGGATAAAGTCCCAGAACGGGGACTGGAGCAGGGAAACTGTCCCAGAACGGAGGCTGGAGCAGGAAACTGTCCAGGAGCGGGGTCTGGAGCAGGGAAACAATCCCGGAATGGAGGCTGGAGCGGCAAAACAGTTCCAGAGCGGGGGCTGGAGCAGGAAAATAGACCCGGAGTGGGGACAGGAGCTGGGAAACAATCTCGGAACGGGGACTGGAGCAGGGAAACGGTTCCGGAGCAGGGACTGGAGCAGGGAATCAGCCCCGGAGTGGAGGCTGGAGTGGGGAAACAATCCCGGAACGGAGGCTGGAGCAGGGAAACAGTCCCGGAACGGAGGCTGGAGCAGGTAAGCAGTCCCAGAATGGAGGCTGGAACAGGGAAACAATCCCGGAACGGTGACTGGTGCAGGGAAACAGTCCCAGAATGGGGGCTGCAGCTAGGAAACAGTCCCGGAACGGAGGCAGGAGCAGGGAAACAATCCCGGAATGGAGGCTGGAGCAGGGAAACAGTCCCGGAATGGGGACTGGAGCAGGGAAACAGACCCGGAGCGGGGACTGGAGCGGGGAAACAGTCACGGAATTGAGGCTGGAGCAGGGATAGTCCTGGAGCAGGTCTGGAGCGGGGAAAAAGTCCCAGAATGGGGACTGGAGCAGGTAAACTGTCCCAGAACGGAGGCTGGAGCAGGAAACTGTCCAGGAGCGGGGTCTGGAGCAGGGAAACAATCCCGGAATGGAGGCTGGAGCGGCGAAACAGTCCCGGAACAGGGACTGGAGCAGGGAAAGTCCCGGAACGGAGGCTGGAGCAGGGAAACAGTCCCGGAATGGGACTGGAGCAGGGAAACAGACCCGGAGCGGGGAAACAGTCCCGGAACGGTGACTGGAGCAGGGAAACAGTCCCGGAGAGGGGACTGCAGCAGGGAAACAATCCCAGAACGGGCACTGGAGCCGGGAAACAATCCCGAATGGAGGCTGGAGCGGCGAAACAGTCCCGGAACGGTGACTGGAGCAGGGAAACAGTGCCAGAGCAGGGACTGGAGGGGGAAACAGTCCCGGAACAGGGACTGGAGCAGGGAAACAGTCCCAGAACGGGGACTGGAGCAGGGAAACAGTCCCGGAACGGCGACTGGAGCAGGGAAACAATCCCGGAGTGGGGACTGGAGCCGGGAAACAATCCCGGAACGGAGGCTGGAGCAGGGAAACTGTCCAGGAATGGAGGCTGGAGCGGGGAAACAGTCCCAGAACACAGGCTGGAGCAGGGAAACAGTCCCGGAATGGGGGACTGGAGCAGGTAAACAATCCCGGAACGGAGGCTGGAGTAGGGAAACTGTCCCGGAACGGCGGCTGGAGCAGGGAAACTGTCCCGGAGCAGGGACTGGAGCAGGGAATTAGTCCCGTAGCAGGAACTGGAGCATGGAAACAATCCCGGAACGGGGACTTGAGCAGGGAAACAGTCCCGGAATGGGGGACTGGAGCAGGGAAACAATCCCGGAACGGAGGCTGGAGTAGGGAAACTGTTCCGGAACGGCAGCTGGAGCAGGGAAACTGTCCCAGAGCAGGGACTGGAGCAGTGAAAGAGTCCCGGAGCAGGGACTGGAGCAGGGAATCAGTCCCGGAGCGGAGGCTGGAGCGGGGAAACAATCCCGGAACAGAGGCTGGAGCAGGGAAACAGTCCTGGAATGGGTGCTGGAGCAGGGAAACAGTCCCGGAACGGGGACTGGAGCAGGGAATCAGTGCCGGAGCAGGGACTGGAGCGGGGAAACAGTCACGGAATTGAGGCTGGAGCAGGGATAGTCCTGGAGCAGGTCTGGAGCAGGGATAAAGTCCCAGAACGGGGACTGGAGCAGGGAAACTGTCCCAGAACGGAGGCTGGAGCAGGAAACTGTCCAGGAGCGGGGTCTGGAGCAGGGAAACAATCCCGGAATGGAGGCTGGAGCGGCGAAACAGTTCCAGAGCGGGGGCTGGAGCAGGGAAACAATCCCGGAATGGAGGCTGGAGCGGCGAAACAGTCCCGGAACAGGGACTGGAGCAGGGAAAGTCCCGGAATGGAGGCTGGAGCGGCGAAACAGTCCCGGAACGGGGACTGGTGCAGGGAAACAATCCCGGAGCGGGGACTGGAGCAGGAAAATAGACCCGGAGTGGGGACGGGAGCTGGGAAACAATCTCGGAACGGGGACTGGAGCAGGGAAACGGTTCCGGAACAGGGACTGGAGCAGGGAATCAGCCCCGGAGTGGAGGCTGGAGCGGGGAAACAATCCCGGAACGGATCTGGAGCAGTGAAACAGTCCCGGAACGGAGGCTGGAGCAGGTAAGCAGTCCCGGAATGGAGGCTGGAGCAGGGAAACAATCCCGGAACGGTGACTGGTGCAGGGAAACAGTCCCAGAATGGGGGCTGCAGCTAGGAAACAGTCCCGGAACGGAGGCAGGAGCAGGGAAACAATCCCGAAACGGATGCTGGAGTGGGGAAACAATCCCGGAACGGAGGCTGGAGCAGGGAAACAGTCCCGGAACGGGGACTGGAGCAGGGAAACAGACCCGGAGCGGGGACTGCTGCAGGGATACAGTCCCAGAATGGAGGCTGGAGCGGGGAAACAGTCCTGGAGCAGGGTCTGGAGCGGGGATACAGTCCCAGAACAGGGACTGGAGCAGAGAAACAATCCCGGAACGGAGGCTGGAGTGGGGAAACAATCCCGGAACGGAGGCTGGAGCAGGGAAGCAGTCCCGGAACGGAGGCTGGAGCTGGTAAACAGTCCCAGAACGGAGGCTGGAGCAGGGAAGCAGTCCCGGAACGGGGACTGCAGCAGGGAAACAGTCCCGGAACAGGGACTGGAGCAGGGAAACAGTCCCGGAATGGGGACTGGAGCAGGGAAACAATCCCGGAATGGAGGCTGAAGCAGTGAAACAGTCCCGGAACAGGGCCTGGAGCGGGGAAACAATCCCGGCGCGGGGACTGGAGCGGGGATACAGATCCGGAATGGAGGCTGGAGCGGGAAAACAGTCCCGGAGCAGGGTCTGGAGCGGGAAAACAGTCCTGGAACGGATACTGGAGCAGGGAAACAGTCCCGGAGCAGGAATTGGAGCAGGGAAACAGTCGCAGAGCGGGGACTGGAGCAGGGAAACAATCCTGGAATGGGGGACTGGAGCAGGGAAACAATCCCGGAATGAGGGCTGGAGCAAGGAAACTGTCCCAGAGCAGGGACTGGAGCAGGGAAACAGTCCCGGAATGGGGGCTGGTGCAGGGAAACAGTCCCGGAGCGTGGACGGGAGCAGGGAAACAGTCCCGGAGCAGGGTCTGGAGCAGGGATACAGTCCCAGGATGGGGACTGGACCAGGGAAACAATCCCGGAACGGAGGCTGGAGTGGGGAAACAATCCTGGAACGGAGGCTGGAGCAGGGAAACAATCGAAGAGCAGGGACTGAAGCAGGCAATCAATCCCGGAATGGAGGCTAGAGCAGGGAAACAGTCCCGGAACGGGGACTGGAGCGGGGAAACAGTCCCGGAGCGGGGACTGGAGAGGGGAAACAGTCCCGGAACGGGGACTGGATAGGGGAAATAGTCCCGGAACATGGACTGGAGCAGGGAAACAGTCCCGGAAAGGGGACTGGAGTGGCGAAACAGTCCCGGAGCGGGGACTGGAGCAGGGAATTAGTCCTGGAGCAGGGACTGGAGCATGGCAACAATCCCGGAGCAGGGACTGGAGCAGGGCAACAGACCCGGAGCAGGGCCTGGAGCAGGGAAACGATCCCGGAACGGGGACTGGAGCAGGGAAACAGTTTGGAGCGGGGACTGGAGCAGGAAAATAGACCCGGAGCGGGGACTGGAGCAGAGATACAGTCCCGGAGCGGGGACAGGAGCAGGAAAATAGACCCGGAGCGGGGACGGGAGCAGGGAAACAGTCCCGGAACGGGGACTGGTACAGGGAAACAGTCCTGGAGCGGAGGCTGGAGCAGTAAACAGTCCCGGAGCTGGGACTGGAGCTGGGAAACAAACCCGGAACGGAGACTGGAGCAGGGATACAGTCCCGAAACGGAGGCTGCAGTGGGGAAACAGTCCCGGAACGGGGACTGGAGTAGGGAAATAGTCCCGGAACGGAGGCTGGAGCAGGGAAATAGTGCCGGAATGGGGACTGGAGCAGGGAAACAGTCCCGGAATGGAGGCTGGAGTAGGGAAACAGTCCTGGAACGGAGGCTGGAGCAGGGAAACTGTCCCGGAGCAGGGACTGGAGCTGGGAAACAATCCCGGAACGGAGACTGGAGCAGGGAAACTGTCCCGGAATGGAGGCTGGTGCGGCGAATCAGTCCCGGAACGGGGACTGGAGCAGGGAAACGGTTCCGGAGCAGGGAATCAGCCCCGGAGTGGAGGCTGGAGCGGGGAAACAATCCCGGAACGGAGGCTGGAGCAGGGAAACTGTCCCGGAGCAGGGACTGGAGCTGGGAAACAATCCCGGAACGGAGACTGGAGCAGGGAAACTGTCCCGGAATGGAGGCTGGTGCGGCGAATCAGTCCCGGAACGGAGGCTGGAGCAGGGAAACAGTCCCGGAACGGAGGCTGGAGCAGGGAAACAATCCCGGAACGGTGACTGGTGCAGGGAAACAGTCCCAGAATGGGGGCTGCAGCTAGGAAACAGTCCCGGAACGGAGGCAGGAGCAGGGAAACAATCCCGGAATGGAGGCTGGAGCAGGGAAACAGTCCCGGAATGGGGACTGGAGCAGGGAAACAGACCCGGAGCAGGGACTGGAGCGGGGAAACAGTCACGGAATTGAGGCTGGAGCAGGGATAGTCCTGGAGCAGGTCTGGAGTGGGGATAAAGTCCCAGAACGGGGACTGGAGCAGGGAAACGGTTCCGGAGCAGGGACTGGAGCAGGGAATCAGCCCCGGAGTGGAGGCTGGAGCGGGGAAACAATCCCGGAACGGAGGCTGGAGCAGGGAAACAGTCCCGGAACGGAGGCTGGAGCAGGGAAACAATCCCGGAACGGTGACTGGTGCAGGGAAACAGTCCCAGAATGGGGGCTGCAGCTAGGAAACAGTCCCGGAACGGAGGCAGGAGCAGGGAAACAATCCCGGAATGGGGACTGGAGCAGGGAAACAGTCCCGGAATGGGGACTGGAGCAGGGAAACAGACCCGGAGCAGGGACTGGAGCGGGGAAACAGTCACGGAATTGAGGCTGGAGCAGGGATAGTCCTGGAGCAGGTCTGGAGTGGGGATAAAGTCCCAGAACGGGGACTGGAGCAGGGAAACTGTCCCAGAACGGAGGCTGGAGCAGGAAACTGTCCAGGAGCGGGGTCTGGAGCAGGGAAACAATCCCGGAATGGAGGCTGGAGCGGCAAAACAGTTCCAGAGCGGGGGCTGGAGCAGGAAAATAGACCCGGAGTGCGGACAGGAGCTGGGAAACAATCTCGGAACGGGGACTGGAGCAGGGAAACGGTTCCGGAGCAGGGACTGGAGCAGGGAATCAGCCCCGGAGTGGAGGCTGGAGCGGGGAAACAATCCCGGAACGGAGGCTGGAGCAGGGAAACAGTCCCGGAACGGAGGCTGGAGCAGGTAAGCAGTCCCAGAATGGAGGCTGGAACAGGGAAACAATCCCGGAACGGTGACTGGTGCAGGGAAACAGTCCCAGAATGGGGGCTGCAGCTAAGAAACAGTCCCGGAACGGAGGCAGGAGCAGGGAAACAATCCCGGAATGGAGGCTGGAGCAGGGAAACAGTCCCGGACTGGGGACTGGAGCAGGGAAACAGACCCGGAGCGGGGACTGGAGCGGGGAAACAGTCACGGAATTGAGGCTGGAGCAGGGATAGTCCTGGAGCAGGTCTGGAGTGGGGATAAAGTCCCAGAACGGGGACTGGAGCAGGGAAACTGTCCCAGAACGGAGGCTGGAGCAGGAAACTGTCCAGGAGCGGGGTCTGGAGCAGGGAAACAATCCCGGAATGGAGGCTGGAGCGGCGAAACAGTTCCAGAGCAGGGGCTGGAGCAGGGAAACAATCCCGGAATGGAGGCTGGAGCGGCGAAACAGTCCCGGAACAGGGACTGGAGCAGGGAAAGTCCCGGAATGGAGGCTGGAGCGGCGAAACAGTCCCGGAACGGGGACTGGTGCAGGGAAACAATCCCAGAACAGAGGCTGGAGCAGGGAATCAGCCCCGGAGTGGGGACTGGAGCGGGGATACAGTCTCGGAATGGAGGCTGGAGTGGGGAAACTGTCCCGGAGCAGGGAAATAATCCCGGAATGGGGGCTGGAGCAGGGAAACAGTTCCAGAGCGGGGACTGGAGCAGGGAAAGAATCCCACAATGGAGACTGGAGCAGGGAAACAATCCCGGAATGGTGACTGGTGCAGGGAAACAGTCCCAGAATGGGGGCTGCAGATAGGAAACAGTCCCGGAACGGAGGCAGGAGCAGGGAAACAATCCCGGAATGGAGGCTGGAGCAGGGAAACAGTCCCGGAATGGGGATTGGAGCAGGGAAACAGACCCGGAGCGGGGACTGGAGCGGGGAAACAGTCACGGAATTGAGGCTGGAGCAGGGATAGTCCTGGAGCAGGTCTGGAGCGGGGATAAAGTCCCAGAGCGGGGGCTGGAGCAGGGAAACAATCCCGGAATGGAGGCTGGAGCGGCGAAACAGTCCCGGAACAGGGACTGGAGCAGGGAAAGTCCCGGAATGGAGGCTGGAGCGGCGAAACAGTCCCGGAACGGGGACTGGTGCAGGGAAACAATCCCGGAGCGGGGACTGGAGCAGGAAAATAGACCCGGAGTGGGGACGGGAGCTGGGAAACAATCTCGGAACGGGGACTGGAGCAGGGAAACGGTTCCGGAGCAGGGACTGGAGCAGGGAATCAGCCCCGGAGCGGGGACTGGAGCGGGGAAACAGTCACGGAATTGAGGCTGGAGCAGGGATAGTCCTGGAGCAGGTCTGGAGCGGGGATAAAGTCCCAGAACGGGGACTGGAGCAGGGAAACTGTCCCAGAACGGAGGCTGGAGCAGGAAACTGTCCAGGAGCGGGGTCTGGAGCAGGGAAACAATCCCGGAATGGAGGCTGGAGCGGCGAAACAGTTCCAGAGCGGGGGCTGGAGCAGGGAAACAATCCCGGAATGGAGGCTGGAGCGGCGAAACAGTCCCGGAACAGGGACTGGAGCAGGGAAAGTCCCGGAATGGAGGCTGGAGCGGCGAAACAGTCCCGGAACGGGGACTGGTGCGGGGAAACAATCCCGGAGCGGGGACTGGAGCAGGAAAATAGACCCGGAGTGGGTACGGGAGCTGGGAAACAATCTCGGAACGGGGACTGGAGCAGGGAAACGGTTCCGGAGCAGGGACTGGAGCAGGGAATCAGCCCCGGAGTGGAGGCTGGAGCGGGGAAACAATCCCGGAACGGAGGCTGGAGCAGGGAAACAGTCCCGGAACAGAGGCTGGAGCAGGTAAGCAGTCCCAGAATGGAGGCTGGAGCAGGGAAACAATCCCGGAACGGTGACTGGTGCAGGGAAACAGTCCCAGAATGGGGGCTGCAGCTAGGAAACAGTCCCGGAACGGAGGCAGGAGCAGGGAAACAATCCCGGAATGGAGGCTGGAGCAGGGAAACAGTCCCGGAATGGGGACTGGAGCAGGGAAACAGACCCGGAGCGGGGACTGGAGCGGGGAAACAGTCACGGAATTGAGGTTGGAGCAGGGATAGTCCTGGAGCAGGTCTGGAGCGGGGATAAAGTCCCAGAACGGGGACTGGAGCAGGGAAACTGTCCCAGAACGGAGGCTGGAGCAGGAAACTGTCCAGGAGCGGGGTCTGGAGCAGGGAAACAATCCCGGAATGGAGGCTGGAGCGGCGAAACAGTCCCGGAACTGGGACTGGAGCAGGGAAAGTCCTGGAACGGAGGCTGGAGCAGGGAAACAGTCCCGGAATGGGACTGGAGCAGGGAAACAGACCCGGAGCGGGGAAACAGTCCCGGAACGGTGACTGGAGCAGGGAAACAGTCCCGGAGAGGGGACTTCAGCAGGGAAACAATCCCAGAACGGGCACTGGAGCCGGGAAACAATCCCGAATGGAGGCTGGAGCGGCGAAACAGTCCCGGAACGGTGACTGGAGCAGGGAAACAGTGCCGGAGCAGGGACTGGAGGGGGAAACAGTCCCGGAACAGGGACTGGAGCAGGGAAACAGTCCCAGAACGGGGACTGGAGCAGGGAAACAGTCCCGGAACGGGGACTGGAGCAGGGAATCAGTGCCGGAGCAGGGACTGGAGCGGGGAAACAGTCCCGGAGTGGGGACTGGAGCCAGGAAACAATCCCGGAACGGAGGCTGGAGCAGGGAAACAGTCCCGGAATGGGGACTGGAGCAGGGAAACAGACCCGGAGCGGGGTGTGGAGCAGGAAAACAGACCCGGAGCAGGGACTGGAGCAGGAAACTGTCCCAGAACGGGGACTGGACCAGGGAAACAATCCCGGAACAGAGGCTGGAGCAGGGAAACAGTCCCGGAACGGAGGCTGGAGCGGGTAAACAGTCCCAGAACGGAGGCTGGAGCAGGGAAGCAGTCCCGGAACGGGGACTGGAGCAGGGAAGCCATCCCGGAACAGGGGCTGGAGCGGGGATGCAGTCCCGGAATGGAGGCTGGAGCAGGGAAGCAGTCCCGGAACAGGGGCTGCAGCAGGGAAACAATCCCAGAGCGGGGACTGGAGCAGGGAAACAGTGTCGGAGCATGGACGGGAGCAGGAAAACAGTCCTGGAACGGGGACTGGAGCAGGGAAACAATCACGGAATGGAGGTTGGAGCGGGGAAACACTCGCGGAACGGGGACTGGAGCAGGGAAACAGTCCTGGAACGGGAGACTGGAGCGGGGATACAGACCCAGAGCGGGGACTGGAGCGGGGATACAGACCCGGAGCGGGGACTGGAGCGGGGATACAGACCCGGAGCGGGGACTGGAGCGGGGATACAGTCCCGGAATGGAGGCTGGAGCAGGGAAACTGTCCCGGAATGGGGACTGGAGCAGGAAACAGTCCCAGAACGGGGACTGGACCAGGGAAACAATCACGGAACGGAGGCTGGAGCAGGGAAACAGTCCTGGAACGGGGACTGGAGCAGGGAAACAATCCCGGAATGGAGGTTGGAGCGGGGAAACAGTCCCGGAACGGGGACTGGAGCGGGGAAACAGTCCCGGAATGGGACTGGAGCAGGGAAACAGACCCGGAGCGGGGAAACAGTCTCGGAACGGTGACTGGAGCAGGGAAACAGTCCCGGAGAGGGGACTGCAGCAGGGAAACAATCTCAGAACGGGCACTGGAGCAGGGAAACAATCCCGAATGGAGGCTGGAGCGGCGAAACAGTCCCGGAACGGGGACTGGAGCAGGGAAACAGACCCGGAGCGGGGACTGGAGCGGGGAAACAGTCACGGAATTGAGGCTGGAGCAGGGATAGTCCTGGAGCAGGTCTGGAGCGGGGATAAAGTCCCAGAACGGGGACTGGAGCAGGGAAACTGTCCCAGAACGGAGGCTGGAGCAGGAAACTGTCCAGGAGCGGGGTCTGGAGCAGGGAAACAATCCCGGAATGGAGGCTGGAGCGGCAAAACAGTTCCAGAGCGGGGGCTGGAGAAGGGAAACAATCCTGGAATGGAGGCTGGAGCGGCGAAACAGTCCCGGAACAGGGACTGGAGCAGGGAAAGTCCCGGAATGGAGGCTGGAGCGCCGAAACAGTCCCGGAACGGGGACTGGTGCAGGGAAACAATCCCGGAGCGGGGACTGGAGCAGGAAAATAGACCCGGAGTGGGGGCGGGAGCTGGGAAACAATCTCGGAACGGGGACTGGAGCAGGGAAACGGTTCCGGAACAGGGACTGGAGCAGGGAATCAGCCCCGGAGTGGAGGCTGGAGCGGGGAAACAATCCCGGAACGGAGGCTGGAGCAGGGAAAGTCCCGGAATGGAGGCTGGAGCAGCGAAACAGTCCCGGAACGGGGACTGGAGAAGGGAAACAATCCCGGAGCGGAGGCGGGAGCAGGAAACAGTCCCAGAACGGGGACTGGACCAGGGAAACAATCCCGGGACAGATGATGGAGCAGGGAAACAATCCCGGAGCGGGGACTGGAGCAGGAAAATAGACCCGGAGTGGGGACGGGAGCTGGGAAACAATCTCGGAACGGGGACTGGAGTAGGGAAACGGTTCCGGAACAGGGACTGGAGCAGGGAATCAGCCCCGGAGTGGAGGCTGGAGCGGGGAAACAATCCCGGAACGGAGGCTGGAGCAGGGAAACAGTCCCGGAACGGAGGCTGGAGCAGGTAAGCAGTCCCGGAATGGAGGCTGGAGCAGGGAAACAATCCCGGAACGGTGACTGGTGCAGGGAAACAGTCCCAGAATGGGGGCTGCAGCTAGGAAACAGTCCCGGAACGGAGGCAGGAGCAGGGAAACAATCCCGGAATGGGGACTGGAGCAGGGAAACAGACCCGGAGTGGGGACTGGAGCGGGGAAACAGTCACGGAATTGAGGCTGGAGCAGGGATAGTCCTGGAGCAGGTCTGGAGCGGGGATAAAGTCCCAGAACGGGGACTGGAGCAGGGAAACTGTCCCAGAACGGAGGCTGGAGCAGGAAACTGTCCAGGAGCGGGGTCTGGAGCAGGGAAACAATCCCGGAATGGAGGCTGGAGCGGCGAAACAGTTCCAGAGCGGGGGCTGGAGCAGGGAAACAATCCCGGAATGGAGGCTGGAGCGGCGAAACAGTCCCGGAACAGGGACTGGAGCAGGGAAAGTCCCGGAATGGAGGCTGGAGCGGCGAAACAGTCCCGGAACGGGGACTGGTGCAGGGAAACAATCCCGGAGTGGGGACTGGAGCAGGAAAATAGACCCGGAGTGGGGACGGGAGCTGGGAAACAATCTCGGAACGGGGACTGGAGCAGGGAAACGGTTCCGGAACAGGGACTGGAGCAGGGAATCAGCCCCGGCGTGGAGGCTGGAGCGGGGAAACAATTCTGGAACGGAGCTGGAGCAGGGAAACAGTCCCGGAACGGAGGCTGGAGCAGGGAACCAGTCCCGGAACGGGGACTGGAGCAGGGAAACAGTGCCGGAGCAGGGACTGGAGTGGAAAAACAGTCCTGGAATGGAGGCTGGAGCAGGGTAACATTCCCGGAGTAGCGACTGGAGCAGGGAAACAGTCCCGGAATGGAGGCTGGAGCAGGGAAACAGTCCCAGAGCGGGGTCTGGAGCGGAGAATCAGACCCGGAACAGGGACTGGAGCAGGGAAACAGTGCCGGAGAGTGGACTGGAGCAGGGAAACAATCCTGGAACAGAGGCTGGAGCAGGGAAACAGTCCCGGAATGGGACTGGAGCAGGGAAACAGACCCGGAGCGGGGACATAGACCCGGAATGGAGGCTGCAGTGGGGAAACAGTCCCGGAGCAGAGGCCGGAGCAGGGAAACAGTCCCGGAGAGGGGACTGCAGATGGGAAACAATCCCGGAATGGAGGCTGGAGCGGCAAAACAGTCCCGGAACGGGGACTGGAGCGTGGAAACAATCCCAGAGTGAGGACTGGAACGGGGAAACAGTCCCGGAACGGGGACTGGAGCAGGGAAACTGTGCCGGAGCAGGGACTGGAGCAGGGAAACTGTCCCGGAATGGAGGCTGGAGCGGGGAAACAGTCCCAGAACACAGGCTAGAGCAGGGAAACAGTCCCGGAAAGGGGACTGGAGCAGGGAAGCAGTCCCGGAATGGGGGACTGGAGCAGGGAAACAATCCCGGAACGGAGGCTGGAGTAGGGAAACTGTCCCGGAGCGGGGACTGGAGCAGGGAAACAATCCCAGAATGGGGGCTGGAGCAGGGAAACTGTCCCGGAACAGGGACTGGAGCAGGGAAGCAGTCCCGGAATGGGGGACTGGAGCAGGGAAACAATCCCGGAACGGGGACTGGAGCATGGAATGTCCCGGAATGGAGGCTGGAGCAGCGAAACAGTCCCGGAACGGGGACTGGAGAAGGGAAACAATCCCGGAGCGGAGGCGGGAGCAGGAAACAGTCCCAGAACGGGGACTGGACCAGGGAAACAATCCCGGGACAGAGGATGGAGCAGGGAAACAGTCCCGGAACGGAGGCTGGAGCGGGTAACCAGTCCCAGAACGGAGGCTGGAGCAGGGAAGCAGTCCCGGAACGGGGACTGGAGCAGGGAAGCCGTCCCGGAACAGGGGCTGGAGCAGGGAAGCAGTCCCGGAACAGGGGCTGGAGCAGGGAAACAGTCCCAGAGCGGGGACTGGAGCAGGGAAACAGTGTCGGAACGGGGACTGGTGCAGGGAATCAATACCGGAGTGGAGGCGAGAGCGGGGAAACAATCCCGGAATGGAGGCTGGAGCAGGGAAACAGTCCCGGAGTGTGGACGGGAGCAGGGAAACAGTTCTGGAAAGGGACTGGAGTGGGGAAACAGTCCCGGAACGGGGACTGGAGCAGGGAAACAATCCCAGAATGGACGGTGGAGATAGGAAACAATCCCGGAACGGAGGCTGGAGCAGGGAAACAGTCCCGGAATGGGGACTGGAGCAGGGAAACAGACCCGGAGCGGGGTCTGGAGCAGGAAAACAGACCCGGAGCGGGGACTGGAGCAGGAAACTGTCCCAGAACGGGGACTGGACCAGGGAAACAGTCCCGGAACGGAGGCTGGAGCGGGTAAACAGTCCCGGAACGGGGACTGGAGCAGGGAAGCCGTCCCGGAACAGGGGCTGGAGAGGGGAAGCAGTCCCGGAATAGGGGCTGGAGCAGGGAAGCAGTCCCGGAACAGGGGCTGCAGCAGGGAAACAATCCCAGAGCGGGGACTGGAGCAGGGAAACAGTGTCGGAACGGGGACTGGACCAGGGAAACAATCCCGGAACAGAGGCTGGAGCAGGGAAACAGTCCTGAGTGAGGACGGGAGCTGGGAAACAGACCCGGTGCGGGGACTGGACCAGGGAAACAATCACGGAACGGAGGCTGGAGTGGGGAAACAATCCTGGAAAGGGAACGGGAGCAGGGAAACAGTCCCCGAATGGGGACTGGAGCAGGGAAACAATCCCAGAATGGACGGTGGAGATGGGAAACAATCCCGGAACGGAGGCTGGAGCAGGGAAACAGTCCCGGAACGGGGGTTGGAGCAGGAAACAGTCCCCGAATGCAGGTTGGAGCGGGGAAACAGTCCCGGAACGGGGACTGGAGCGGGGATACAGTCCCGGAACGGGGACTGGACCAGGGAAACAATCCCGGAACGGAAGCTGGAGCGGGGAAACAGTCGCGGAACGGGGACTGGAGCAGGGAAACAGTCCTGGAACGGGGACTGGAGCAGGGAAACAATCACGGAACGGAGGCTGGAGCAGGGAAACAGTCCTGGAACGGGGACTGGAGCAGGGAAACAATCACGGAACGGAGGTTGGAGCGGGGAAACAGTCGCGGAACGGGGACTGGAGCAGGGAAACAGTCCTGGAACGGGAGACTGGAGCGGGGATACAGACCCGGAGCGGGGACTGGAGCGGGGATACAGTCCCGGAATGGAGGCTGGAGCGGGGAAACAATCCCGGAACGGAGGCTGGAGCAGGGAAACAGTCACGGAGTGGAGGCTGGAGCGGGGAAACAATCCCGGAACGGAGGCTGGAGCAGGGAAACAGTCCTGGAACGGGGACTGGAGCAGGGAAACAGTCCCGGAATGGGGACTGGAGCGGGGAAACAGTCCCGGAACGGGAACTGGAGCAGGGAAACAGTGCCGGAGCAGGGACTGGAGCAGGGAAACAGTCCTGGAACGGGGACTGGAGCGGGGAAACAGTCCCGGAACGGGGACTGGAGCGGGGAAACAGTCCCGGAACGGGGACTGGAGCAGGGAAACAGTCCCGGAGAGGGGACTGGAGCAGGAAAACAATCCCGGAACGGAGGCTGGAGCAGGGAAACAGTCCCGGAATGGAGGCTGGAGCAGGGAAACAGTCCCGGAGCGGAGGCTGGAGCGGGGAAACAATCCCGGAACGGAGGCTGGAGCAGGGAAACAGTCCCGGAGCATGGACGGGAGCAGGAAAACAGTCCTGGAACGGGGACTGGAGCAGGGAAACAATCACGGAATGGAGGTTGGAGCGGGGAAACAGTCGCGGAACGGGGACTGGAGCAGGGAAACAGTCCTGGAACGGGAGACTGGAGCGGGGATACAGACCCGGAGCGGGGACTGGAGCGGGGATACAGACCCGGAGCGGGGACTGGAGCGGGGATACAGACCCGGAGCGGGGACTGGAGCGGGGATACAGACCCGGAATGGAGGCTGGAGCAGGGAAACTGTCCTGGAACGGGGACTGGAGCAGGGAAACAGTCACGGAGTGGAGGCTGGAGCGGGGAAACAATCCCGGAACGGAGGCTGGAGCAGGGAAACAGTCCTGGAACGGGGACTGGAGCAGGGAAACAGTCCCGGAATGGGGACTGGAGCGGGGAAACAGTCCCGGAACGGGAACTGGAGCAGGGAAACAGTGCCGGAGCAGGGAAACAGTCCCGGAACGGGGACTGGAGCAGGGAAACAGTCCTGGAATGGGTGCTGGAGCAGCGAAACAGTCCCGGAACGGGAACTGGAGCAGGGAATCAGTGCCGGAGCAGGGACTGGAGCGGGGAAACAGTCCCGGAACGGGGACACAGTCCCGGAATGGAGGCTGGAGCGGGGAAACAGTCCCGGAGCGGAGGCAGGATCAGGAAACAGTCCCAGAATGGGGACTGGATCAGGGAAACAATCCAGGAACGTAGGCTGCAGTGTGGAAACAATCCCGGAACGGAGGGTGGAGCAGGGAAACTGTCCCGGAACAGAGGCTGGAGCAGGGAACCAGTCCCGGAACGGGGACTGGAGCAGGGAAACAGTGCTGGAGCAGGGACTGGAGTGGAAAAACAGTCCTGGAATGGAGGCTGGAGCGGGGTAACATTCCCGGAGTAGCGACTGGAGCAGGGAAACAGTCCCGGAATGGAGGCTGGAGCAGGGAAACAGTCCCAGAGCGGGGTCTGGAGCGGAGAATCAGAGCCGGAACAGGGACTGGAGCAGGGAAACAGTGCCGGAGAGTGGACTGGAGCAGGGAAACAATCCTGGAACAGAGGCTGGAGCAGGGAAACAGTCCCGGAATGGGACTGGAGCAGGGAAACAGACCCGGAGCGGGGACATAGACCCGGAATGGAGGCTGCAGCGGGGAAACAGTCCCGGAGCAGAGGCCGGAGCAGGGAAACAGTCCCGGAGAGGGGACTGCAGATGGGAAACAATCCCGGAATGGAGGCTGGAGCGGCAAAACAGTCCCGGAACGGGGACTGGAGCGTGGAAACAATCCCAGAGTGAGGACTGGAACGGGGAAACAGTCCCGGAACGGGGACTGGAGCAGGGAAACTGTGCCGGAGCAGGGACTGGAGAGGGGTAACAGTCCCGGAATGGAGGCTGGAGCGGGGAAACAATCCCGAAACGGAGGCTGGAGCAGGGAAACAGTCACGGAGTGGAGGGTGGAGCGGGGAAACAATCCCAGAACGGAGGCTGGAGCAGGGAAACAGTCCTGGAACGGTGACTGGAGCAGGGAAACAGTCCCGGAATGGGGACTGGAGCGGGGAAACAGTCCCGGAACGGGAACTGGAGCAGGGAAACAGTGCCGGAGCAGTGACTGGAGCAGGGAAACAGTCCTGGAACGGGGACTGGAGCGGGGAAACAGTCCCGGAACGGGGACTGGAGCGGGGAAACAGTCCCGGAACGGGGACTGGAGCAGGGAAACAGTCCCGGAGAGGGGACTGGAGCAGGAAAACAATCCCGGAACGGAGGCTGGAGCAGGGAAACAGTCCCGGAATGGAGGCTGGAGCAGGGAAACAGTCCCGGAGCGGAGGCTGGAGCGGGGAAACAATCCCGGAACGGAGGCTGGAGCAGGGAAACAGTCCCGGAGCATGGACGGGAGCAGGAAAACAGTCCTGGAACGGGGACTGGAGCAGGGAAACAATCACGGAATGGAGGTTGGAGCGGGGAAACAGTCGCGGAACGGGGACTGGAGCAGGGAAACAGTCCTGGAACGGGAGACTGGAGCGGGGATACAGACCCGGAGCGGGGACTGGAGCGGGGATACAGACCCGGAGCGGGGACTGGAGCGGGGATACAGACCCGGAGCGGGGACTGGAGCGGGGATACAGTCCCGGAATGGAGGCTGGAGCAGGGAAACTGTCCTGGAACGGGGACTGGAGCAGGGAAACAGTCACGGAGTGGAGGCTGGAGCGGGGAAACAATCCCGGAATGGAGGCTGGAGCAGGGAAACAGTCCTGGAACGGGGACTGGAGCAGGGAAACAGTCCCGGAATGGGGACTGGAGCGGGGAAACAGTCCCGGAACGGGAACTGGAGCAGGGAAACAGTGCCGGAGCAGGGAAACAGTCCCGGAACGGGGACTGGAGCAGGGAAACAGTCCTGGAATGGGTGCTGGAGCAGCGAAACAGTCCCGGAACGGGAACTGGAGCAGGGAATCAGTGCCGGAGCAGGGACTGGAGCGGGGAAACAGTCCCGGAACGGGGACACAGTCCTGGAATGGAGGCTGGAGCGGGGAAACAGTCCCGGAGCGGAGGCAGGATCAGGAAACAGTCCCAGAATGGGGACTGGATCAGGGAAACAATCCAGGAACGTAGGCTGCAGTGTGGAAACAATCCCGGAACGGAGGGTGGAGCAGGGAAACTGTCCCGGAACAGAGGCTGGAGCAGGGAACCAGTCCCGGAACGGGGACTGGAGCAGGGAAACAGTGCTGGAGCAGGGACTGGAGTGGAAAAACAGTCCTGGAATGGAGGCTGGAGCGGGGTAACATTCCCGGAGTAGCGACTGGAGCAGGGAAACAGTCCCGGAATGGAGGCTGGAGCAGGGAAACAGTCCCGGAGCGGGGACACAGTCCCGGAATGGAGGCTGGAGCGGGGAAACAGTCCCGGAGCGGAGGCAGGATCAGGAAACAGTCCCAGAATGGGGACTGGATCAGGGAAACAATCCAGGAACGTAGGCTGCAGTGTGGAAACAATCCCGGAACGGAGGGTGGAGCAGGGAAACTGTCCCGGAACAGAGGCTGGAGCAGGGAACCAGTCCCGGAACGGGGACTGGAGCAGGGAAACAGTGCTGGAGCAGGGACTGGAGTGGAAAAACAGTCCTGGAATGGAGGCTGGAGCGGGGTAACATTCCCGGAGTAGCGACTGGAGCAGGGAAACAGTCCCGGAATGGAGGCTGGAGCAGGGAAACAGTCCCAGAGCGGGGTCTGGAGCGGAGAATCAGAGCCGGAACAGGGACTGGAGCAGGGAAACAGTGCCGGAGAGTGGACTGGAGCAGGGAAACAATCCTGGAACAGAGGCTGGAGCAGGGAAACAGTCCCGGAATGGGACTGGAGCAGGGAAACAGACCCGGAGCGGGGACATAGACCCGGAATGGAGGCTGCAGCGGGGAAACAGTCCCGGAGCAGAGGCCGGAGCAGGGAAACAGTCCCGGAGAGGGGACTGCAGATGGGAAACAATCCCGGAATGGAGGCTGGAGCGGCAAAACAGTCCCGGAACGGGGACTGGAGCGTGGAAACAATCCCAGAGTGAGGACTGGAACGGGGAAACAGTCCCGGAACGGGGACTGGAGCAGGGAAACTGTGCCGGAGCAGGGACTGGAGAGGGGTAACAGTCCCGGAGTGGGGACTGGAGCAGGGAAACAATCCCGGAGTGGGGACTGGAGCAGGGAATCAATCCCGGAACGGAGGCTGGAGCAGGGAAACTGTCCCGGAAAGGGGACTGGAGCAGGGAAGCAGTCCCGGAATGGGGGACTGGAGCAGGGAAACAATCCCGGAACGGAGGCTGGAGTAGGGAAACTGTCCCGGAGCGGTGACTGGAGCAGGGAAACAATCCCAGAATGGGGGCTGGAG
The DNA here is from genome assembly GCF_047496795.1 of Chiloscyllium punctatum. Classification (NCBI taxonomy): domain Eukaryota; kingdom Metazoa; phylum Chordata; class Chondrichthyes; order Orectolobiformes; family Hemiscylliidae; genus Chiloscyllium; species Chiloscyllium punctatum. Next base: position 63,630,898 of record NC_092777.1, on the reverse strand, counting down.
CAGGGAAACAGTCCTGGAACGGGGACTGGAGCGGGGAAACAGTCCCGGAACGGTGACTGGAGCGGGGATACAGTCCCGGAACGGGGACTGGAGCAGGGAAACAGTCCCGGAGAGGGGACTGGAGCAGGAAAACAATCCCGGAACGGAGGCTGGAGCAGGGAAACAGTCCCGCAATGGGACTGGAGCAGGGAAACAGACCCGGAGCGGGGAAACAGTCCCGGAACGGTGACTGGAGCAGGGAAACAGTCCCGGAGAGGGGACTGCAGCAGGGAAACAATCCCAGAACGGGCACTGGAGCAGGGAAACAATCCCGGAATGGAGGCTAGAGCGGCGAAACAGTCCCGGAACGGGGACTGGAGCAGGGAAACAGTGCCGGAGCAGGGACTGGAGGGGGAAACAGTCCCGGAACAGGGACTGGAGCAGGGAAACAGTCCCGGAACGGGAACTGGAGCTGGGAAACAGTGCCGGAGCAGGGACTGGAGCAGGGAAACAGTCCCGGAACGGGGACTGGAGCAGGGAAACAGTCCTGGAACGGGGACTGGAGCGGGGAAACAGTCCCGGAACGGGGACTGGCACGGGGAAACAGTCCCAGAAAGGGGACTGGAGCAGGGAAACAGTCCCGGAGAGGGGACTGGAGCAGGAAAACAATCCCGGAACGGAGGCTGGAGCAGGGAAACAGTCCCGGAATGGGACTGGAGCAGGGAAACAGACCCGGAGCGGGGAAACAGTCCCGGAACGGTGACTGGAGCAGGGAAACAGTCCCGGAGAGGGGACTGCAGCAGGGAAACAATCCCAGAACGGGCACTGGAGCAGGGAAACAATCCCGGAATGGAGGCTGGAGCGGCGAAACAGTCCCGGAACGGGGACTGGAGCAGGGAAACAGTGCCGGAGCAGGGACTGGAGGGGGAAACAGTCCCGGAACGGAGGCTGGAGCAGGGAACCAGTCCCGGAACGGGGACTGGAGCAGGGAAACAGTGCCGGAGCAGGGACTGGAGTGGAAAAACAGTCCTGGAATGGAGGCTGGAGCGGGGTAACATTCCCGGAGTAGCGACTGGAGCAGGGAAACAGTCCCGGAATGGAGGCTGGAGCAGGGAAACAGTCCCAGAGCGGGGTCTGGAGCGGAGAATCAGAGCCGGAACAGGGACTGGAGCAGGGAAACAGTGCCGGAGAGTGGACTGGAGCAGGGAAACAATCCTGGAACAGAGGCTGGAGCAGGGAAACAGTCCCGGAATGGGACTGGAGCAGGGAAACAGACCCGGAGCGGGGACATAGACCCGGAATGGAGGCTGCAGCGGGGAAACAGTCCCGGAGCAGAGGCCGGAGCAGGGAAACAGTCCCGGAGAGGGGACTGCAGATGGGAAACAATCCCGGAATGGAGGCTGGAGCGGCAAAACAGTCCCGGAACGGGGACTGGAGCGTGGAAACAATCCCAGAGTGAGGACTGGAACTGGGAAACAGTCCCGGAACGGGGACTGGAGCAGGGAAACTGTGCCGGAGCAGGGACTGGAGCGGGGTAACAGTCCCGGAGTGGGGACTGGAGCAGGGAAACAATCCCGGAGTGGGGACTGGAGCAGGGAATCAATCCCGGAACGGAGGCTGGAGCAGGGAAACTGTCCCGGAAAGGTGACTGGAGCAGGGAAGCAGTCCCGGAATGGGGGACTGGAGCAGGGAAACAATCCCGGAACGGAGGCTGGAGTAGGGAAACTGTCCCGGAGCGGTGACTGGAGCAGGGAAACAATCCCAGAATGGGGGCTGGAGCAGGGAAACAGTCCTGGAACGGGGACTGGAGCGGGGAAACAGTCCCGGAACGGTGACTGGAGCGGGGATACAGTCCCGGAACGGGGACTGGAGCAGGGAAACAGTCCCGGAGAGGGGACTGGAGCAGGAAAACAATCCCGGAACGCAGGCTGGAGCAGGGAAACAGTCCCGCAATGGGACTGGAGCAGGGAAACAGACCCGGAGCGGGGAAACAGTCCCGGAACGGTGACTGGAGCAGGGAAACAGTCCCGGAGAGGGGACTGCAGCAGGGAAACAATCCCAGAACGGGCACTGGAGCAGGGAAACAATCCCGGAATGGAGGCTAGAGCGGCGAAACAGTCCCGGAACGGGGACTGGAGCAGGGAAACAGTGCCGGAGCAGGGACTGGAGGGGGAAACAGTCCCGGAACAGGGACTGGAGCAGGGAAACAGTCCCGGAACGGGAACTGGAGCTGGGAAACAGTGCCGGAGCAGGGACTGGAGCAGGGAAACAGTCCCGGAACGGGGACTGGAGCAGGGAAACAGTCCTGGAACGGGGACTGGAGCGGGGAAACAGTCCCGGAACGGGGACTGGCACGGGGAAACAGTCCCGGAACGGGGACTGGAGCAGGGAAACAGTCCCGGAGAGGGGACTGGAGCAGGAAAACAATCCCGGAACGGAGGCTGGAGCAGGGAAACAGTCCCGGAATGGGACTGGAGCAGGGAAACAGACCCGGAGCGGGGAAACAGTCCCGGAACGGTGACTGGAGCAGGGAAACAGTCCCGGAGAGGGGACTGCAGCAGGGAAACAATCCCAGAACGGGCACTGGAGCAGGGAAACAATCCCGAATGGAGGCTGGAGCGGCGAAACAGTCCCGGAACGGGGACTGGAGCAGGGAAACAGTGCCGGAGCAGGGACTGGAGGGGGAAACAGTCCCGGAACGGAGGCTGGAGCAGGGAACCAGTCCCGGAACGGGGACTGGAGCAGGGAAACAGTGCCGGAGCAGGGACTGGAGTGGAAAAACAGTCCTGGAATGGAGGCTGGAGCGGGGTAACATTCCCGGAGTAGCGACTGGAGCAGGGAAACAGTCCCGGAATGGAGGCTGGAGCAGGGAAACAGTCCCAGAGCGGGGTCTGGAGCGGAGAATCAGAGCCGGAACAGGGACTGGAGCAGGGAAACAGTGCCGGAGAGTGGACTGGAGCAGGGAAACAATCCTGGAACAGAGGCTGGAGCAGGGAAACAGTCCCGGAATGGGACTGGAGCAGGGAAACAGACCCGGAGCGGGGACATAGACCCGGAATGGAGGCTGCAGCGGGGAAACAGTCCCGGAGCAGAGGCCGGAGCAGGGAAACAGTCCCGGAGAGGGGACTGCAGATGGGAAACAATCCCGGAATGGAGGCTGGAGCGGCAAAACAGTCCCGGAACGGGGACTGGAGCGTGGAAACAATCCCAGAGTGAGGACTGGAACTGGGAAACAGTCCCGGAACGGGGACTGGAGCAGGGAAACTGTGCCGGAGCAGGGACTGGAGCAGGGAAACTGTCCCGGAATGGAGGCTGGAGCGGGGAAACAGTCCCAGAACACAGGCTAGAGCAGGGAAACAGTCCCGGAAAGGGGACTGGAGCAGGGAAGCAGTCCCGGAATGGGGGACTGGAGCAGGGAAACAATCCCGGAACGGAGGCTGGAGTAGGGAAACTGTCCCGGAGCGGGGACTGGAGCAGGGAAACAATCCCAGAATGGGGGCTGGAGCAGGGAAACTGTCCCGGAACAGGGACTGGAGCAGGGAAGCAGTCCCGGAATGGGGGACTGGAGCAGGGAAACAATCCCGGAACGGGGACTGGAGCATGGAAAGTCCCGGAATGGAGGCTGGAGCAGCGAAACAGTCCCGGAACGGGGACTGGAGAAGGGAAACAATCCCGGAGCGGAGGCGGGAGCAGGAAACAGTCCCAGAACGGGGACTGGACCAGGGAAACAATCCCGGGACAGAGGATGGAGCAGGGAAACAGTCCCGGAACGGAGGCTGGAGCGGGTAACCAGTCCCAGAACGGAGGCTGGAGCAGGGAAGCAGTCCCGGAACGGGGACTGGAGCAGGGAAGCCGTCCCGGAACAGGGGCTGGAGCAGGGAAGCAGTCCCGGAACAGGGGCTGGAGCAGGGAAACAGTCCCAGAGCGGGGACTGGAGCAGGGAAACAGTGTCGGAACGGGGACTGGTGCAGGGAATCAATCCCGGAGTGGAGGCGAGAGCGGGGAAACAATCCCGGAATGGAGGCTGGAGCAGGGAAACAGTCCCGGAGTGTGGACGGGAGCAGGGAAACAGTTCTGGAAAGGGACTGGAGTGGGGAAACAGTCCCGGAACGGGGACTGGAGCAGGGAAACAATCCCAGAATGGACGGTGGAGATAGGAAACAATCCCGGAACGGAGGCTGGAGCAGGGAAACAGTCCCGGAATGGGGACTGGAGCAGGGAAACAGACCCGGAGCGGGGTCTGGAGCAGGAAAACAGACCCGGAGCGGGGACTGGAGCAGGAAACTGTCCCAGAACGGGGACTGGACCAGGGAAACAGTCCCGGAACGGAGGCTGGAGCGGGTAAACAGTCCCGGAACGGGGACTGGAGCAGGGAAGCCGTCCCGGAACAGGGGCTGGAGAGGGGAAGCAGTCCCGGAATAGGGGCTGGAGCAGGGAAGCAGTCCCGGAACAGGGGCTGCAGCAGGGAAACAATCCCAGAGCGGGGACTGGAGCAGGGAAACAGTGTCGGAACGGGGACTGGAGCAGGGAAACAGTCACGGAGTGGAGGCTGGAGCGGGGAAACAATCCCGGAACAGAGGCTGGAGCAGGGAAACAGTCACGGAGTGGAGGCTGGAGCGGGGAAACAATCCCGGAACGGAGGCTGGAGCAGGGAAACAGTCCTGGAACGGGGACTGGAGCAGAGAAACAGTCCCGGAATGGGGACTGGAGCGGGGAAACAGTCCCGGAACGGGAACTGGAGCAGGGAAACAGTGCCGGAGCAGGGACTGGAGCAGGGAAACAGTCCTGGAACGGGGACTGGAGCGGGGAAACAGTCCCGGAACGGGGACTGGAGCGGGGAAACAGTCCCGGAACGGGGACTGGAGCAGGGAAACAGTCCCGGAGAGGGGACTGGAGCAGGAAAACAATCCCGGAACGGAGGCTGGAGCAGGGAAACAGTCCCGGAATGGAGGCTGGAGCAGGGAAACAGTCCCGGAGCGGAGGCTGGAGCGGGGAAACAATCCCGGAACGGAGGCTGGAGCAGGGAAACAGTCCCGGAGCATGGACGGGAGCAGGAAAACAGTCCTGGAACGGGGACTGGAGCAGGGAAACAATCACGGAATGGAGGTTGGAGCGGGGAAACAGTCGCGGAACGGGGACTGGAGCAGGGAAACAGTCCTGGAACGGGAGACTGGAGCGGGGATACAGACCCGGAGCGGGGACTGGAGCGGGGATACAGACCCGGAGCGGGGACTGGAGCGGGGATACAGACCCGGAGCGGGGACTGGAGCGGGGATACAGTCCCGGAATGGAGGCTGGAGCAGGGAAACTGTCCTGGAACGGGGACTGGAGCAGGGAAACAGTCACGGAGTGGAGGCTGGAGCGGGGAAACAATCCCGGAACGGAGGCTGGAGCAGGGAAACAGTCCTGGAACGGGGACTGGAGCAGGGAAACAGTCCCGGAATGGGAACTGGAGCAGGGAAACAGTGCCGGAGCAGGGACTGGAGCAGGGAAACAGTCCCGGAACGGGGACTGGAGCAGGGAAACAGTCCTGGAATGGGTGCTGGAGCAGCGAAACAGTCCCGGAACGGGGACTGGAGCAGGGAATCAGTGCCGGAGCAGGGACTGGAGCGGGGAAACAGTCCCGGAACGGGGACACAGTCCCGGAATGGAGGCTGGAGCGGGGAAACAGTCCCGGAGCGGAGGCAGGATCAGGAAACAGTCCCAGAATGGGGACTGGATCAGGGAAACAATCCAGGAACGTAGGCTGCAGTGTGGAAACAATCCCGGAACGGAGGGTGGAGCAGGGAAACTGTCCCGGAACGGAGGCTGGAGCAGGGAACCAGTCCCGGAACGGGGACTGGAGCAGGGAAACAGTGCCGGAGCAGGGACTGGAGTGGAAAAACAGTCCTGGAATGGAGGCTGGAGCGGGGTAACATTCCCGGAGTAGCGACTGGAGCAGGGAAACAGTCCCGGAATGGAGGCTGGAGCAGGGAAACAGTCCCAGAGCGGGGTCTGGAGCGGAGAATCAGACCCGGAACAGGGACTGGAGCAGGGAAACAGTGCCGGAGAGTAGACTGGAGCAGGGAAACAATCCTGGAACAGAGGCTGGAGCAGGGAAACAGTCCCGGAATGGGACTGGAGCAGGGAAACAGACCCGGAGCGGGGACATAGACCCGGAATGGAGGCTGCAGCGGGGAAACAGTCCCGGAGCAGAGGCCGGAGCAGGGAAACAGTCCCGGAGAGGGGACTGCAGATGGGAAACAATCCCGGAATGGAGGCTGGAGCGGCAAAACAGTCCCGGAACGGGGACTGGAGCGTGGAAACAATCCCAGAGTGAGGACTGGAACGGGGAAACAGTCCCGGAACGGGGACTGGAGCAGGGAAACTGTGCCGGAGCAGGGACTGGAGAGGGGTAACAGTCCCGGAGTGGGGACTGGAGCAGGGAAACAATCCCGGAGTGGGGACTGGAGCAGGGAATCAATCCCGGAACGGAGGCTGGAGCAGGGAAACTGTCCCGGAATGGAGGCTGGAGCGGGGAAACAGTCCCAGAACACAGGCTAGAGCAGGGAAACAGTCCCGGAAAGGGAACTGGAGCAGGGAAGCAGTCCCGGAATGGGGGACTGGAGCAGGGAAACAATCCCGGAACGGAGGCTGGAGTAGGGAAACTGTCCCGGAGCGGTGACTGGAGCAGGGAAACAATCCCAGAATGGGGGCTGGAGCAGGGAAACAGTCCTGGAACGGGGACTGGAGCGGGGAAACAGTCCCGGAACAGGGACTGGAGCGGGGATACAGTCCCGGAACGGGGACTGGAGCAGGGAAACAGTCCCGGAGAGGGGACTGGAGCAGGAAAACAATCCCGGAACGGAGGCTGGAGCAGGGAAACAGTCCCGCAATGGGACTGGAGCAGGGAAACAGACCCGGAGCGGGGAAACAGTCCCGGAACGGTGACTGGAGCAGGGAAACAGTCCCGGAGAGGGGACTGCAGCAGGGAAACAATCCCAGAACGGGCACTGGAGCAGGGAAACAATCCCGGAATGGAGGCTGGAGCGGCGAAACAGTCCCGGAACGGGGACTGGAGCAGGGAAACAGTGCCAGAGCAGGGACTGGAGGGGGAAACAGTCCCGGAACAGGGACTGGAGCAGGGAAACAGTCCCGGAACGGGAACTGGAGCAGGGAAACAGTGCCGGAGCAGGGACTGGAGCAGGGAAACAGTCCCGGAACGGGGACTGGAGCAGGGAAACAGTCCTGGAACGGGGACTGGAGCGGGGAAACAGTCCAGGAACGGGGACTGGCACGGGGAAACAGTCCCGGAACGGGGACTGGAGCAGGGAAACAGTCCCGGAGAGGGGACTGGAGCAGGAAAACAATCCCGGAACGGAGGCTGGAGCAGGGAAACAGTCCCGGAATGGGACTGGAGCAGGGAAACAGACCCGGAGCGGGGAAACAGTCCCGGAACGGTGACTGGAGCAGGGAAACAGTCCCGGAGAGGGGACTGCAGCAGGGAAACAATCCCAGAACGGGCACTGGAGCAGGGAAACAATCCCGAATGGAGGCTGGAGCGGCGAAACAGTCCTGGAACGGGGACTGGAGCAGGGAAACAGTGCCGGAGCAGGGACTGGAGGGGGAAACAGTCCCGGAACGGAGGCTGGAGCAGGGAACCAGTCCCGGAACGGGGACTGGAGCAGGGAAACAGTGCCGGAGCAGGGACTGGAGTGAAAAAACAGTCCTGGAATGGAGGCTGGAGCGGGGTAACATTCCCGGAGTAGCGACTGGAGCAGGGAAACAGTCCCGGAATGGAGGCTGGAGCAGGGAAACAGTCCCAGAGCGGGGTCTGGAGCGGCGAATCAGAGCCGGAACAGGGACTGGAGCAGGGAAACAGTGCCGGAGAGTGGACTGGAGCAGGGAAACAATCCTGGAACAGAGGCTGGAGCAGGGAAACAGTCCCGGAATGGGACTGGAGCAGGGAAACAGCCCTGGTGCGGGGACATAGACCCGGAATGGAGGCTGCAGCGGGGAAACAGTCCCGGAGCAGAGGCCGGAGCAGGGAAACAGTCCCGGAGAGGGGACTGCAGATGGGAAACAATCCCGGAATGGAGGCTGGAGCGGCAAAACAGTCCCGGAACGGGGACTGGAGCGTGGAAACAATCCCAGAGTGAGGACTGGAACGGGGAAACAGTCCCGGAACGGGGACTGGAGCAGGGAAACTGTGCCGGAGCAGGGACTGGAGCGGGGTAACAGTCCCGGAGTGGGGACTGGAGCAGGGAAACAATCCCGGAGTGGGGACTGGAGCAGGGAATCAATCCCGGAACGGAGGCTGGAGCAGGGAAACTGTCCCGGAATGGAGGCTGGAGCGGGGAAACAGTCCCAGAACACAGGCTAGAGCAGGGAAACAGTCCCGGAAAGGGGACTGGAGCAGGGAAGCAGTCCCGGAATGGGGGACTGGAGCAGGGAAACAATCCCGGAACGGAGGCTGGAGTAGGGAAACTGTCCCGGAGCGGGGACTGGAGCAGGGAAACAATCCCAGAATGGGGGCTGGAGCAGGGAAACTGTCCCGGAACAGGGACTGGAGCAGGGAAGCAGTCCCGGAATGGGAGACTGGAGCAGGGAAACAATCCCGGAACGGAGGCTGGAGTAGGGAAACTGTCCCGGAGCGGGGACTGGAGCAGGGAAACAATCCCAGAATGGGGGCTGGAGCAGGGAAACTGTCCCGGAACAGGGACTGGAGCAGGGAAACTGTCCCGAAACGGAGGCTGCAGCGGGGAAACAGTCCCGGAACGGAGGCTGGAGCAGGGAAACAGTCGCGGAGCAGGGACTGGAGCAGGGAATCTCTCCCGGATGGGAGGCTGGAGCAGGGAAACAATCCCAGAACAGAGGCTGGAGCAGGGAAACAGTCCCAGAACGGGGACTGGAGCAGGGAAACAGTGCTGGAGCAGGGACTGGAGCGGGGAAACAGTCCCGGAGTGGGGACTGGAGCAGAGAAACAATCCCAGAGTGAGGACTGGAGCAGGGAAACAGTCCCGGAATGGGGACTGGAACAGGGAAACTGTGCCGGAGCAGGGACTGGAGCGGGGAAACAGTCCCGGAGTGGGGACTGGAGCAGGGAAACAATCCCGGAGTGGGGACTGGAGCGGGGAATCAATCCCGGAATGGAGGCTGGAGCGGGGAAACAGTCCCAGAACACAGGCTAGAGCAGGGAAACAGTCCCGGAAAGGGGACTGGAGCGGGGTAACAGTCCCGGAATGGAGGCTGGAGCAGGGAATCAGTCCCGGAGCGGAGGCTGGAGCGGGGAAACAATCCCGGAACGGAGGCTGGAGCAGGGAAACAGTCCCGGAGCATGGACGGGAGCAGGAAAACAGTCCTGGAATGGGTGCTGGAGCAGGGAAGCACTCCCGGAACGGGAACTGATGCAGGGAAACATGCCCGGAACAGGGACTGGAGCAGGGAAACAATCCCAGAATGGACGGTGGAGATGGGAAACAATCCCGGAATGGAAGCGGGTGTAGGGAAACTATCCCGGAACAGAGGCTGGAGTAGGGAAACTGTCCCAGAACGGCGGCTGGAGCAGGGAAACTGTCCCGGAGAGGGGACTGGAGCAGGGTAACAGTCCTGGAGTGGAGGCTGGAGTGGGGAAACAGTCCTGGAACGGGAACAGGAGCAGGGAAGCAGTCCCGGAACGGGGACTGGAGCAGGGAAACAGTCCCGGAACGGGGACTGGAGCAGGGAAACAATCCCAGAATTGACGGTGGAGATGGGAAACAATCCGGAACGGAGGCTGGAGTAGGGAAACTGTCCCGGAACGGCGGCTGGAGCAGGGAAACTGTCCCGGAGCGGGGACTGGAGCAGGGAAACTGTCCCGGAACGGGGACACAGTCCCGGAATGGAGGCTGGAGCGGGGAAACAGTCCCAGAATGGGAACTGGAACAGGGAAACAATCCCGGAGCGGAGGCTGGAGCAGGGAAACAGCCCCGGAACGGAGGGTGGAGCAGGGAAACAGTCCCACAAAGGAGACTGGAGCAGGGAAGCAGTCCCGGAACGGGATCTGGGGCAGGAAAGCAGTCCCGGAATGGGGGACTGGAGCAGGGAAACAATCCCGGAACGGGGACTGGAGTAGGGAAACTGTCCCGGAACTGCAGCTGGAGCAGGGAAACAATCCCGGAATGGGTGCTGGAGCAGGAAACAGTCCCGGTACGGGGACTGGAGCAGGGAAACTGTCCCGGAGCAGGGAGTGGTGCAGGGAATCAGTCCCGCAGCGGAGGCTGGAGCGGGGAAACAATTCCGGAACAGAGGCCGGAGCAGGGAAACAGTCCCAGAGTGTGGACGGGTGCAGGAAAACAGTCCCGGAGCGGGGACTGGAGCGGGGAAGTAGTCCCGGAACGGAGACTGGATCAGGGAAACAGTCCCGGAGAGGGACTGGAGCGGGGAAACAGACCCGGAGCGGGGACTGGAGCAGGGAAACAATCCCGGAACGGAGGCTGGGGTAGGGAAACTGTCCCGGAACGGCGGCTGGAGCAGGGAAACTGTCCCGGAGCAGGGACTGGAGCAGGGAAACAGTCCCAGAGCAGGGACTGGAGCAGGGAATCAGTCCCGGAGTGGGGACTGGAGCAGGGAATCAGTCCCGGAGCGGAGGCTGGAGCGGGGAAACAATCCCAGAATGGGGGCTGGAGCAGGGAAACAGTCCCAGAGCAGGGACTGGAGCAGGGAATCAGTCCCAGGGTGGAGGCTGGAGTTGGAAAACAATCCCGGAACGGAGGCTGGAGCAGGGAAACAGTCCCGGAGCGTGGACGGTAGCAGGGAAACAGTTCTGGAACGGAGGCTGGAGCGGGGAAACAGTCCCAGATGGGGACTGGAGCAGGGAAACAATCCCGGAACGGAGGCTGGAGCTGGGAAACGGTCCCGGAGCGGGGACTGGAGCGGGGATACAGTCTCGGAATGGAGGCTGGAGTGGGGAAACAGTCCTGGAGCAGGGTCTGGAGCGGGGATACAGTCCCAGAACGGGGACTGGAGCAGGGAAACAATCCCGGAGCGGAGGCAGGAGCAGGAAACAGTCCCAGAACGGGGACTGGACCAGGGAAACAATCCCAGAACGGAGGCTGGAGTGGGGAAACAGTCCCAGAACAGGGACGGGAGCAGGGAAACAGTCCCGGATTGGAGGATGGAGTAGGCAAACTGTCCTGGAACGGAGGCTGGAGCAGGGAAACTGTCCCGGAGCAGGGACTGGAGCTGGGAAACGGTCCCGGAATGGAGGCTGGAGCAGAGAAACAGTCCTGGAGCAGGGAATCAGTCTTGGAGCGGAGGCTGGAGCGGGGAAACAATCCAGGAACGGAGACTGGAGCAGGGAAACAGTCCCGGAGTGTGGATGGGAGCAGGGAAACAGTTCTGGATCGGGAGCTGGTTTGGGGAAACAGTCCCAGAACGGAGGCTGGAGCAGGGAAACAGTCCCGGAGTGGGGACTGGAGCAGGGAAACAGACCCGGAGCGGGGACTTGAGCAGGGAAACAATCCCGGAACGGAAACTGGAGCAGGGAAACAATCCAGGAACGGAGACTGGAGCAGGGAAACAGTCCCGGAGTGTGGATGGGAGCAGGGAAACAGTTCTGGATCGGGAGCTGGTTTGGGGAAACAGTCCCAGAACGGAGGCCGGAGCAGGGAAACAGTCCCAGAGTGTGGACGGGTGCAGGAAAACAGTCCCGGAGCGGGGACTGGAGCGGGGAAGTAGTCCCGGAACGGAGACTGGATCAGGGAAACAGTCCCGGAGAGGGACTGGAGCGGGGAAACAGACCCGGAGCGGGGACTGGAGCAGGGAAACAATCCCGGAACGGAGGCTGGGGTAGGGAAACTGTCCCGGAACGGCGGCTGGAGCAGGGAAACTGTCCCGGAGCAGGGACTGGAGCAGGGAAACAGTCCCAGAGCAGGGACTGGAGCAGGGAATCAGTCCCGGAGCGGAGGCTGGAGCGGGGAAACAATCCCAGAATGGGGGCTGGAGCAGGGAAACAGTCCCAGAGCAGGGACTGGAGCAGGGAATCAGTCCCAGAGTGGAGGCTGGAGTGGGAAAACAATCCCGGAATGGAGGCTGGAGCAGGGAAACAGTCCCGGAGCGTGGACGGTAGCAGGGAAACAGTTCTGGAACGGGGCTGGAGCGGGGAAACAGTCCCAGAATGGGGACTGGAGCAGGGAAACAATCCCGGAACGGAGGCTGGAGCTGGGAAACAGTCCCGGAGCGGGGACTGGAGCGGGGATACAGTCTCGGAATGGAGGCTGGAGTGGGGAAACAGTCCTGGAGCAGGGTCTGGAGCGGGGATACAGTCCCAGAATGGGGACTGGAGCAGGGAAACAATCCCGGAGCGGAGGCAGGAGCAGTAAACAGTCCCGGAACGGGGACTGGACCAGGGAAACAGTCCCGGATTGGAGGATGGAGTAGGGAAACTCTCCTGGAACGGAGGCTGGAACGGGGATACAGTCTCGGAATGGAGGCTGGAGTGGGGAAACAGTCCTAGAGCAGGGTCGGGAGCAGGGATACAGTCCCAGAACGGAGGCAGGAGTAGGGAAACTGTCCCGGAACGGAGGCTGGAGTAGGGAAACTGTCCCGGAGTGGGGACTGGAGCAGGGAAACAATCCCGGAACGGAGGCTGGAGCAGGGAACCTGTCCCAGAACGGCGGCTGGAGCAGGGAAACTGTCCCGGAGCGGGTACTGGAGCAGTGAAAGAGTCCTGGAGCAGGGACTGGAGCAGGGAATCAATCCCGGAGCGGAGGCTGGAGCAGGGAAACAGTCCCGGAGCATGGACGGGAGCAGGAAAACAGTCCTGGAATGGGTGCTGGAGCAGGGAAACAGTCCCGGAACGGGGACTGGAGCAGGGAATCAGTGCCGGAGCAGGGACTGGAGTGGGGAAACAGTCCCGGAGTGGGGACTGGAGCAGGGAAACAGTCCCGGAACGGGGACACAGTCCCGGAATGGAGGCTGGAGCGGGCTAACAGTCCCGGAGCGGAGGCAGGATCAGGAAACAGTCCCAGAATGGGGACTGGATCAGGGAAACAATCCCGGAACGGAGGGTGGAGCAGGGAAACTGTCCCGGAACGGAGGCTGGAGCAGGGAACCAGTCCCGGAACAGGGACTGGAGCAGGGAAACAGTGCCGGAGCAGGGACTGGAGTGGAAAAACAGTCCTGGAATGGAGGCTGGAGCGGGGTAACATTCCCGGAGTAGCGACTGGAGCAGGGAAACAGTCCCGGATTGGAGGCTGGAGCAGGGAAACAGTCCCGGAATGGGACTGGAGCAGGGAAACAGACCCGGATCGGGGACATAGACCCGGAATGGAGGCTGCAACGGGGAAACAGTCCCGGAGCGGAGGCCGGAGCAGGGAAACAGTCCCGGAGAGGGGACTGCAGATGGGAAACAATCCCGGAATGGAGGCTGGAGCGGCAAAACAGTCCCGGAACGGGGACTGGAGCGTGGAAACAATCCCAGAGTGAGGACTGGAACAGGGAAACAGTCCCGGAATGGAGGCTGGAGCGGGGAAACAGTCCCAGAATGGGAACTGGAACAGGGAAACAATCCCGGAATGGGGACTGGAGCAGGGAAACAGTCCCAGAGCGGAGGCTGGAGCAGGGAAACAGCCCCGGAACGGAGGGTGGAGCAGGGAAACAGTCCCACAAAGGAGACTGGAGCAGGGAAGCAGTCCCGGAACGGGATCTGGGGCAGGAAAGCAGTCCCGGAATGGGGGACTGGAGCAGGGAAACAATCCCGGAACGGGGGCTGGAGTAGGGAAACTGTCCCGGAACGGCAGCTGGAGCAGGGAAACAATCCCGGAATGGGTGCTGGAGCAGGAAACAGTCCCGGTACGGGGACTGGAGCAGGGAAACTGTCCCGGAGCAGGGAGTGGTGCAGGGAATCAGTCCCACAGCGGAGGCTGGAGCGGGGAAACAATTCCGGAACAGAGGCCGGAGCAGGGAAACAGTCCCAGAGTGTGGACGGGTGCAGGAAAACAGTCCCGGAGCGGGGACTGGAGCGGGGAAGTAGTCCCGGAACAGAGACTGGATCAGGGAAACAGTCCCGGAGAGGGACTGGAGCGGGGAAACAGACCCGGAGCGGGGACTGGAGCAGGGAAACAATCCCGGAACGGAGGCTGGGGTAGGGAAACTGTCCCGGAACGGCGGCTGGAGCAGGGAAACTGTCCCGGAGCAGGGACTGGAGCAGGGAAACAGTCCCAGAGCAGGGACTGGAGCAGGGAATCAGTCCCGGAGTGGGGACTGGAGCAGGGAATCAGTCCCGGAGCGGAGGCTGGAGCGGGGAAACAATCCCAGAATGGGGGCTGGAGCAGGGAAACAGTCCCAGAGCAGGGACTGGAGCAAGGAATCAGTCCCAGGGTGGAGGCTGGAGTGGGAAAACAATCCCGGAACGGAGGCTGGAGCAGGGAAACAGTCCCGGAACGGGGACTGGAGCGGGGAAGTGGTCCCGGAACGGAGACTGGATCAGGGAAACAGTCCCGGAGAGGGACTGGAGCTGGGAAACAATCCCGGAACGGAGACTGGAGCAGGGATACAGTCCCGGAACGGAGGCTGGAGCAGGGAAACAGTCCCGGAACGGTGACTGGACCAGGGAAACAGTCCCGGAATGGAGGCTGGAGTAGGGAAACTGTCCAGGAACGGAGGCTGGAGCAGGGAAACTGTCCCGGAGCAGGGACTGGAGCTGGGAAACAATCCCGGAACGTAGGCTGCAGTGTGGAAACAATCCCGGAACGGAGGGTGGAGCAGGGAACCAGTCCCGGAACGGGAACTGGAGCAGGGAAGCAGTCCTGGAACGGGGACTGATGCAGGGAAACAGTCCCGGAACAGGGACTGGAGCAGGGAAACAATGCCAGAATGGACGGTGGAGATGGGAAACAATCCCGGAACGGAGACTGGAGTAGGGAAACTGTCCCGGAACGGAGGCTGGAGTAGGGAAACTATCCCGGAACGGGGACACAGTCCCGGAATGGAGGCTGGAGCGGGGAAACAGTCCCAGAACGGGAACTGGAACAGGGAAACAATCCAGGAATGGGGACTGGAGCAGGGAAACAGTCCCAGAGCGGAGGCTGGAGCAGGGACACAGCCCCGGAACGGAGGGTGGAGCAGGGAAACAATCCCGGAACGGAGGCTGGGGTAGGGAAACTGTCCCGGAACGGCGGCTGGAGCAGGGAAACTGTCCCGGAGCAGGGACTGGAGCAGGGAAACAGTCCCAGAGCAGGGACTGGAGCAGGGAATCAGTCCCGGAGTGGGGACTGGAGCAGGGAATCAGTCCCGGAGCGGAGGCTGGAGCGGGGAAACAATCCCAGAATGGGGGCTGGAGCAGGGAAACAGTCCCAGAGCAGGGACTGGAGCAAGGAATCAGTCCCAGGGTGGAGGCTGGAGTGGGAAAACAATCCCGGAACGGAGGCTGGAGCAGGGAAACAGTCCCGGAACGGGGACTGGAGCGGGGAAGTGGTCCCGGAACGGAGACTGGATCAGGGAAACAGTCCCGGAGAGGGACTGGAGCTGGGAAACAATCCCGGAACGGAGACTGGAGCAGGGATACAGTCCCGGAACGGAGGCTGGAGCAGGGAAACAGTCCCGGAACGGTGACTGGACCAGGGAAACAGTCCCGGAATGGAGGCTGGAGTAGGGAAACTGTCCAGGAACGGAGGCTGGAGCAGGGAAACTGTCCCGGAGCAGGGACTGGAGCTGGGAAACAATCCCGGAACGTAGGCTGCAGTGTGGAAACAATCCCGGAACGGAGGGTGGAG
Source organism: Chiloscyllium punctatum (assembly GCF_047496795.1). Lineage (NCBI taxonomy): Eukaryota > Metazoa > Chordata > Chondrichthyes > Orectolobiformes > Hemiscylliidae > Chiloscyllium > Chiloscyllium punctatum. Next base: position 63,615,185 of record NC_092777.1, on the reverse strand, counting down.
CAGGGAACCAGTCCCGGAACGGGAACTGGAGCAGGGAAGCAGTCCTGGAACGGGGACTGATGCAGGGAAACAGTCCCGGAACAGGGACTGGAGCAGGGAAACAATGCCAGAATGGACGGTGGAGATGGGAAACAATCCCGGAACGGAGACTGGAGTAGGGAAACTGTCCCGGAACGGAGGCTGGAGTAGGGAAACTATCCCGGAACGGGGACACAGTCCCGGAATGGAGGCTGGAGCGGGGAAACAGTCCCAGAACGGGAACTGGAACAGGGAAACAATCCCGGAATGGGGACTGGAGCAGGGAAACAGTCCCAGAGCGGAGGCTGGAGCAGGGACACAGCCCCGGAACGGAGGGTGGAGCAGGGAAACAGTCCCGGAAAGGAGACTGGAGCAGGGAAGCAGTCCTGGAATAGGGGACTGGAGCAGGGAAACAATCCCGTAACGGAGGCTGGAGCAGGGAAACTGTACCGGAATGGAAGTTGCAGCAGCGAAACAGTCCTGGAACTGGGACTGGAGCAGGGAAACTGTCCCGGAGCAGGGAGTGGAGCAAGGAATCAGTCCCGGAGCGGAGGCTGGAGCGTGGAAACAATTCCAGAACGGAGGCCAGAGCAGGGAAACAGTCCCAGAGCTTGGACGGGAGCAGGAAAACAGTCCCGGAGCGGGGATTGGAGTGGGGAATCAATCCCGGAATGGAGGCTGGATCAGGGAAACAGTCCCGGAGCGGGGACTGGAGCAGGGAAACAGTCCCGGAATGGAGGCTGGAGTAGGGAAACTGTCCAGGAACGGAGGCTGGAGCAGGGAAACTGTCCCGGAGCAGGGACTGGAGCTGGGAAACATTCCCGGAACGTAGGCTGCAGTGTGGAAACAATCCCGGAACGGAGGGTGGAGGAGGGAACCAGTCCCGGAACGGGAACTGGAGCAGGGAAGCAGTCCTGGAACGGGGACTGATGCAGGGAAACAGTCCCGGAACAGGGACTGGAGCAGGGAAACAATCCCAGAATGGACGGTGGAGATGGGAAACAATCCCGGAACGGAGGCTGGAGTAGGGAAACTGTCCCGGAACGGAGGCTGGAGTAGGGAAACTATCCCGGAACGGGGACACAGTCCCGGAATGGAGGCTGGAGCGGGGAAACAGTCCCAGAACGGGAACTGGAACAGAGAAACAATCCCGGAATGGGGACTGGAGCAGGGAAACAGTCCCAGAGCGGAGGCTGGAGCAGGGACACAGCCCCGGAACGGAGGGTGGAGCAGGGAAACAGTCCCGGAAAGGAGACTGGAGCAGGGAAGCAGTCCTGGAATAGGGGACTGGAGCAGGGAAACAATCCCGTAACGGAGGCTGGAGCAGGGAAACTGTACCGGAATGGAAGTTGCAGCAGCGAAACAGTCCTGGAACTGGGACTGGAGCAGGGAAACTGTCCCGGAGCAGGGAGTGGAGCAAGGAATCAGTCCCGGAGCGGAGGCTGGAGCGTGGAAACAATTCCAGAACGGAGGCCAGAGCAGGGAAACAGTCCCAGAGCTTGGACGGGAGCAGGAAAACAGTCCCGGAGCGGGGATTGGAGCGGGGAATCAATCCCGGAATGGAGGCTGGATCAGGGAAACAGTCCCGGAGCGGGGACTGGAGCGGGGAATCAATCCCGGAATGGAGGCTGGAGCAGGGAAACAGTCCCGGAATGGGGACTGGAGCGGGGAAGTAGTCCCGGAACGGAGACTGGATCATGGAAACAGTCCCGGAGCAGGGACTGGAGCAGGGAATCAGCCCCGGAGTGGAGGCTGGAGCGGGGAAACAATCCCGGAACGGAGGCTGGAGCTGGGAAACAGTCCCAGAGCGGGGACTGGAGCGGGGATACAGTCTCGGAATTGAGACTGGAGCAGGGAAACAGTGCCGGAGCAGGGACAGGAGCGGGGAAACAGTCCCGGAATGGGGACTGGAGCAGGGAAACAATCCCGGAACGGAGGCTGGAGCAGGGAAACAGTCCCGGAATGGGGACACAGTCCCGGAATGGAGGCTGGAGCGGGGAAACAGTCCCGGAGTGGAGGCAGGATCAGGAAACAGTCCCAGAACGGGGACTAGATCAGGGAAACAATCCCGGAACGGAGGGTGGAGTAGGGAAACTGTACCGGAATGGAAGTTGCAGCAGCGAAACAGTCCTGGAACTGGGACTGGAGCAGGGAAACTGTCCCGGAACGGGGACAAAGTCCCGGAATGGAGGCTGGAGCGGGGAAATAGTCCCAGAACGGGAACTGGAGCAGGGAAACTATACCGGAATGGGGACTGGAGCAGGGAAACAGCCCCAGAGCGGAGGCTCGAGCAGGGAAACAGCCCCGGAACGGAGGGTGGAGCAGGGAAACAGTCCCGGAAAGGAGACTGGAGCAGGGAAGCAGTCCTGAAACGGGATCTGGAGCAGGAAAGCAGTCCCGGAATGGGGGACAGGAGCAGGGAAACAATCCCGGAACGGAGGCTGGAGTAGGGAAACTGTCCCGGAACGGCGGCTGGAGCAGGGAAACTGTCCCGGAGCGGGGACTGGAGCAGGGAAACAATCCCGGAATGGAGGCTGGATCAGGGAAACAGTCCCGGAGCGGGGACTGGAGCGGGGAATCAATCCCGGAATGGAGCCTGGAGCAGGGAAACAGTCCCGGAATGGGGACTGGAGCGGGGAAGTAGTCCCGGAACGGAGACTGGATCATGGAAACAGTCCCGGAGCAGGGACTGGAGCAGGGAATCAGCCCCGGAGTGGAGGCTGGAGCGGGGAAACAATCCCGGAACGGAGGCTGGAGCTGGGAAACAGTCCCGGAGCGGGGACTGGAGCGGGGATACAGTCTCGGAATTGAGACTGGAGCAGGGAAACAGTGCCGGAGCAGGGACAGGAGCGGGGAAACAGTCCCGGAATGGGGACTGGAGCAGGGAAACAATCCCGGAACGGAGGCTGGAGCAGGGAAACAGTCCCGGAATGGGGACACAGTCCCGGAATGGAGGCTGGAGCGGGGAAACAGTCCCGGAGTGGAGGCAGGATCAGGAAACAGTCCCAGAACGGGGACTAGATCAGGGAAACAATCCCGGAACGGAGGGTGGAGCAGGGAAACTGTCCCGGAACGGAGGCTGGAGCAGGAAACTGTCCCGGAGCGGGGACTGGAGCAGGGAAACAGTCCCGGAACGGGGACAAAGTCCCGGAATGGAGGCTGGAGCGGGGAAATAGTCCCAGAACGGGAACTGGAGCAGGGAAACTATACCGGAATGGGGACTGGAGCAGGGAAACAGCCCCAGAGCGGAGGCTCGAGCAGGGAAACAGCCCCGGAACGGAGGGTGGAGCAGGGAAACAGTCCCGGAAAGGAGACTGGAGCAGGGAAGCAGTCCCGAAACGGGATCTGGAGCAGGAAAGCAGTCCCGGAATGGGGGACAGGAGCAGGGAAACAATCCCGGAACGGAGGCTGGAGTAGGGAAACTGTCCCGGAACGGCGGCTGGAGCAGGGAAACTGTCCCGGAGCGGGGACTGGAGCAGGGAAACAATCCCGGAATGGGTGCTGGAGCAGGAAACAGTCCCGGAATGGAGGCTGGAGCAGGAAAACTGTACCGGAATGGAAGCTGCAGCGGCGAAACAGTCCTGGAACGGGGACTGGAGCAGGGAAACTGTCCCGGAGCAGGGAATGGAGCAGGGAAACAGTCCCAGAGAGTGGACGGGAGTAGGAAAACAGTCCCGGAGCGGGGACTGGATCGGGGAAACAATCCCGGAACGGGGACTGGAGCAGGGAAGTAGTCCCGGAACGGAGACTGGATCAAGGAAACAGTCCCGGAGCGGGGACTGGAGCAGGGAAACAATCCCGGAACGGGGACTGGAGCAGGGAAACAATCCCGGAACAGAGGCTGGAGTAGGGAAACTGTCCCGGAACGGCGGCTGGAGCAGGGAAACTGTCCCGGATTAGGGACTGGAGCAGGGAAACAGTCCCAGAGCAGGGACTGGAGCAGGGAATCAGGCCCGGAGCGGAGGCTGAAGCGGGGAAACAATCCCGGAATGGGGGCTGGAGCAGGGAAACAGTCCCAGAGCGGGGACTGGAGCAGGGACACAATCCCGGAATGGAGACTGGAGCAGGGGAAACAGTCCCAGAGCAGGGACTGGAGCAGGGAATCAGTCCCAGAGTGGAGGCTGGAGCGGGAAGACAATCCCGGAACGGAGGCTGAAGCAGGGAAAAAGTCCCGGAGCGTGGACGGTAGCAGGGAAACAGTTCTGGAATGGGGCTGGAGCGGGGAAACAATCCCGGAACGGAAGCTGGAGCTGGGAAACAGTCCCGGAATGGGGACTGGAGCGGGGATACAGTCTTGGAATGGGGACTGGACCAGGGAAACAGTCCCAGAATGGAGACGGGAGCGGGGATACAGTCCCGGAACGGGGACTGGACCAGGGAAACAGTCCCGGACTGGAGGCTGGAGCAGGGAAACAGTCCCAGAACAGGGACTGGAGCAGGGAAACAGTCCCGGAATGGGGGATTGGAGCAGGGAAACATTCCCGGAACGGAGGTTGGAGTAGGGAAACTGTCCCAAAACGGCGGCTGGAGCAGGGAAACAATCCCGGAATGGGGGCTGGAGCAGGAAACAGTCCCGGAATGGAGGCTGGAGCAGGGAAACTGTCCCGGAATGGAAGCTGCAGCAGCGAAACAGTCCTGGAACGGGGACTGGAGCAGGGAATCAATCCCGGAGCGGAGACTGGAGTAGGGAAACTGTCCCGGAACGGCGGCTGGAGCAGGGAAACAGTCCCAGAACGGGGACTGGAGCAGGGAAACAATCCTGGAACGGGGACTGGAGTAGGGAAACTGTCCCGGAACGGCGGCTGGAGCAGGGAAACTGTCCCGGAGCAGGGACTGGAACGGGGAAACAGTCCCAGAACAGGGACTGCAGCCGGGAAACAATCCCAGAGTGGAGGCTGGAGCAGGAAACAGGCCCAGAACGGAGGCTGGAGAAGGGAAACTGTCCCAGAACGGGGACTGGAGCAGGGAAACATTCCCGGAACGGAGGCTGGACAAGGGAAACTGTCCCGGAGCGGTGGCTGGAGCAGGAAACAGTCCCGGAATGGGGGCTGGAGCAGGAAACAGTCCCGGAATGGAGGCTGGAGCAGGAAACAGTCCCGGAATGGAGGCTGGAGCGGCGAAACAGTCCCGGAACGGGGACTGGAGCAGGGAAACTGTCCCGGAGCAGGGAGTGGAGCAGGGAAACAGTCCCGGAGCAGAGGCTGGAGCAGGGAAACAGTCCCGGAACGTGGACGGGAGCAGGAAAACACTCCTGGATTGGGGGCTGCAGCAGGGAAACAGTCCCAGAGCGGGGACTGGAGCAGGGAATCAATCCCGGAATGGAGGCTAGAGCAGGGAAACAGTCCCAGAACGGGGACTGGAGCGGGGAAATAGTCCCGGAACGGAGGCTGGAGTAGGGAAACAGTCCTGGAGCAGGGGCTGGAGCAAGGATACAGTCCTGGAACGGGGGCTGGAGCTGGGAAACAATCCCGGAACGGGGACTAGAGCAGTGAAACAGTCCCGGAATGGAGACTGGAGCGGGGAAACAGTCTGGGAACGGGGACTGGAGCAGGGAAACAGTCTCGGAGAGGGGACTGGAGGGGGGAAACAGTCCCGGAACGGGGACTGGAGCGGGGAAACAGTCCCGGAACGGGAACTGGAGCAGGGAAACTGTCCCGGACAGGGGACTGGAGCAGGGAAACTGTCCCGGAGCAGGGACGGGAGTATGGAAACAATCCCGGAACGGGGACTGGAGCAGGGAAACAGTCCCAGAGCGGGGACTGGAGCAGGGAAACAGTCCTGGAACGGGGACTGGAGCAGGGAAACAGTCCCGGAATGGGGGACTGGAGCAGGGAAACAATCCTGGAATGGGGACTGGAGCAGGAAACAGTCCCGGAATGGAGGCTGGAGCAGGGAAACTGTACCGGAACGGGGACTGGAGCAGGGAATTAGTCCCGGAGCAGGGACTGGAGCATGGAAACAATCCCGGAGCAGGGACTGGAGCAGGGAAACAGTCCCAGAACAGGGACTGGAGCAGGAATACAGTCCCGAAACGGAGGCTGCATCGGGGAAACAGACCCAGAACGGAGGCTGGAGCAGGGAAATAGTCCCAGAGCGGGGACTGGAGCAGGGAAAGAGTCCCGGAACGGCGGCTGCAGCAGGGAAACTGTCCCGGAGCGAAGGCTGGAGCAGGGAATCAATGCCAGAACGGAGGTTGGAGCAGGGAAACAGTACCGGAGCAGGTACGGGAGTAGGGATACTATTCCGGAACAGGGGCTGGAGCAGGGAAACAGTCCTGGAACGGGGTCTGGAACGGTGAAACAGTCCCGGAATGGGGACTGGAGCAGGGAAACAGTCCTGGAGCAGGGGCTGGAGCAAGGATACAGTCCTGGAACGGGGGCTGGAGCAGGGAAAGAATCCCGGAACGGGGACTAGAGCAGTGAAACAGTCCCGGAATGGAGACTGGAGCGGTGAAACAGTCTGGGAACGTGGACTGGAGGTGGGAAACAGTCCCGGAACGGGGACTGGAGCGGGGAAACAGTCCCGGAACGGGAACTGGAGCAGGGAAAAAGTCCTGGAGAGGGGACTGGAGCAGGGAAACAATCCCGGAATGGAGGCTGGAGCGGCAAAACGGTCCCGAAATGGGGACTGGAGCAGGGAAACAGTCTCGGAGCGGGGACTGGAGCGGGGAAACAGTCCCAGAATGGGAACTGGAACAGGGAAACAATCCCGGAATGGGGACTGGAGCAGGGAAACAGTCCCAGAGCGGAGGCTGGAGCAGGGAAACAGCCCCGGAACGGAGGGTGGAGCAGGGAAACAGTCCCACAAAGGAGACTGGAGCAGGGAAGCAGTCCCGGAACGGGATCTGGGGCAGGAAAGCAGTCCCGGAATGGGGGACTGGAGCAGGGAAACAATCCCGGAACGGGGGCTGGAGTAGGGAAACTGTCCCGGAACGGCAGCTGGAGCAGGGAAACAATCCCGGAATGGGTGCTGGAGCAGGAAACAGTCCCGGTACGGGGACTGGAGCAGGGAAACTGTCCCGGAGCAGGGAGTGGTGCAGGGAATCAGTCCCACAGCGGAGGCTGGAGCGGGGAAACAATTCCGGAACAGAGGCCGGAGCAGGGAAACAGTCCCAGAGTGTGGACGGGTGCAGGAAAACAGTCCCGGAGCGGGGACTGGAGCGGGGAAGTAGTCCCGGAACAGAGACTGGATCAGGGAAACAGTCCCGGAGAGGGACTGGAGCGGGGAAACAGACCCGGAGCGGGGACTGGAGCAGGGAAACAATCCCGGAACGGAGGCTGGGGTAGGGAAACTGTCCCGGAACGGCGGCTGGAGCAGGGAAACTGTCCCGGAGCAGGGACTGGAGCAGGGAAACAGTCCCAGAGCAGGGACTGGAGCAGGGAATCAGTCCCGGAGTGGGGACTGGAGCAGGGAATCAGTCCCGGAGCGGAGGCTGGAGCGGGGAAACAATCCCAGAATGGGGGCTGGAGCAGGGAAACAGTCCCAGAGCAGGGACTGGAGCAAGGAATCAGTCCCAGGGTGGAGGCTGGAGTGGGAAAACAATCCCGGAACGGAGGCTGGAGCAGGGAAACAGTCCCGGAACGGGGACTGGAGCGGGGAAGTGGTCCCGGAACGGAGACTGGATCAGGGAAACAGTCCCGGAGAGGGACTGGAGCTGGGAAACAATCCCGGAACGGAGACTGGAGCAGGGATACAGTCCCGGAACGGAGGCTGGAGCAGGGAAACAGTCCCGGAACGGTGACTGGACCAGGGAAACAGTCCCGGAATGGAGGCTGGAGTAGGGAAACTGTCCAGGAACGGAGGCTGGAGCAGGGAAACTGTCCCGGAGCAGGGACTGGAGCTGGGAAACAATCCCGGAACGTAGGCTGCAGTGTGGAAACAATCCCGGAACGGAGGGTGGAGCAGGGAACCAGTCCCGGAACGGGAACTGGAGCAGGGAAGCAGTCCTGGAACGGGGACTGATGCAGGGAAACAGTCCCGGAACAGGGACTGGAGCAGGGAAACAATGCCAGAATGGACGGTGGAGATGGGAAACAATCCCGGAACGGAGACTGGAGTAGGGAAACTGTCCCGGAACGGAGGCTGGAGTAGGGAAACTATCCCGGAACGGGGACACAGTCCCGGAATGGAGGCTGGAGCGGGGAAACAGTCCCAGAACGGGAACTGGAACAGGGAAACAATCCAGGAATGGGGACTGGAGCAGGGAAACAGTCCCAGAGCGGAGGCTGGAGCAGGGACACAGCCCCGGAACGGAGGGTGGAGCAGGGAAACAATCCCGGAACGGAGGCTGGGGTAGGGAAACTGTCCCGGAACGGCGGCTGGAGCAGGGAAACTGTCCCGGAGCAGGGACTGGAGCAGGGAAACAGTCCCAGAGCAGGGACTGGAGCAGGGAATCAGTCCCGGAGTGGGGACTGGAGCAGGGAATCAGTCCCGGAGCGGAGGCTGGAGCGGGGAAACAATCCCAGAATGGGGGCTGGAGCAGGGAAACAGTCCCAGAGCAGGGACTGGAGCAAGGAATCAGTCCCAGGGTGGAGGCTGGAGTGGGAAAACAATCCCGGAACGGAGGCTGGAGCAGGGAAACAGTCCCGGAACGGGGACTGGAGCGGGGAAGTGGTCCCGGAACGGAGACTGGATCAGGGAAACAGTCCCGGAGAGGGACTGGAGCTGGGAAACAATCCCGGAACGGAGACTGGAGCAGGGATACAGTCCCGGAACGGAGGCTGGAGCAGGGAAACAGTCCCGGAACGGTGACTGGACCAGGGAAACAGTCCCGGAATGGAGGCTGGAGTAGGGAAACTGTCCAGGAACGGAGGCTGGAGCAGGGAAACTGTCCCGGAGCAGGGACTGGAGCTGGGAAACAATCCCGGAACGTAGGCTGCAGTGTGGAAACAATCCCGGAACGGAGGGTGGAGCAGGGAACCAGTCCCGGAACGGGAACTGGAGCAGGGAAGCAGTCCTGGAACGGGGACTGATGCAGGGAAACAGTCCCGGAACAGGGACTGGAGCAGGGAAACAATGCCAGAATGGACGGTGGAGATGGGAAACAATCCCGGAACGGAGACTGGAGTAGGGAAACTGTCCCGGAACGGAGGCTGGAGTAGGGAAACTATCCCGGAACGGGGACACAGTCCCGGAATGGAGGCTGGAGCGGGGAAACAGTCCCAGAACGGGAACTGGAACAGGGAAACAATCCCGGAATGGGGACTGGAGCAGGGAAACAGTCCCAGAGCGGAGGCTGGAGCAGGGACACAGCCCCGGAACGGAGGGTGGAGCAGGGAAACAGTCCCGGAAAGGAGACTGGAGCAGGGAAGCAGTCCTGGAATAGGGGACTGGAGCAGGGAAACAATCCCGTAACGGAGGCTGGAGCAGGGAAACTGTACCGGAATGGAAGTTGCAGCAGCGAAACAGTCCTGGAACTGGGACTGGAGCAGGGAAACTGTCCCGGAGCAGGGAGTGGAGCAAGGAATCAGTCCCGGAGCGGAGGCTGGAGCGTGGAAACAATTCCAGAACGGAGGCCAGAGCAGGGAAACAGTCCCAGAGCTTGGACGGGAGCAGGAAAACAGTCCCGGAGCGGGGATTGGAGTGGGGAATCAATCCCGGAATGGAGGCTGGATCAGGGAAACAGTCCCGGAGCGGGGACTGGAGCAGGGAAACAGTCCCGGAATGGAGGCTGGAGTAGGGAAACTGTCCAGGAACGGAGGCTGGAGCAGGGAAACTGTCCCGGAGCAGGGACTGGAGCTGGGAAACATTCCCGGAACGTAGGCTGCAGTGTGGAAACAATCCCGGAACGGAGGGTGGAGGAGGGAACCAGTCCCGGAACGGGAACTGGAGCAGGGAAGCAGTCCTGGAACGGGGACTGATGCAGGGAAACAGTCCCGGAACAGGGACTGGAGCAGGGAAACAATCCCAGAATGGACGGTGGAGATGGGAAACAATCCCGGAACGGAGGCTGGAGTAGGGAAACTGTCCCGGAACGGAGGCTGGAGTAGGGAAACTATCCCGGAACGGGGACACAGTCCCGGAATGGAGGCTGGAGCGGGGAAACAGTCCCAGAACGGGAACTGGAACAGAGAAACAATCCCGGAATGGGGACTGGAGCAGGGAAACAGTCCCAGAGCGGAGGCTGGAGCAGGGACACAGCCCCGGAACGGAGGGTGGAGCAGGGAAACAGTCCCGGAAAGGAGACTGGAGCAGGGAAGCAGTCCTGGAATAGGGGACTGGAGCAGGGAAACAATCCCGTAACGGAGGCTGGAGCAGGGAAACTGTACCGGAATGGAAGTTGCAGCAGCGAAACAGTCCTGGAACTGGGACTGGAGCAGGGAAACTGTCCCGGAGCAGGGAGTGGAGCAAGGAATCAGTCCCGGAGCGGAGGCTGGAGCGTGGAAACAATTCCAGAACGGAGGCCAGAGCAGGGAAACAGTCCCAGAGCTTGGACGGGAGCAGGAAAACAGTCCCGGAGCGGGGATTGGAGCGGGGAATCAATCCCGGAATGGAGGCTGGATCAGGGAAACAGTCCCGGAGCGGGGACTGGAGCGGGGAATCAATCCCGGAATGGAGGCTGGAGCAGGGAAACAGTCCCGGAATGGGGACTGGAGCGGGGAAGTAGTCCCGGAACGGAGACTGGATCATGGAAACAGTCCCGGAGCAGGGACTGGAGCAGGGAATCAGCCCCGGAGTGGAGGCTGGAGCGGGGAAACAATCCCGGAACGGAGGCTGGAGCTGGGAAACAGTCCCAGAGCGGGGACTGGAGCGGGGATACAGTCTCGGAATTGAGACTGGAGCAGGGAAACAGTGCCGGAGCAGGGACAGGAGCGGGGAAACAGTCCCGGAATGGGGACTGGAGCAGGGAAACAATCCCGGAACGGAGGCTGGAGCAGGGAAACAGTCCCGGAATGGGGACACAGTCCCGGAATGGAGGCTGGAGCGGGGAAACAGTCCCGGAGTGGAGGCAGGATCAGGAAACAGTCCCAGAACGGGGACTAGATCAGGGAAACAATCCCGGAACGGAGGGTGGAGTAGGGAAACTGTACCGGAATGGAAGTTGCAGCAGCGAAACAGTCCTGGAACTGGGACTGGAGCAGGGAAACTGTCCCGGAACGGGGACAAAGTCCCGGAATGGAGGCTGGAGCGGGGAAATAGTCCCAGAACGGGAACTGGAGCAGGGAAACTATACCGGAATGGGGACTGGAGCAGGGAAACAGCCCCAGAGCGGAGGCTCGAGCAGGGAAACAGCCCCGGAACGGAGGGTGGAGCAGGGAAACAGTCCCGGAAAGGAGACTGGAGCAGGGAAGCAGTCCTGAAACGGGATCTGGAGCAGGAAAGCAGTCCCGGAATGGGGGACAGGAGCAGGGAAACAATCCCGGAACGGAGGCTGGAGTAGGGAAACTGTCCCGGAACGGCGGCTGGAGCAGGGAAACTGTCCCGGAGCGGGGACTGGAGCAGGGAAACAATCCCGGAATGGAGGCTGGATCAGGGAAACAGTCCCGGAGCGGGGACTGGAGCGGGGAATCAATCCCGGAATGGAGCCTGGAGCAGGGAAACAGTCCCGGAATGGGGACTGGAGCGGGGAAGTAGTCCCGGAACGGAGACTGGATCATGGAAACAGTCCCGGAGCAGGGACTGGAGCAGGGAATCAGCCCCGGAGTGGAGGCTGGAGCGGGGAAACAATCCCGGAACGGAGGCTGGAGCTGGGAAACAGTCCCGGAGCGGGGACTGGAGCGGGGATACAGTCTCGGAATTGAGACTGGAGCAGGGAAACAGTGCCGGAGCAGGGACAGGAGCGGGGAAACAGTCCCGGAATGGGGACTGGAGCAGGGAAACAATCCCGGAACGGAGGCTGGAGCAGGGAAACAGTCCCGGAATGGGGACACAGTCCCGGAATGGAGGCTGGAGCGGGGAAACAGTCCCGGAGTGGAGGCAGGATCAGGAAACAGTCCCAGAACGGGGACTAGATCAGGGAAACAATCCCGGAACGGAGGGTGGAGCAGGGAAACTGTCCCGGAACGGAGGCTGGAGCAGGAAACTGTCCCGGAGCGGGGACTGGAGCAGGGAAACAGTCCCGGAACGGGGACAAAGTCCCGGAATGGAGGCTGGAGCGGGGAAATAGTCCCAGAACGGGAACTGGAGCAGGGAAACTATACCGGAATGGGGACTGGAGCAGGGAAACAGCCCCAGAGCGGAGGCTCGAGCAGGGAAACAGCCCCGGAACGGAGGGTGGAGCAGGGAAACAGTCCCGGAAAGGAGACTGGAGCAGGGAAGCAGTCCCGAAACGGGATCTGGAGCAGGAAAGCAGTCCCGGAATGGGGGACAGGAGCAGGGAAACAATCCCGGAACGGAGGCTGGAGTAGGGAAACTGTCCCGGAACGGCGGCTGGAGCAGGGAAACTGTCCCGGAGCGGGGACTGGAGCAGGGAAACAATCCCGGAATGGGTGCTGGAGCAGGAAACAGTCCCGGAATGGAGGCTGGAGCAGGAAAACTGTACCGGAATGGAAGCTGCAGCGGCGAAACAGTCCTGGAACGGGGACTGGAGCAGGGAAACTGTCCCGGAGCAGGGAATGGAGCAGGGAAACAGTCCCAGAGAGTGGACGGGAGTAGGAAAACAGTCCCGGAGCGGGGACTGGATCGGGGAAACAATCCCGGAACGGGGACTGGAGCAGGGAAGTAGTCCCGGAACGGAGACTGGATCAAGGAAACAGTCCCGGAGCGGGGACTGGAGCAGGGAAACAATCCCGGAACGGGGACTGGAGCAGGGAAACAATCCCGGAACAGAGGCTGGAGTAGGGAAACTGTCCCGGAACGGCGGCTGGAGCAGGGAAACTGTCCCGGATTAGGGACTGGAGCAGGGAAACAGTCCCAGAGCAGGGACTGGAGCAGGGAATCAGGCCCGGAGCGGAGGCTGAAGCGGGGAAACAATCCCGGAATGGGGGCTGGAGCAGGGAAACAGTCCCAGAGCGGGGACTGGAGCAGGGACACAATCCCGGAATGGAGACTGGAGCAGGGGAAACAGTCCCAGAGCAGGGACTGGAGCAGGGAATCAGTCCCAGAGTGGAGGCTGGAGCGGGAAGACAATCCCGGAACGGAGGCTGAAGCAGGGAAAAAGTCCCGGAGCGTGGACGGTAGCAGGGAAACAGTTCTGGAATGGGGCTGGAGCGGGGAAACAATCCCGGAACGGAAGCTGGAGCTGGGAAACAGTCCCGGAATGGGGACTGGAGCGGGGATACAGTCTTGGAATGGGGACTGGACCAGGGAAACAGTCCCAGAATGGAGACGGGAGCGGGGATACAGTCCCGGAACGGGGACTGGACCAGGGAAACAGTCCCGGACTGGAGGCTGGAGCAGGGAAACAGTCCCAGAACAGGGACTGGAGCAGGGAAACAGTCCCGGAATGGGGGATTGGAGCAGGGAAACATTCCCGGAACGGAGGTTGGAGTAGGGAAACTGTCCCAAAACGGCGGCTGGAGCAGGGAAACAATCCCGGAATGGGGGCTGGAGCAGGAAACAGTCCCGGAATGGAGGCTGGAGCAGGGAAACTGTCCCGGAATGGAAGCTGCAGCAGCGAAACAGTCCTGGAACGGGGACTGGAGCAGGGAATCAATCCCGGAGCGGAGACTGGAGTAGGGAAACTGTCCCGGAACGGCGGCTGGAGCAGGGAAACAGTCCCAGAACGGGGACTGGAGCAGGGAAACAATCCTGGAACGGGGACTGGAGTAGGGAAACTGTCCCGGAACGGCGGCTGGAGCAGGGAAACTGTCCCGGAGCAGGGACTGGAACGGGGAAACAGTCCCAGAACAGGGACTGCAGCCGGGAAACAATCCCAGAGTGGAGGCTGGAGCAGGAAACAGGCCCAGAACGGAGGCTGGAGAAGGGAAACTGTCCCAGAACGGGGACTGGAGCAGGGAAACATTCCCGGAACGGAGGCTGGACAAGGGAAACTGTCCCGGAGCGGTGGCTGGAGCAGGAAACAGTCCCGGAATGGGGGCTGGAGCAGGAAACAGTCCCGGAATGGAGGCTGGAGCAGGAAACAGTCCCGGAATGGAGGCTGGAGCGGCGAAACAGTCCCGGAACGGGGACTGGAGCAGGGAAACTGTCCCGGAGCAGGGAGTGGAGCAGGGAAACAGTCCCGGAGCAGAGGCTGGAGCAGGGAAACAGTCCCGGAACGTGGACGGGAGCAGGAAAACACTCCTGGATTGGGGGCTGCAGCAGGGAAACAGTCCCAGAGCGGGGACTGGAGCAGGGAATCAATCCCGGAATGGAGGCTAGAGCAGGGAAACAGTCCCAGAACGGGGACTGGAGCGGGGAAATAGTCCCGGAACGGAGGCTGGAGTAGGGAAACAGTCCTGGAGCAGGGGCTGGAGCAAGGATACAGTCCTGGAACGGGGGCTGGAGCTGGGAAACAATCCCGGAACGGGGACTAGAGCAGTGAAACAGTCCCGGAATGGAGACTGGAGCGGGGAAACAGTCTGGGAACGGGGACTGGAGCAGGGAAACAGTCTCGGAGAGGGGACTGGAGGGGGGAAACAGTCCCGGAACGGGGACTGGAGCGGGGAAACAGTCCCGGAACGGGAACTGGAGCAGGGAAACTGTCCCGGACAGGGGACTGGAGCAGGGAAACTGTCCCGGAGCAGGGACGGGAGTATGGAAACAATCCCGGAACGGGGACTGGAGCAGGGAAACAGTCCCAGAGCGGGGACTGGAGCAGGGAAACAGTCCTGGAACGGGGACTGGAGCAGGGAAACAGTCCCGGAATGGGGGACTGGAGCAGGGAAACAATCCTGGAATGGGGGCTGGAGCAGGAAACAGTCCCGGAATGGAGGCTGGAGCAGGGAAACTGTACCGGAACGGGGACTGGAGCAGGGAATTAGTCCCGGAGCAGGGACTGGAGCATGGAAACAATCCCGGAGCAGGGACTGGAGCAGGGAAACAGTCCCAGAACAGGGACTGGAGCAGGAATACAGTCCCGAAACGGAGGCTGCATCGGGGAAACAGACCCAGAACGGAGGCTGGAGCAGGGAAATAGTCCCAGAGCGGGGACTGGAGCAGGGAAAGAGTCCCGGAACGGCGGCTGCAGCAGGGAAACTGTCCCGGAGCGAAGGCTGGAGCAGGGAATCAATGCCAGAACGGAGGTTGGAGCAGGGAAACAGTACCGGAGCAGGTACGGGAGTAGGGATACTATTCCGGAACAGGGGCTGGAGCAGGGAAACAGTCCTGGAACGGGGTCTGGAACGGTGAAACAGTCCCGGAATGGGGACTGGAGCAGGGAAACAGTCCTGGAGCAGGGGCTGGAGCAAGGATACAGTCCTGGAACGGGGGCTGGAGCAGGGAAAGAATCCCGGAACGGGGACTAGAGCAGTGAAACAGTCCCGGAATGGAGACTGGAGCGGTGAAACAGTCTGGGAACGTGGACTGGAGGTGGGAAACAGTCCCGGAACGGGGACTGGAGCGGGGAAACAGTCCCGGAACGGGAACTGGAGCAGGGAAAAAGTCCTGGAGAGGGGACTGGAGCAGGGAAACAATCCCGGAATGGAGGCTGGAGCGGCAAAACGGTCCCGAAATGGGGACTGGAGCAGGGAAACAGTCTCGGAGCGGGGACTGGAGCGGGGAAACTGTCCTGGAACGGCGGCTGGAGAAGGGAAACTGTCCCGGAGCGGGGACTGGAGCAAGGAAACTGTCCCGGAGCAGGGACTGGAGCGGGGAAACAATCCTGGAACGGAGGCTGGAGCAGGGAATCTGTCCCGGAATGGAAGCTGCAGCGGCGAAACAGTCCCGGAACGGGGACTGGAGCAGGGAAACTGTCCTGGAGCAGGGAGTGGAGCAGGGAAACTGTCCCGGAGCGGAGGCTGGAGCAGGGAAACAGTCCCGGAACGTGGACGGGAGCAGGAAAACACTCCTGGATTGGGGGCTGCAGCAGGGAAGCAGTCCCAGAGCGGGGACTGGAGCAGGGAATCAATCCCGGAATGGAGGCTAGAGCAGGGAAACAGTCCCAGAACGGGGACTGGAGCGGGGAAATAGTCCCGGAACGGAGGCTGGAGTAGGGAAACTGTCCCGGAACGGCGGCTGGAGTAGGGAAACTGTCCCGGAACGGCGGCTGGAGCAGGGAAACTGTCCCGGAGCAGGGACTGGAGCATGGAAACAATCCCGGAACGGGCACTGGAGCAGGGAAACAGACCCGGAGCAGGGACTGAAGCAGGGAAACAGACCCGGAGCGGGGACTGGAGCGAGGAAACAGTCCTGGAACGGGGGCTGCAGCAGGGAAACAGTCCCAGAGCGGGGACTGGAGCAGGGAAACAATCCTGGAATGGGGGCTGGAGCAGGAAACAGTCCGGGAATGGAGGCTGGAGCAGGGAAACTGTACCGGAACGGGGACTGGAGCAGGGAATTAGTCCCGGAGCAGGGACTGGAGCATGGAAACAATCCCGGAGCAGGGACTGGAGCAGGGAAACAGTCCCAGAACAGGGACTGGAGCAGGAATACAGTCCCGAAACGGGGGCTGCATCGGGGAAACAGACCCAGAACGGAGGCTGGAGCAGGGAAAGAGTCCCGGAACGGCGGCTGCAGCAGGGAAACTGTCCCGGAGCGAAGGCTGGAGCAGGGAATCAATGCCAGAACGGAGGTTGGAGCAGGGAAACAGTCCCGGAGCAGGTATGGGAGTAGGGATACTATCCCGGAACAGGGGCTGGAGCAGGGAAACAGTCCTGGAACGGTGAAACAGTCCCGGAATGGGGACTGGAGCAGGGAAACAGTCCTGGAGCAGGGGCTGGAGCAAGGATACAGTCCTGGAACGGGGGCTGGAGCAGGGAAACAGTCCTGGAGCAGGGGCTGGAGCAAGGATACAGTCCTGGAACGGGGGCTGGAGCAGGGAAACAATCCCGGAACAGGGACTAGAGCAGTGAAACAGTCCCGGAATGGAGACTGGAGCGGGGTAACAGTCTGGGAACGGGGACTGGAGCAGGGAAACAGTCTCGGAGCGGGGACTGGAGGGGGGAAACAGTCCCGGAACGGGGACTGGAGCGGGGAAACAGTCCCGGAACGGGAACTGGAGCAGGGAAACAGTCCTGGAGAGGGGACTGGAGCAGGGAAACAATCCCGGAATGGAGGCTGGAGCGGCAAAACGGTCCCGGAATGGGGACTGTAGCAGGGAAACAATCCCACAGCGAGGACTGGAGCGGGGAAACCGTCCCGGAACGGAGGCTGGAGTAGGGAAACTGTCCCGGAACGGGGGCTGGAGCAGGGAAACAGTCCCGGAATGGGGTCTGGAGCAGGGAAACAGTCCTGGAGCAGGGGCTGGAGCAGGGAAACAGTCCTGGAATGGGGGCTGGAGCAGGGAAAGAGTCCTGGAATTGGGGACTGGAGCAGGGAAACAGTCCCGGAATGGGGGCTGGAGCAGGGAAAGAGTCCCGGAATTGGGGACTGGAGCAGGGAAACAGTCCCGGAATGGAGGCTGGAGCAGCGAAACAGTCCCGGAAAGGGAACTGGAGCAGGGAAACAGTCCCGGAGCAGGGTCTGGAGCGGGGATACAGTCCCAGAATGGGGATTGGACCAGGGAAACAATCCCGGAACGGAGGGTGGAGCAGGGAAGCAGTCCCGGAACGGGTACTTGAGCAGGGATACAGTCCTGGAACGGAGACTGGTGTGGCTAAACAGTCCCAGAACGGAGGCTGGAGCAGGGAAGCAGTCCCAGAACGGGGACTGGAGCAGGGAAGCAGTCCCGGAACGGAGGCTGGAGCAGGGAAACTGTGCCGGAGCGTGGACTGGAGCAGGGAAGCAGTCCCGGAACGGAGGCTGGAGCAGGGAAAATGTGCCGGAGCGTGGACTGGAGCAGGGAAGCAGTCACGGAACGGGAACTGGAGCAGGGAAGCAGTCCCGGAATGGGGGACTGGAGCAGGGAAACAATCCCGGAACGGAGGCTGGAGTAGGGAAACAATCCCGGAACGGCGGCTGGAGCAGGGAAACTGTCTCGGAGTGGGGACTGGAGCAGGGAAACAATCCCGGAATGGGGGCTGGAGCAGGGAAATTGTCCAGGAACAGGGACTGGAGCAGGGATACAGTCCCGAAACGAAGGTTGCAGCAGGGAAACAGTCCCGGAGAGTGGACGCGAGCAGGAAAACAGTCCTGGAATGGGGGCTGGAGCAGGGAAACAGTCCCAGAGCGGGGACTGGAGCAGGGAAACAACCCCGGAATGGAGGCTGGAGCAGGGAAACATTCACGTAGCAGGGACTGGAGCAGGGAATCAGTCCCAGAGCGGAGGCTGGAGCAGGGAAACAATCCCAGAACAGAGGCTGGAGCGGGGAAACAGTCCCGGAACATGGACTGGAGCGGGGAAACAGACCCGGAACGGGAACTGGAGCAGGGAAACTGTCCCGGACAGGGGACTGGAGCAGGGAAACTGTCCCGGAGCAGGGACTGGAGCAAGGAAACAGTCCCGGAGCAGGGACTGGAGCAGGGAATCAGTCCCGAAGCGGAGACTGGAGCGGGGAAACAATCCCGGAACGGAGGCTGGAGCAGGGAATCTGTCCTGGAGCGGGGCCTGGAGCAGGGAAACCGTCACGGAATGGAGGCTGGAGCGGCGAAACAGTCCCGGAACGGGGACTGGAGCAGGGAAACAATCCCGGAACTGAGGCTGGAGCGGGGAAACAGTCCCGGAACGTGGACTGGAGCGGGGAAACAGACCCGGAACGGGAACTGGAGCAGGGAAACTGTCCCGGACAGGGGACTGGAGCAGGGAAACTGTCCCGCAGCATGGACGGGAGCATGGAAACAATCCCGGAACGGGGACTGGAGCAGGGAAACAGACCCGGAGCAGGGACTGAAGCAGGGAAACAGACCCGGAGCGGGGACTGGAGCGAGGAAACAGTCCTGGAACGGGGGCTGCAGCAGGGAAACAGTCCCAGAGCGGGGACTGGAGCAGGGAAACAATCCTGGAATGGGGGCTGGAGCAGGAAACAGTCCGGGAATGGAGGCTGGAGCAGGGAAACTGTACCGGAACGGGGACTGGAGCAGGGAATTAGTCCCGGAGCAGGGACTGGAGCAGGGAAACAGTCCCAGAACAGGGACTGGAGCAGGAATACAGTCCCGAAACGGAGGCTGCATCGGGGAAACAGACCCAGAACGGAGGCTGGAGCAGGGAAAGAGTCCCGGAACGGCGGCTGCAGCAGGGAAACTGTCCCGGAGCGAAGGCTGGAGCAGGGAATCAATGCCAGAACGGAGGTTGGAGCAGGGAAACAGTCCCGGAGCAGGTATGGGAGTAGGGATACTATCCCGGAACAGGGGCTGGAGCAGGGAAACAGTCCTGGAACGGGGTCTGGAACGGTGAAACAGTCCCGGAATGGGGACTGGAGCAGGGAAACAGTCCTGGAGCAGGGGCTGGAGCAAGGATACAGTCCTGGAACGGGGGCTGGAGCAGGGAAACAGTCCTGGAGCAGGGGCTGGAGCAAGGATACAGTCCTGGAACGGGGGCTGGAGCAGGGAAACAATCCCGGAACAGGGACTAGAGCAGTGAAACAGTCCCGGAATGGAGACTGGAGCGGGGTAACAGTCTGGGAACGGGGACTGGAGCAGGGAAACAGTCTCGGAGCGAGGACTGGAGGGGGGAAACAGTCCCGGAACGGGGACTGGAGCGGGGAAACAGTCTGGGAACGGGGACTGGAGCAGGGAAACAGTCCCGGAACGGGGACTGAAGCGGGGAAACAGTCCCGGAACTGGAACTGGAGCAGG
This sequence comes from Chiloscyllium punctatum, assembly GCF_047496795.1. Classification (NCBI taxonomy): domain Eukaryota; kingdom Metazoa; phylum Chordata; class Chondrichthyes; order Orectolobiformes; family Hemiscylliidae; genus Chiloscyllium; species Chiloscyllium punctatum. The sequence goes on along the minus strand of NC_092777.1, from coordinate 63,595,457 downwards.
GAAACAGTCTCGGAGCGGGGACTGCAGCGGGGAAACTGTCCCGGAACGGCGGCTGGAGAAGGGAAACTGTCCCGGAGCGGGGACTGGAGCAAGGAAACAGTCCCGGAGCAGGGACTGGAGCAGGGAAACAGTCCCGGAGCAGGGACTGGAGCAGGGAATCAATCCCGGAGCAGAGACTGGAGCGGGGAAACAATCCCGGAACGGAGGCTGGAGCAGGGAATCTGTCCCGGAATGGAAGCTGCAGCGGCGAAACAGTCCCGGAACGGGGACTGGAGCAGGGAAACTGTCCCGGAGCGGAGGCTGGAGCAGGGAAACAGTCCCGGAACGTGGACGGGAGCAGGAAAACACTCCTGGATTGGGGGCTGCAGCAGGGAAACAGTCCCAGAGCGGGGACTGGAGCAGGGAATCAATCCCGGAATGGAGGCTAGAGCAGGGAAACAGTCCCAGAACGGGGACTGGAGCGGGGAAATAGTCCCGGAACGGAGGCTGGAGTAGGGAAACTGTCCCGGAACGGCGGCTGGAGCAGGGAAACTGTCCCGGAGCGGGGACTGGAGCAGGGAATCAGTCCCGAAGCGGAGACTGGAGCGGGGAAACAATCCCGGAACGGAGGCTGGAGCAGGGAATCTGTCCTGGAGCGGGGCCTGGAGCAGGGAAACAGTCACGGAATGGAGGCTGGAGCGGCGAACAGTCCCGGAACGGGGACTGGAGCAGGGAAACAATCCCGGAACTCAGGCTGGAGCGGGGAAACAGTCCTGGAACGTGGACTGGAGCGGGGAAACAGACCCGGAACGGGAACTGGAGCAGGGAAACTGTCCCGGAGCATGGACGGGAGCATGGAAACAATCCCGGAACGGGGACTGGAGCAGGGAAACAGACCCGGAGCAGGGACTGAAGCAGGGAAACAGACCCGGAGCGGGGACTGGAGCGAGAAAACAGTCCTGGAATGGGGGCTGCAGCAGGGAAACAGTCCCAGAGCGGGGACTGGAGCAGGGAAACCGTCCCGGAACGGGGACTGGAGCAGGGAAACAGTCCCGGAATGGGGGACTGGAGCAGGGAAACAATCCTGGAATGGGGGCTGGAGCAGGAAACAGTCCGGGAATGGAGGCTGGAGCGGGGAAACTGTACCGGAACGGGGACTGGAGCAGGGAATTAGTCCCGGAGCAGGGACTGGAGCATGGAAGCAATCCCGGAGCAGGGACTGGAGCAGGGAAACAGTCCCAGAACAGGGACTGGAGCAGGAATACAGTCCCGAAACGGAGGCTGCATCGGGGAAACAGACCCAGAACGGAGGCTGGAGCAGGGAAAGAGTCCCGGAACGGCGGCTGCAGCAGGGAAACTGTCCCGGAGCGAAGGTTGGAGCAGGGAATCAATGCCAGAACGGAGGTTGGAGCAGGGAAACAGTCCCGGAGCAGGTATGGGAGTAGGGATACTATCCCGGAACAGGGGCTGGAGCAGGGAAACAGTCCTGGAACGGGGTCTGGAACGGTGAAACAGTCCCGGAATGGGGACTGGAGCAGGGAAACAGTCCTGGAGCAGGGGCTGGAGCAAGGATACAGTCCTGGAACGGGGGCTGGAGCAGGGAAACAATCCCGGAACAGGGACTAGAGCAGTGAAACAGTCCCGGAATGGAGACTGGAGCGGGATAACAGTCTGGGAACGGGGACTGGAGCAAGGAAACAGTCTCGGAGAGAGGACTGGAGGGGGGAAACAGTCCCGGAACGGGGACTGGAGCGGGGAAACAGTCTGGGAACGGGGACTGGAGCAGGGAAACAATACCGGAATGGAGGCTGGAGCGGCAAAACGGTCCCGGAATGGGGACTGGAGCAGGGAAACAATCCCACAGCGAGGACTGGAGCGGGGAAACCGTCCCGGAACGGAGGCTGGAGTAGGGAAACTGTCCCGGAACGGGGGCTGGAGCAGGGAAACAGTCCCGGAACGGGGACTGGAGCGGGGAAACAGTCTGGGAACGGGGACTGGAGCAGGGAAACAATACCGGAATGGAGGCTGGAGCGGCAAAACGGTCCCGGAATGGGGACTGGAGCAGGGAAACAATCCCACAGCGAGGACTGGAGCGGGGAAACCGTCCCGGAACGGAGGCTGGAGTAGGGAAACTGTCCCGGAACGGGGGCTGGAGCAGGGAAACAGTCCCGGAATGGGGACTGGAGCAGGGAAACAGTCCTGGAGCAGGGACTGGAGCAGGGAAACAGTCCTGGAATGGGGGCTGGAGCAGGGAAAGAGTCCCGGAAAGGGAACTGGAGCAGGGAAACAGTCCCGGAGCAGGGTCTGGAGGGGGGATACAGTCCCAGAATGGGGATTGGACCAGGGAAACAATCCCGGAACGGAGGGTGGAGCAGGGATACAGTCCCGGAACGGGGACTTGAGCAGGGATACAGTCCTGGAACGGAGACTGGTGTGGCTAAACAGTCCCAGAACGGAGGCTGGAGCAGGGAAGCAGTCCCGGAACGGGGACTGGAGCAGGGAAGCAGTCCCGGAACGGAGGCTGGAGCAGGGAAACTGTGCCGGAGCGTGGACTGGAGCAGGGAAGCAGTCCCGGAACGGGAACTGGAGCAGGGAAGCAGTCCCGGAATGGGGGACTGGAGCAGGGAAACAATCCCGGAATGGAGGCTGGAGTAGGGAAACAATCCCGGAATGGGGGCTGGAGCAGGGAAATTGTCCAGGAACAGGGACCGGAGCAAGGATACAGTCCCGAAACGGAGGCTGCAGCAGGGAAACAGTCCCGGAGAGTGGACGGGAGCAGGAAAACAGTCCTGGAATGGGGGCTGGAGCAGGGAAACAGTCCCAGAGCGGGGACTGGAGCAGGGAAACAATCCCGGAATGGAGGCTGGAGCAGGGAAACATTCACGTAGCAGGGACTGGAGCAGGGAATCAGTCCCGGAGCGGAGGCTGGAGCAGGGAAACAATCCCAGAACAGAGGCTGGAGCAGGGAAACAGTCCCAGAGCGGGTACGGGAGGAGGGAAACAGTCCCGAAACGGAGGCTGCAGCAGGGAAACAGTCCCGGAGAGTGGACGGGAGCAGGAAAACAGTCCTGGAATGGGGGCTGGAGCAGGGAAACAGTCCCAGAGTGGGGACTGGAGCAGGGAAACAATCCCGGAGCGGAGGCTGGAGCAGGGAAACAATCCCAGAACAGAGGCTGGAGCAGGGAAACAGTCCCAGAGCGGGGACGGGAGTAGGGAAACAGTCCCGGAACGGGGGCTGGAGCAGGGAAACAGTCCCGGAGAGCGGACTGGAGCAGGGAAACATCCGGGAACTGGGACTGGAGCAGGGAAACAGTCCCGGTGTGGGGAGTGGAGCGAGGAAACAGTCCCAGAACGGGACTGGGGCGGGGAAACAGTCCCGGAACGGGGACTGGAGCGCGGAAACAGTCCCGGATAGGCGACTGGAGCAGGCAAACAGTCCCGGAATGGGGACTGGAGCAGGGAAACAGTCCTAGAGCAGGGGCTGGAGCGGGGAAACAGTCCCGGAATGGAGGCTGGAGCAGCGAAACTGTCCCGGAATGGGTACTGGAGCAGGAGCAGGGAAACAGTCCCGGAGCAGGGTCTGGTGCGGGGATACAGTCCCAGAATGGGGATTAGACCAGGGAAACAATCCCGGAACGGAGGCTGGACCAGGGTAGCAGTCCCAGAACAGGGACTGTAGAAGGGAAACAGTCCTGGAACGGAGGCTGGAGCAGGGAAGCAGTCCCGGAATGGGGACTGGAGCAGGGAAGCAGTCCCGGAACAGAGGCAGGAGCAGGGAAACTGTCCCAGAACGGAGGCTGGAGCATGGAAACTGTCCCGGAGCGTGGACTGGAGCAGGGAAGCAGTCCCGGAATGGGGAACTGGAGCAGGGAAACAATCCCAGAACGGAGGCTGGAGTAGGGAAATAATCCCGGAACGGCAGCTGGAGCAGGGAAACTGTCCCGGAGCGGGAACTGGAGCAGGAAAATAATCCTAGAACAGAGGCTGGAGCAGGGAAACAGTCCCGGAACAGGGACTGGAGCAGGGAAGCAGTCCCGGAACGGGGGCTGGAGCAGGGAAACAGTCCTGGAACGGGGTCCGGAGCGGTGAAACAGTCCCGGAATGGGGACTGGAGCAGGGAAACAGACCTGGAGCAGGGGCTGGAGCAGGGAAACAGTCCTGGAATGGGGGCTGGAGCAGGGAAAGAGTCCCGGAGCGGGACCTGGAGCAGGGAAACTGTCCCGGAGCGGGAACTGGAGCAGGGAAACAATCCCGGAATGTGGGCTAGAGCAGGGAAACTGTCCCGGAGCGGGAACTGGAGCAGGGAAACAATCCCGGAATGGGGGCTGGAGCAGGGAAACAGTCCTGGAACGGGGTCTGGAGCAGTGAAACAGTCCCGGAATGGCGACTGGAGCGAGAAAACAGTCCTGGAACGGGGGCTGCAGCAGGGAAACAGTCCCAGAGCGGGGACTGGAGCAGGGAAACAATCCTGGAATGGGGGCTGGAGCAGGAAACAGTCCGGGAATGGAGGCTGGAGCAGGGAAACTGTACCGGAACGGGGACTGGAGCAGGGAATTAGTCCCGGAGCAGGGACTGGAGCATGGAAGCAATCCCGGAGCAGGGACTGGAGCAGGGAAACAGTCCCAGAACAGGGACTGGAGCAGGAATACAGTACCGAAACGGAGGCTGCATCGGGGAAACAGACCCAGAACGGAGGCTGGAGCAGGGAAAGAGTCCCGGAACGGCGGCTGCAGCAGGGAAACTGTCCCGGAGCGAAGGCTGGAGCAGGGAATCAATGCCAGAACGGAGGTTGGAGCAGGGAAACAGTCCCGGAGCAGGTATGGGAGTAGGGATACTATCCCGGAACAGGGGCTGGAGCAGGGAAACAGTCCTGGAACGGGGTCTGGAACGGTGAAACAGTCCCGGAATGGGGACTGGAGCAGGGAAACAGTCCTGGAGCAGGGGCTGGAGCAAGGATACAGTCCTGGAACGGGGGCTGGAGCAGGGAAACAGTCCTGGAGCAGGGGCTGGAGCAAGGATACAGTCCTGGAACGGGGGCTGGAGCAGGGAAACAATCCCGGAACAGGGACTAGAGCAGTGAAACAGTCCCGGAATGGAGACTGGAGCGGGGTAACAGTCTGGGAACGGGGACTGGAGCAGGGAAACAGTCTCGGAGCGAGGACTGGAGGGGGGAAACAGTCCCGGAACGGGGACTGGAGCGGGGAAACAGTCTGGGAACGGGGACTGGAGCAGGGAAACAGTCCCGGAACGGGGACTGAAGCGGGGAAACAGTCCCGGAACTGGAACTGGAGCAGGGAAACAGTCTCGGAGCGGGGACTGCAGCGGGGAAACTGTCCCGGAACGGCGGCTGGAGAAGGGAAACTGTCCCGGAGCGGGGACTGGAGCAAGGAAACAGTCCCGGAGCAGGGACTGGAGCAGGGAAACAGTCCCGGAGCAGGGACTGGAGCAGGGAATCAATCCCGGAGCAGAGACTGGAGCGGGGAAACAATCCCGGAACGGAGGCTGGAGCAGGGAATCTGTCCCGGAATGGAAGCTGCAGCGGCGAAACAGTCCCGGAACGGGGACTGGAGCAGGGAAACTGTCCTGGAGCAGGGAGTGGAGCAGGGAAACTGTCCCGGAGCGGAGGCTGGAGCAGGGAAACAGTCCCGGAACGTGGACGGGAGCAGGAAAACACTCCTGGATTGGGGGCTGCAGCAGGGAAACAGTCCCAGAGCGGGGACTGGAGCAGGGAATCAATCCCGGAATGGAGGCTAGAGCAGGGAAACAGTCCCAGAACGGGGACTGGAGCGGGGAAATAGTCCCGGAACGGAGGCTGGAGTAGGGAAACTGTCCCGGAACGGCGGCTGGAGCAGGGAAACTGTCCCGGAGCGGGGACTGGAGCAGGGAATCAGTCCCGAAGCGGAGACTGGAGCGGGGAAACAATCCCGGAACGGAGGCTGGAGCAGGGAATCTGTCCTGGAGCGGGGCCTGGAGCAGGGAAACAGTCACGGAATGGAGGCTGGAGCGGCGAACAGTCCCGGAACGGGGACTGGAGCAGGGAAACAATCCCGGAACTCAGGCTGGAGCGGGGAAACAGTCCTGGAACGTGGACTGGAGCGGGGAAACAGACCCGGAACGGGAACTGGAGCAGGGAAACTGTCCCGGAGCATGGACGGGAGCATGGAAACAATCCCGGAACGGGGACTGGAGCAGGGAAACAGACCCGGAGCAGGGACTGAAGCAGGGAAACAGACCCGGAGCGGGGACTGGAGCGAGAAAACAGTCCTGGAATGGGGGCTGCAGCAGGGAAACAGTCCCAGAGCGGGGACTGGAGCAGGGAAACCGTCCCGGAACGGGGACTGGAGCAGGGAAACAGTCCCGGAATGGGGGACTGGAGCAGGGAAACAATCCTGGAATGGGGGCTGGAGCAGGAAACAGTCCGGGAATGGAGGCTGGAGCGGGGAAACTGTACCGGAACGGGGACTGGAGCAGGGAATTAGTCCCGGAGCAGGGACTGGAGCATGGAAGCAATCCCGGAGCAGGGACTGGAGCAGGGAAACAGTCCCAGAACAGGGACTGGAGCAGGAATACAGTCCCGAAACGGAGGCTGCATCGGGGAAACAGACCCAGAACGGAGGCTGGAGCAGGGAAAGAGTCCCGGAACGGCGGCTGCAGCAGGGAAACTGTCCCGGAGCGAAGGTTGGAGCAGGGAATCAATGCCAGAACGGAGGTTGGAGCAGGGAAACAGTCCCGGAGCAGGTATGGGAGTAGGGATACTATCCCGGAACAGGGGCTGGAGCAGGGAAACAGTCCTGGAACGGGGTCTGGAACGGTGAAACAGTCCCGGAATGGGGACTGGAGCAGGGAAACAGTCCTGGAGCAGGGGCTGGAGCAAGGATACAGTCCTGGAACGGGGGCTGGAGCAGGGAAACAATCCCGGAACAGGGACTAGAGCAGTGAAACAGTCCCGGAATGGAGACTGGAGCGGGATAACAGTCTGGGAACGGGGACTGGAGCAAGGAAACAGTCTCGGAGAGAGGACTGGAGGGGGGAAACAGTCCCGGAACGGGGACTGGAGCGGGGAAACAGTCTGGGAACGGGGACTGGAGCAGGGAAACAATACCGGAATGGAGGCTGGAGCGGCAAAACGGTCCCGGAATGGGGACTGGAGCAGGGAAACAATCCCACAGCGAGGACTGGAGCGGGGAAACCGTCCCGGAACGGAGGCTGGAGTAGGGAAACTGTCCCGGAACGGGGGCTGGAGCAGGGAAACAGTCCCGGAACGGGGACTGGAGCGGGGAAACAGTCTGGGAACGGGGACTGGAGCAGGGAAACAATACCGGAATGGAGGCTGGAGCGGCAAAACGGTCCCGGAATGGGGACTGGAGCAGGGAAACAATCCCACAGCGAGGACTGGAGCGGGGAAACCGTCCCGGAACGGAGGCTGGAGTAGGGAAACTGTCCCGGAACGGGGGCTGGAGCAGGGAAACAGTCCCGGAATGGGGACTGGAGCAGGGAAACAGTCCTGGAGCAGGGACTGGAGCAGGGAAACAGTCCTGGAATGGGGGCTGGAGCAGGGAAAGAGTCCCGGAAAGGGAACTGGAGCAGGGAAACAGTCCCGGAGCAGGGTCTGGAGGGGGGATACAGTCCCAGAATGGGGATTGGACCAGGGAAACAATCCCGGAACGGAGGGTGGAGCAGGGATACAGTCCCGGAACGGGGACTTGAGCAGGGATACAGTCCTGGAACGGAGACTGGTGTGGCTAAACAGTCCCAGAACGGAGGCTGGAGCAGGGAAGCAGTCCCGGAACGGGGACTGGAGCAGGGAAGCAGTCCCGGAACGGAGGCTGGAGCAGGGAAACTGTGCCGGAGCGTGGACTGGAGCAGGGAAGCAGTCCCGGAACGGGAACTGGAGCAGGGAAGCAGTCCCGGAATGGGGGACTGGAGCAGGGAAACAATCCCGGAATGGAGGCTGGAGTAGGGAAACAATCCCGGAATGGGGGCTGGAGCAGGGAAATTGTCCAGGAACAGGGACCGGAGCAAGGATACAGTCCCGAAACGGAGGCTGCAGCAGGGAAACAGTCCCGGAGAGTGGACGGGAGCAGGAAAACAGTCCTGGAATGGGGGCTGGAGCAGGGAAACAGTCCCAGAGCGGGGACTGGAGCAGGGAAACAATCCCGGAATGGAGGCTGGAGCAGGGAAACATTCACGTAGCAGGGACTGGAGCAGGGAATCAGTCCCGGAGCGGAGGCTGGAGCAGGGAAACAATCCCAGAACAGAGGCTGGAGCAGGGAAACAGTCCCAGAGCGGGTACGGGAGGAGGGAAACAGTCCCGAAACGGAGGCTGCAGCAGGGAAACAGTCCCGGAGAGTGGACGGGAGCAGGAAAACAGTCCTGGAATGGGGGCTGGAGCAGGGAAACAGTCCCAGAGTGGGGACTGGAGCAGGGAAACAATCCCGGAGCGGAGGCTGGAGCAGGGAAACAATCCCAGAACAGAGGCTGGAGCAGGGAAACAGTCCCAGAGCGGGGACGGGAGTAGGGAAACAGTCCCGGAACGGGGGCTGGAGCAGGGAAACAGTCCCGGAGAGCGGACTGGAGCAGGGAAACATCCGGGAACTGGGACTGGAGCAGGGAAACAGTCCCGGTGTGGGGAGTGGAGCGAGGAAACAGTCCCAGAACGGGACTGGGGCGGGGAAACAGTCCCGGAACGGGGACTGGAGCGCGGAAACAGTCCCGGATAGGCGACTGGAGCAGGCAAACAGTCCCGGAATGGGGACTGGAGCAGGGAAACAGTCCTAGAGCAGGGGCTGGAGCGGGGAAACAGTCCCGGAATGGAGGCTGGAGCAGCGAAACTGTCCCGGAATGGGTACTGGAGCAGGAGCAGGGAAACAGTCCCGGAGCAGGGTCTGGTGCGGGGATACAGTCCCAGAATGGGGATTAGACCAGGGAAACAATCCCGGAACGGAGGCTGGACCAGGGTAGCAGTCCCAGAACAGGGACTGGAGCAGGGAAGCAGTCCCGGAACGGAGGCTGGAGCAGGGAAACTGTGCCGGAGCGTGGACTGGAGCAGGGAAGCAGTCCCGGAACGGGAACTGGAGCAGGGAAGCAGTCCCGGAATGGGGGACTGGAGCAGGGAAACAATCCCGGAATGGAGGCTGGAGTAGGGAAACAATCCCGGAATGGGGGCTGGAGCAGGGAAATTGTCCAGGAACAGGGACCGGAGCAAGGATACAGTCCCGAAACGGAGGCTGCAGCAGGGAAACAGTCCCGGAGAGTGGACGGGAGCAGGAAAACAGTCCTGGAATGGGGGCTGGAGCAGGGAAACAGTCCCAGAGCGGGGACTGGAGCAGGGAAACAATCCCGGAATGGAGGCTGGAGCAGGGAAACATTCACGTAGCAGGGACTGGAGCAGGGAATCAGTCCCGGAGCGGAGGCTGGAGCAGGGAAACAATCCCAGAACAGAGGCTGGAGCAGGGAAACAGTCCCAGAGCGGGTACGGGAGGAGGGAAACAGTCCCGAAACGGAGGCTGCAGCAGGGAAACAGTCCCGGAGAGTGGACGGGAGCAGGAAAACAGTCCTGGAATGGGGGCTGGAGCAGGGAAACAGTCCCAGAGTGGGGACTGGAGCAGGGAAACAATCCCGGAGCGGAGGCTGGAGCAGGGAAACAATCCCAGAACAGAGGCTGGAGCAGGGAAACAGTCCCAGAGCGGGGACGGGAGTAGGGAAACAGTCCCGGAACGGGGGCTGGAGCAGGGAAACAGTCCCGGAGAGCGGACTGGAGCAGGGAAACATCCGGGAACTGGGACTGGAGCAGGGAAACAGTCCCGGTGTGGGGAGTGGAGCGAGGAAACAGTCCCAGAACGGGACTGGGGCGGGGAAACAGTCCCGGAACGGGGACTGGAGCGCGGAAACAGTCCCGGATAGGCGACTGGAGCAGGCAAACAGTCCCGGAATGGGGACTGGAGCAGGGAAACAGTCCTAGAGCAGGGGCTGGAGCGGGGAAACAGTCCCGGAATGGAGGCTGGAGCAGCGAAACTGTCCCGGAATGGGTACTGGAGCAGGAGCAGGGAAACAGTCCCGGAGCAGGGTCTGGTGCGGGGATACAGTCCCAGAATGGGGATTAGACCAGGGAAACAATCCCGGAACGGAGGCTGGACCAGGGTAGCAGTCCCAGAACAGGGACTGTAGAAGGGAAACAGTCCTGGAACGGAGGCTGGAGCAGGGAAGCAGTCCCGGAATGGGGACTGGAGCAGGGAAGCAGTCCCGGAACAGAGGTAGGAGCAGGGAAACTGTCCCAGAACGGAGGCTGGAGCATGGAAACTGTCCCGGAGCGTGGACTGGAGCAGGGAAGCAGTCCCGGAATGGGGAACTGGAGCAGGGAAACAATCCCAGAACGGAGGCTGGAGTAGGGAAATAATCCCGGAACGGCAGCTGGAGCAGGGAAACTGTCCCGGAGCGGGAACTGGAGCAGGAAAATAATCCTAGAACAGAGGCTGGAGCAGGGAAACAGTCCCGGAACAGGGACTGGAGCAGGGAAGCAGTCCCGGAACGGGGGCTGGAGCAGGGAAACAGTCCTGGAACGGGGTCCGGAGCGGTGAAACAGTCCCGGAATGGGGACTGGAGCAGGGAAACAGACCTGGAGCAGGGGCTGGAGCAGGGAAACAGTCCTGGAATGGGGGCTGGAGCAGGGAAAGAGTCCCGGAGCGGGACCTGGAGCAGGGAAACTGTCCCGGAGCGGGAACTGGAGCAGGGAAACAATCCCGGAATGTGGGCTAGAGCAGGGAAACTGTCCCGGAGCGGGAACTGGAGCAGGGAAACAATCCCGGAATGGGGGCTGGAGCAGGGAAACAGTCCTGGAACGGGGTCTGGAGCAGTGAAACAGTCCCGGAATGGCGACTGGAGCGAGAAAACAGTCCTGGAACGGGGGCTGCAGCAGGGAAACAGTCCCAGAGCGGGGACTGGAGCAGGGAAACAATCCTGGAATGGGGGCTGGAGCAGGAAACAGTCCGGGAATGGAGGCTGGAGCAGGGAAACTGTACCGGAACGGGGACTGGAGCAGGGAATTAGTCCCGGAGCAGGGACTGGAGCATGGAAGCAATCCCGGAGCAGGGACTGGAGCAGGGAAACAGTCCCAGAACAGGGACTGGAGCAGGAATACAGTACCGAAACGGAGGCTGCATCGGGGAAACAGACCCAGAACGGAGGCTGGAGCAGGGAAAGAGTCCCGGAACGGCGGCTGCAGCAGGGAAACTGTCCCGGAGCGAAGGCTGGAGCAGGGAATCAATGCCAGAACGGAGGTTGGAGCAGGGAAACAGTCCCGGAGCAGGTATGGGAGTAGGGATACTATCCCGGAACAGGGGCTGGAGCAGGGAAACAGTCCTGGAACGGGGTCTGGAACGGTGAAACAGTCCCGGAATGGGGACTGGAGCAGGGAAACAGTCCTGGAGCAGGGGCTGGAGCAAGGATACAGTCCTGGAACGGGGGCTGGAGCAGGGAAACAGTCCTGGAGCAGGGGCTGGAGCAAGGATACAGTCCTGGAACGGGGGCTGGAGCAGGGAAACAATCCCGGAACAGGGACTAGAGCAGTGAAACAGTCCCGGAATGGAGACTGGAGCGGGGGTAACAGTCTGGGAACGGGGACTGGAGCAGGGAAACAGTCTCGGAGCGAGGACTGGAGGGGGGAAACAGTCCCGGAACGGGGACTGGAGCGGGGAAACAGTCTGGGAACGGGGACTGGAGCAGGGAAACAGTCCCGGAACGGGGACTGAAGCGGGGAAACAGTCCCGGAACTGGAACTGGAGCAGGGAAACAGTCTCGGAGCGGGGACTGCAGCGGGGAAACTGTCCCGGAACGGCGGCTGGAGAAGGGAAACTGTCCCGGAGCGGGGACTGGAGCAAGGAAACAGTCCCGGAGCAGGGACTGGAGCAGGGAAACAGTCCCGGAGCAGGGACTGGAGCAGGGAATCAATCCCGGAGCAGAGACTGGAGCGGGGAAACAATCCCGGAACGGAGGCTGGAGCAGGGAATCTGTCCCGGAATGGAAGCTGCAGCGGCGAAACAGTCCCGGAACGGGGACTGGAGCAGGGAAACTGTCCTGGAGCAGGGAGTGGAGCAGGGAAACTGTCCCGGAGCGGAGGCTGGAGCAGGGAAACAGTCCCGGAACGTGGACGGGAGCAGGAAAACACTCCTGGATTGGGGGCTGCAGCAGGGAAACAGTCCCAGAGCGGGGACTGGAGCAGGGAATCAATCCCGGAATGGAGGCTAGAGCAGGGAAACAGTCCCAGAACGGGGACTGGAGCGGGGAAATAGTCCCGGAACGGAGGCTGGAGTAGGGAAACTGTCCCGGAACGGCGGCTGGAGCAGGGAAACTGTCCCGGAGCGGGGACTGGAGCAGGGAATCAGTCCCGAAGCGGAGACTGGAGCGGGGAAACAATCCCGGAACGGAGGCTGGAGCAGGGAATCTGTCCTGGAGCGGGGCCTGGAGCAGGGAAACAGTCACGGAATGGAGGCTGGAGCGGCGAACAGTCCCGGAACGGGGACTGGAGCAGGGAAACAATCCCGGAACTCAGGCTGGAGCGGGGAAACAGTCCTGGAACGTGGACTGGAGCGGGGAAACAGACCCGGAACGGGAACTGGAGCAGGGAAACTGTCCCGGAGCATGGACGGGAGCATGGAAACAATCCCGGAACGGGGACTGGAGCAGGGAAACAGACCCGGAGCAGGGACTGAAGCAGGGAAACAGACCCGGAGCGGGGACTGGAGCGAGAAAACAGTCCTGGAATGGGGGCTGCAGCAGGGAAACAGTCCCAGAGCGGGGACTGGAGCAGGGAAACCGTCCCGGAACGGGGACTGGAGCAGGGAAACAGTCCCGGAATGGGGGACTGGAGCAGGGAAACAATCCTGGAATGGGGGCTGGAGCAGGAAACAGTCCGGGAATGGAGGCTGGAGCGGGGAAACTGTACCGGAACGGGGACTGGAGCAGGGAATTAGTCCCGGAGCAGGGACTGGAGCATGGAAGCAATCCCGGAGCAGGGACTGGAGCAGGGAAACAGTCCCAGAACAGGGACTGGAGCAGGAATACAGTCCCGAAACGGAGGCTGCATCGGGGAAACAGACCCAGAACGGAGGCTGGAGCAGGGAAAGAGTCCCGGAACGGCGGCTGCAGCAGGGAAACTGTCCCGGAGCGAAGGTTGGAGCAGGGAATCAATGCCAGAACGGAGGTTGGAGCAGGGAAACAGTCCCGGAGCAGGTATGGGAGTAGGGATACTATCCCGGAACAGGGGCTGGAGCAGGGAAACAGTCCTGGAACGGGGTCTGGAACGGTGAAACAGTCCCGGAATGGGGACTGGAGCAGGGAAACAGTCCTGGAGCAGGGGCTGGAGCAAGGATACAGTCCTGGAACGGGGGCTGGAGCAGGGAAACAATCCCGGAACAGGGACTAGAGCAGTGAAACAGTCCCGGAATGGAGACTGGAGCGGGATAACAGTCTGGGAACGGGGACTGGAGCAAGGAAACAGTCTCGGAGAGAGGACTGGAGGGGGGAAACAGTCCCGGAACGGGGACTGGAGCGGGGAAACAGTCTGGGAACGGGGACTGGAGCAGGGAAACAATACCGGAATGGAGGCTGGAGCGGCAAAACGGTCCCGGAATGGGGACTGGAGCAGGGAAACAATCCCACAGCGAGGACTGGAGCGGGGAAACCGTCCCGGAACGGAGGCTGGAGTAGGGAAACTGTCCCGGAACGGGGGCTGGAGCAGGGAAACAGTCCCGGAACGGGGACTGGAGCGGGGAAACAGTCTGGGAACGGGGACTGGAGCAGGGAAACAATACCGGAATGGAGGCTGGAGCGGCAAAACGGTCCCGGAATGGGGACTGGAGCAGGGAAACAATCCCACAGCGAGGACTGGAGCGGGGAAACCGTCCCGGAACGGAGGCTGGAGTAGGGAAACTGTCCCGGAACGGGGGCTGGAGCAGGGAAACAGTCCCGGAATGGGGACTGGAGCAGGGAAACAGTCCTGGAGCAGGGACTGGAGCAGGGAAACAGTCCTGGAATGGGGGCTGGAGCAGGGAAAGAGTCCCGGAAAGGGAACTGGAGCAGGGAAACAGTCCCGGAGCAGGGTCTGGAGGGGGGATACAGTCCCAGAATGGGGATTGGACCAGGGAAACAATCCCGGAACGGAGGGTGGAGCAGGGATACAGTCCCGGAACGGGGACTTGAGCAGGGATACAGTCCTGGAACGGAGACTGGTGTGGCTAAACAGTCCCAGAACGGAGGCTGGAGCAGGGAAGCAGTCCCGGAACGGGGACTGGAGCAGGGAAGCAGTCCCGGAACGGAGGCTGGAGCAGGGAAACTGTGCCGGAGCGTGGACTGGAGCAGGGAAGCAGTCCCGGAACGGGAACTGGAGCAGGGAAGCAGTCCCGGAATGGGGGACTGGAGCAGGGAAACAATCCCGGAATGGAGGCTGGAGTAGGGAAACAATCCCGGAATGGGGGCTGGAGCAGGGAAATTGTCCAGGAACAGGGACCGGAGCAAGGATACAGTCCCGAAACGGAGGCTGCAGCAGGGAAACAGTCCCGGAGAGTGGACGGGAGCAGGAAAACAGTCCTGGAATGGGGGCTGGAGCAGGGAAACAGTCCCAGAGCGGGGACTGGAGCAGGGAAACAATCCCGGAATGGAGGCTGGAGCAGGGAAACATTCACGTAGCAGGGACTGGAGCAGGGAATCAGTCCCGGAGCGGAGGCTGGAGCAGGGAAACAATCCCAGAACAGAGGCTGGAGCAGGGAAACAGTCCCAGAGCGGGTACGGGAGGAGGGAAACAGTCCCGAAACGGAGGCTGCAGCAGGGAAACAGTCCCGGAGAGTGGACGGGAGCAGGAAAACAGTCCTGGAATGGGGGCTGGAGCAGGGAAACAGTCCCAGAGTGGGGACTGGAGCAGGGAAACAATCCCGGAGCGGAGGCTGGAGCAGGGAAACAATCCCAGAACAGAGGCTGGAGCAGGGAAACAGTCCCAGAGCGGGGACGGGAGTAGGGAAACAGTCCCGGAACGGGGGCTGGAGCAGGGAAACAGTCCCGGAGAGCGGACTGGAGCAGGGAAACATCCGGGAACTGGGACTGGAGCAGGGAAACAGTCCCGGTGTGGGGAGTGGAGCGAGGAAACAGTCCCAGAACGGGACTGGGGCGGGGAAACAGTCCCGGAACGGGGACTGGAGCGCGGAAACAGTCCCGGATAGGCGACTGGAGCAGGCAAACAGTCCCGGAATGGGGACTGGAGCAGGGAAACAGTCCTAGAGCAGGGGCTGGAGCGGGGAAACAGTCCCGGAATGGAGGCTGGAGCAGCGAAACTGTCCCGGAATGGGTACTGGAGCAGGAGCAGGGAAACAGTCCCGGAGCAGGGTCTGGTGCGGGGATACAGTCCCAGAATGGGGATTAGACCAGGGAAACAATCCCGGAACGGAGGCTGGACCAGGGTAGCAGTCCCAGAACAGGGACTGTAGAAGGGAAACAGTCCTGGAACGGAGGCTGGAGCAGGGAAGCAGTCCCGGAATGGGGACTGGAGCAGGGAAGCAGTCCCGGAACAGAGGCAGGAGCAGGGAAACTGTCCCAGAACGGAGGCTGGAGCATGGAAACTGTCCCGGAGCGTGGACTGGAGCAGGGAAGCAGTCCCGGAATGGGGAACTGGAGCAGGGAAACAATCCCAGAACGGAGGCTGGAGTAGGGAAATAATCCCGGAACGGCAGCTGGAGCAGGGAAACTGTCCCGGAGCGGGAACTGGAGCAGGAAAATAATCCTAGAACAGAGGCTGGAGCAGGGAAACAGTCCCGGAACAGGGACTGGAGCAGGGAAGCAGTCCCGGAACGGGGGCTGGAGCAGGGAAACAGTCCTGGAACGGGGTCCGGAGCGGTGAAACAGTCCCGGAATGGGGACTGGAGCAGGGAAACAGACCTGGAGCAGGGGCTGGAGCAGGGAAACAGTCCTGGAATGGGGGCTGGAGCAGGGAAAGAGTCCCGGAGCGGGACCTGGAGCAGGGAAACTGTCCCGGAGCGGGAACTGGAGCAGGGAAACAATCCCGGAATGTGGGCTAGAGCAGGGAAACTGTCCCGGAGCGGGAACTGGAGCAGGGAAACAATCCCGGAATGGGGGCTGGAGCAGGGAAACAGTCCTGGAACGGGGTCTGGAGCAGTGAAACAGTCCCGGAATGGCGACTGGAGCGAGAAAACAGTCCTGGAACGGGGGCTGCAGCAGGGAAACAGTCCCAGAGCGGGGACTGGAGCAGGGAAACAATCCTGGAATGGGGGCTGGAGCAGGAAACAGTCCGGGAATGGAGGCTGGAGCAGGGAAACTGTACCGGAACGGGGACTGGAGCAGGGAATTAGTCCCGGAGCAGGGACTGGAGCATGGAAGCAATCCCGGAGCAGGGACTGGAGCAGGGAAACAGTCCCAGAACAGGGACTGGAGCAGGAATACAGTACCGAAACGGAGGCTGCATCGGGGAAACAGACCCAGAACGGAGGCTGGAGCAGGGAAAGAGTCCCGGAACGGCGGCTGCAGCAGGGAAACTGTCCCGGAGCGAAGGCTGGAGCAGGGAATCAATGCCAGAACGGAGGTTGGAGCAGGGAAACAGTCCCGGAGCAGGTATGGGAGTAGGGATACTATCCCGGAACAGGGGCTGGAGCAGGGAAACAGTCCTGGAACGGGGTCTGGAACGGTGAAACAGTCCCGGAATGGGGACTGGAGCAGGGAAACAGTCCTGGAGCAGGGGCTGGAGCAAGGATACAGTCCTGGAACGGGGGCTGGAGCAGGGAAACAGTCCTGGAGCAGGGGCTGGAGCAAGGATACAGTCCTGGAACGGGGGCTGGAGCAGGGAAACAATCCCGGAACAGGGACTAGAGCAGTGAAACAGTCCCGGAATGGAGACTGGAGCGGGGTAACAGTCTGGGAACGGGGACTGGAGCAGGGAAACAGTCTCGGAGCGAGGACTGGAGGGGGGAAACAGTCCCGGAACGGGGACTGGAGCGGGGAAACAGTCTGGGAACGGGGACTGGAGCAGGGAAACAGTCCCGGAACGGGGACTGAAGCGGGGAAACAGTCCCGGAACTGGAACTGGAGCAGGGAAACAGTCTCGGAGCGGGGACTGCAGTGGGGAAACTGTCCCGGAACGGCGGCTGGAGAAGGGAAACTGTCCCGGAGCGGGGACTGGAGCAAGGAAACAGTCCCGGAGCAGGGACTGGAGCAGGGAAACAGTCCCGGAGCAGGGACTGGAGCAGGGAATCAATCCCGGAGCAGAGACTGGAGCGGGGAAACAATCCCGGAACGGAGGCTGGAGCAGGGAATCTGTCCCGGAATGGAAGCTGCAGCGGCGAAACAGTCCCGGAACGGGGACTGGAGCAGGGAAACTGTCCTGGAGCAGGGAGTGGAGCAGGGAAACTGTCCCGGAGCGGAGGCTGGAGCAGGGAAACAGTCCCGGAACGTGGACGGGAGCAGGAAAACACTCCTGGATTGGGGGCTGCAGCAGGGAAACAGTCCCAGAGCGGGGACTGGAGCAGGGAATCAATCCCGGAATGGAGGCTAGAGCAGGGAAACAGTCCCAGAACGGGGACTGGAGCGGGGAAATAGTCCCGGAACGGAGGCTGGAGTAGGGAAACTGTCCCGGAACGGCGGCTGGAGCAGGGAAACTGTCCCGGAGCGGGGACTGGAGCAGGGAATCAGTCCCGAAGCGGAGACTGGAGCGGGGAAACAATCCCGGAACGGAGGCTGGAGCAGGGAATCTGTCCTGGAGCGGGGCCTGGAGCAGGGAAACAGTCACGGAATGGAGGCTGGAGCGGCGAACAGTCCCGGAACGGGGACTGGAGCAGGGAAACAATCCCGGAACTCAGGCTGGAGCGGGGAAACAGTCCTGGAACGTGGACTGGAGCGGGGAAACAGACCCGGAACGGGAACTGGAGCAGGGAAACTGTCCCGGAGCATGGACGGGAGCATGGAAACAATCCCGGAACGGGGACTGGAGCAGGGAAACAGACCCGGAGCAGGGACTGAAGCAGGGAAACAGACCCGGAGCGGGGACTGGAGCGAGAAAACAGTCCTGGAATGGGGGCTGCAGCAGGGAAACAGTCCCAGAGCGGGGACTGGAGCAGGGAAACCGTCCCGGAACGGGGACTGGAGCAGGGAAACAGTCCCGGAATGGGGGACTGGAGCAGGGAAACAATCCTGGAATGGGGGCTGGAGCAGGAAACAGTCCGGGAATGGAGGCTGGAGCGGGGAAACTGTACCGGAACGGGGACTGGAGCAGGGAATTAGTCCCGGAGCAGGGACTGGAGCATGGAAGCAATCCCGGAGCAGGGACTGGAGCAGGGAAACAGTCCCAGAACAGGGACTGGAGCAGGAATACAGTCCCGAAACGGAGGCTGCATCGGGGAAACAGACCCAGAACGGAGGCTGGAGCAGGGAAAGAGTCCCGGAACGGCGGCTGCAGCAGGGAAACTGTCCCGGAGCGAAGGTTGGAGCAGGGAATCAATGCCAGAACGGAGGTTGGAGCAGGGAAACAGTCCCGGAGCAGGTATGGGAGTAGGGATACTATCCCGGAACAGGGGCTGGAGCAGGGAAACAGTCCTGGAACGGGGTCTGGAACGGTGAAACAGTCCCGGAATGGGGACTGGAGCAGGGAAACAGTCCTGGAGCAGGGGCTGGAGCAAGGATACAGTCCTGGAACGGGGGCTGGAGCAGGGAAACAATCCCGGAACAGGGACTAGAGCAGTGAAACAGTCCCGGAATGGAGACTGGAGCGGGATAACAGTCTGGGAACGGGGACTGGAGCAAGGAAACAGTCTCGGAGAGAGGACTGGAGGGGGGAAACAGTCCCGGAACGGGGACTGGAGCGGGGAAACAGTCTGGGAACGGGGACTGGAGCAGGGAAACAATACCGGAATGGAGGCTGGAGCGGCAAAACGGTCCCGGAATGGGGACTGGAGCAGGGAAACAATCCCACAGCGAGGACTGGAGCGGGGAAACCGTCCCGGAACGGAGGCTGGAGTAGGGAAACTGTCCCGGAACGGGGGCTGGAGCAGGGAAACAGTCCCGGAACGGGGACTGGAGCGGGGAAATAGTCCCGGAACGGAGGCTGGAGTAGGGAAACTGTCCCGGAACGGCGGCTGGAGCAGGGAAACTGTCCCGGAGCGGGGACTGGAGCAGGGAATCAGTCCCGAAGCGGAGACTGGAGCGGGGAAACAATCCCGGAACGGAGGCTGGAGCAGGGAATCTGTCCTGGAGCGGGGCCTGGAGCAGGGAAACAGTCACGGAATGGAGGCTGGAGCGGCGAACAGTCCCGGAACGGGGACTGGAGCAGGGAAACAATCCCGGAACTCAGGCTGGAGCGGGGAAACAGTCCTGGAACGTGGACTGGAGCGGGGAAACAGACCCGGAACGGGAACTGGAGCAGGGAAACTGTCCCGGAGCATGGACGGGAGCATGGAAACAATCCCGGAACGGGGACTGGAGCAGGGAAACAGACCCGGAGCAGGGACTGAAGCAGGGAAACAGACCCGGAGCGGGGACTGGAGCGAGAAAACAGTCCTGGAATGGGGGCTGCAGCAGGGAAACAGTCCCAGAGCGGGGACTGGAGCAGGGAAACCGTCCCGGAACGGGGACTGGAGCAGGGAAACAGTCCCGGAATGGGGGACTGGAGCAGGGAAACAATCCTGGAATGGGGGCTGGAGCAGGAAACAGTCCGGGAATGGAGGCTGGAGCGGGGAAACTGTACCGGAACGGGGACTGGAGCAGGGAATTAGTCCCGGAGCAGGGACTGGAGCATGGAAGCAATCCCGGAGCAGGGACTGGAGCAGGGAAACAGTCCCAGAACAGGGACTGGAGCAGGAATACAGTCCCGAAACGGAGGCTGCATCGGGGAAACAGACCCAGAACGGAGGCTGGAGCAGGGAAAGAGTCCCGGAACGGCGGCTGCAGCAGGGAAACTGTCCCGGAGCGAAGGTTGGAGCAGGGAATCAATGCCAGAACGGAGGTTGGAGCAGGGAAACAGTCCCGGAGCAGGTATGGGAGTAGGGATACTATCCCGGAACAGGGGCTGGAGCAGGGAAACAGTCCTGGAACGGGGTCTGGAACGGTGAAACAGTCCCGGAATGGGGACTGGAGCAGGGAAACAGTCCTGGAGCAGGGGCTGGAGCAAGGATACAGTCCTGGAACGGGGGCTGGAGCAGGGAAACAATCCCGGAACAGGGACTAGAGCAGTGAAACAGTCCCGGAATGGAGACTGGAGCGGGATAACAGTCTGGGAACGGGGACTGGAGCAAGGAAACAGTCTCGGAGAGAGGACTGGAGGGGGGAAACAGTCCCGGAACGGGGACTGGAGCGGGGAAACAGTCTGGGAACGGGGACTGGAGCAGGGAAACAATACCGGAATGGAGGCTGGAGCGGCAAAACGGTCCCGGAATGGGGACTGGAGCAGGGAAACAATCCCACAGCGAGGACTGGAGCGGGGAAACCGTCCCGGAACGGAGGCTGGAGTAGGGAAACTGTCCCGGAACGGGGGCTGGAGCAGGGAAACAGTCCCGGAACGGGGACTGGAGCGGGGAAATAGTCCCGGAACGGAGGCTGGAGTAGGGAAACTGTCCCGGAACGGCGGCTGGAGCAGGGAAACTGTCCCGGAGCGGGGACTGGAGCAGGGAATCAGTCCCGAAGCGGAGACTGGAGCGGGGAAACAATCCCGGAACGGAGGCTGGAGCAGGGAATCTGTCCTGGAGCGGGGCCTGGAGCAGGGAAACAGTCACGGAATGGAGGCTGGAGCGGCGAACAGTCCCGGAACGGGGACTGGAGCAGGGAAACAATCCCGGAACTCAGGCTGGAGCGGGGAAACAGTCCTGGAACGTGGACTGGAGCGGGGAAACAGACCCGGAACGGGAACTGGAGCAGGGAAACTGTCCCGGAGCATGGACGGGAGCATGGAAACAATCCCGGAACGGGGACTGGAGCAGGGAAACAGACCCGGAGCAGGGACTGAAGCAGGGAAACAGACCCGGAGCGGGGACTGGAGCGAGAAAACAGTCCTGGAATGGGGGCTGCAGCAGGGAAACAGTCCCAGAGCGGGGACTGGAGCAGGGAAACCGTCCCGGAACGGGGACTGGAGCAGGGAAACAGTCCCGGAATGGGGGACTGGAGCAGGGAAACAATCCTGGAATGGGGGCTGGAGCAGGAAACAGTCCGGGAATGGAGGCTGGAGCGGGGAAACTGTACCGGAACGGGGACTGGAGCAGGGAATTAGTCCCGGAGCAGGGACTGGAGCATGGAAGCAATCCCGGAGCAGGGACTGGAGCAGGGAAACAGTCCCAGAACAGGGACTGGAGCAGGAATACAGTCCCGAAACGGAGGCTGCATCGGGGAAACAGACCCAGAACGGAGGCTGGAGCAGGGAAAGAGTCCCGGAACGGCGGCTGCAGCAGGGAAACTGTCCCGGAGCGAAGGTTGGAGCAGGGAATCAATGCCAGAACGGAGGTTGGAGCAGGGAAACAGTCCCGGAGCAGGTATGGGAGTAGGGATACTATCCCGGAACAGGGGCTGGAGCAGGGAAACAGTCCTGGAACGGGGTCTGGAACGGTGAAACAGTCCCGGAATGGGGACTGGAGCAGGGAAACAGTCCTGGAGCAGGGGCTGGAGCAAGGATACAGTCCTGGAACGGGGGCTGGAGCAGGGAAACAATCCCGGAACAGGGACTAGAGCAGTGAAACAGTCCCGGAATGGAGACTGGAGCGGGATAACAGTCTGGGAACGGGGACTGGAGCAAGGAAACAGTCTCGGAGAGAGGACTGGAGGGGGGAAACAGTCCCGGAACGGGGACTGGAGCGGGGAAACAGTCTGGGAACGGGGACTGGAGCAGGGAAACAATACCGGAATGGAGGCTGGAGCGGCAAAACGGTCCCGGAATGGGGACTGGAGCAGGGAAACAATCCCACAGCGAGGACTGGAGCGGGGAAACCGTCCCGGAACGGAGGCTGGAGTAGGGAAACTGTCCCGGAACGGGGGCTGGAGCAGGGAAACAGTCCCGGAACGGGGACTGGAGCGGGGAAACAGTCTGGGAACGGGGACTGGAGCAGGGAAACAATACCGGAATGGAGGCTGGAGCGGCAAAACGGTCCCGGAATGGGGACTGGAGCAGGGAAACAATCCCACAGCGAGGACTGGAGCGGGGAAACCGTCCCGGAACGGAGGCTGGAGTAGGGAAACTGTCCCGGAACGGGGGCTGGAGCAGGGAAACAGTCCCGGAATGGGGACTGGAGCAGGGAAACAGTCCTGGAGCAGGGACTGGAGCAGGGAAACAGTCCTGGAATGGGGGCTGGAGCAGGGAAAGAGTCC
The DNA here is from genome assembly GCF_047496795.1 of Chiloscyllium punctatum. Taxonomy (NCBI): domain Eukaryota; kingdom Metazoa; phylum Chordata; class Chondrichthyes; order Orectolobiformes; family Hemiscylliidae; genus Chiloscyllium; species Chiloscyllium punctatum. The sequence continues at coordinate 63,573,143 of NC_092777.1, read as the reverse complement.
CGGAAAGGGAACTGGAGCAGGGAAACAGTCCCGGAGCAGGGTCTGGAGGGGGGATACAGTCCCAGAATGGGGATTGGACCAGGGAAACAATCCCGGAACGGAGGGTGGAGCAGGGATACAGTCCCGGAACGGGGACTTGAGCAGGGATACAGTCCTGGAACGGAGACTGGTGTGGCTAAACAGTCCCAGAACGGAGGCTGGAGCAGGGAAGCAGTCCCGGAACGGGGACTGGAGCAGGGAAGCAGTCCCGGAACGGAGGCTGGAGCAGGGAAACTGTGCCGGAGCGTGGACTGGAGCAGGGAAGCAGTCCCGGAACGGGAACTGGAGCAGGGAAGCAGTCCCGGAATGGGGGACTGGAGCAGGGAAACAATCCCGGAATGGAGGCTGGAGTAGGGAAACAATCCCGGAATGGGGGCTGGAGCAGGGAAATTGTCCAGGAACAGGGACCGGAGCAAGGATACAGTCCCGAAACGGAGGCTGCAGCAGGGAAACAGTCCCGGAGAGTGGACGGGAGCAGGAAAACAGTCCTGGAATGGGGGCTGGAGCAGGGAAACAGTCCCAGAGCGGGGACTGGAGCAGGGAAACAATCCCGGAATGGAGGCTGGAGCAGGGAAACATTCACGTAGCAGGGACTGGAGCAGGGAATCAGTCCCGGAGCGGAGGCTGGAGCAGGGAAACAATCCCAGAACAGAGGCTGGAGCAGGGAAACAGTCCCAGAGCGGGTACGGGAGGAGGGAAACAGTCCCGAAACGGAGGCTGCAGCAGGGAAACAGTCCCGGAGAGTGGACGGGAGCAGGAAAACAGTCCTGGAATGGGGGCTGGAGCAGGGAAACAGTCCCAGAGTGGGGACTGGAGCAGGGAAACAATCCCGGAGCGGAGGCTGGAGCAGGGAAACAATCCCAGAACAGAGGCTGGAGCAGGGAAACAGTCCCAGAGCGGGGACGGGAGTAGGGAAACAGTCCCGGAACGGGGGCTGGAGCAGGGAAACAGTCCCGGAGAGCGGACTGGAGCAGGGAAACATCCGGGAACTGGGACTGGAGCAGGGAAACAGTCCCGGTGTGGGGAGTGGAGCGAGGAAACAGTCCCAGAACGGGACTGGGGCGGGGAAACAGTCCCGGAACGGGGACTGGAGCGCGGAAACAGTCCCGGATAGGCGACTGGAGCAGGCAAACAGTCCCGGAATGGGGACTGGAGCAGGGAAACAGTCCTAGAGCAGGGGCTGGAGCGGGGAAACAGTCCCGGAATGGAGGCTGGAGCAGCGAAACTGTCCCGGAATGGGTACTGGAGCAGGAGCAGGGAAACAGTCCCGGAGCAGGGTCTGGTGCGGGGATACAGTCCCAGAATGGGGATTAGACCAGGGAAACAATCCCGGAACGGAGGCTGGACCAGGGTAGCAGTCCCAGAACAGGGACTGTAGAAGGGAAACAGTCCTGGAACGGAGGCTGGAGCAGGGAAGCAGTCCCGGAATGGGGACTGGAGCAGGGAAGCAGTCCCGGAACAGAGGCAGGAGCAGGGAAACTGTCCCAGAACGGAGGCTGGAGCATGGAAACTGTCCCGGAGCGTGGACTGGAGCAGGGAAGCAGTCCCGGAATGGGGAACTGGAGCAGGGAAACAATCCCAGAACGGAGGCTGGAGTAGGGAAATAATCCCGGAACGGCAGCTGGAGCAGGGAAACTGTCCCGGAGCGGGAACTGGAGCAGGAAAATAATCCTAGAACAGAGGCTGGAGCAGGGAAACAGTCCCGGAACAGGGACTGGAGCAGGGAAGCAGTCCCGGAACGGGGGCTGGAGCAGGGAAACAGTCCTGGAACGGGGTCCGGAGCGGTGAAACAGTCCCGGAATGGGGACTGGAGCAGGGAAACAGACCTGGAGCAGGGGCTGGAGCAGGGAAACAGTCCTGGAATGGGGGCTGGAGCAGGGAAAGAGTCCCGGAGCGGGACCTGGAGCAGGGAAACTGTCCCGGAGCGGGAACTGGAGCAGGGAAACAATCCCGGAATGTGGGCTAGAGCAGGGAAACTGTCCCGGAGCGGGAACTGGAGCAGGGAAACAATCCCGGAATGGGGGCTGGAGCAGGGAAACAGTCCTGGAACGGGGTCTGGAGCAGTGAAACAGTCCCGGAATGGCGACTGGAGCGAGAAAACAGTCCTGGAACGGGGGCTGCAGCAGGGAAACAGTCCCAGAGCGGGGACTGGAGCAGGGAAACAATCCTGGAATGGGGGCTGGAGCAGGAAACAGTCCGGGAATGGAGGCTGGAGCAGGGAAACTGTACCGGAACGGGGACTGGAGCAGGGAATTAGTCCCGGAGCAGGGACTGGAGCATGGAAGCAATCCCGGAGCAGGGACTGGAGCAGGGAAACAGTCCCAGAACAGGGACTGGAGCAGGAATACAGTACCGAAACGGAGGCTGCATCGGGGAAACAGACCCAGAACGGAGGCTGGAGCAGGGAAAGAGTCCCGGAACGGCGGCTGCAGCAGGGAAACTGTCCCGGAGCGAAGGCTGGAGCAGGGAATCAATGCCAGAACGGAGGTTGGAGCAGGGAAACAGTCCCGGAGCAGGTATGGGAGTAGGGATACTATCCCGGAACAGGGGCTGGAGCAGGGAAACAGTCCTGGAACGGGGTCTGGAACGGTGAAACAGTCCCGGAATGGGGACTGGAGCAGGGAAACAGTCCTGGAGCAGGGGCTGGAGCAAAGATACAGTCCTGGAACGGGGGCTGGAGCAGGGAAACAATCCCGGAACAGGGACTAGAGCAGTGAAACAGTCCCGGAACGGGGACTGGAGCGGGGAAACAGTCTGGGAACGGGAACTGGAGCAGGGAAACAGTCCTGGAGAGGGGACTGGAGCAGGGAAACAATACCGGAATGGAGGCTGGAGCGGCAAAACGGTCCCGGAATGGGGACTGGAGCAGGGAAACAATCCCACAGCGAGGACTGGAGCGGGGAAACCGTCCCGGAACGGAGGCTGGAGTAGGGAAACTGTCCCGGAACGGGGGCTGGAGCAGGGAAACAGTCCCGGAATGGGGACTGGAGCAGGGAAACAGTCCTGGAGCAGGGACTGGAGCAGGGAAACAGTCCTGGAATGGGGGCTGGAGCAGGGAAAGAGTCCCGGAATTGGGGACTGGAGCAGGGAAACAGTCCCGGAACGGAGGCTGGAGCAGCGAAACAGTCCCGGAAAGGGAACTGGAGCAGGGAAACAGTCCCGGAGCAGGGTCTGGAGCGGGGATACAGTCCCAGAATGGGGATTGGACCAGGGAAACAATCCCGGAACGGAGGGTGGAGCAGGGAAGCAGTCCCGGAACGGGGACTTGAGCAGGGATACAGTCCTGGAACGGAGACTGGTGTGGCTAAACAGTCCCAGAACGGAGGCTGGAGCAGGGAAGCAGTCCCGGAACGGGGACTGGAGCAGGGAAGCAGTCCCGGAACGGGAACTGGAGCAGGGAAGCAGTCCCGGAATGGGGGACTGGAGCAGGGAAACAATCCCGGAACGGAGGCTGGAGTAGGGAAACAATCCCGGAATGGGGGCTGGAGCAGGGAAATTGTCCAGGAACAGGGACCGGAGCAGGGATACAGTCCCGAAACGGAGGCTGCAGCAGGGAAACAGTCCCGGAGAGTGGACGCGAGCAGGAAAACAGTCCTGGAATGGGGGCTGGAGCAGGGAAACAGTCCCAGAGCGGGGACTGGAGCAGGGAAACAATCCCGGAATGGAGGCTGGAGCAGGGAAACATTCACGTAGCAGGGACTGGAGCAGGGAATCAGTCCCGGAGCGGAGGCTGGAGCAGGGAAACAATCCCAGAACAGAGGCTGGAGCAGGGAAACAGTCCCAGAGCGGGTACGGGAGTAGGGAAACAGTCCCGGAACGGGGGCTGGAGCAGGGAAACAGTCCCGGAGAGCGGACTGGAGCAGGGAAACATCCGGGAACTGGGACTGGAGCAGGGAAACAGTCCCGGTGTGGGGAGTGGAGCGAGGAAACAGTCCCAGAACGGGACTGGGGTGGGGAAACAGTCCCGGAACGGGGACTGGAGCGCGGAAACAGTCCCGGATAGGTGACTGGAGCAGGCAAACAGTCCCGGAACGGGGACTGGAGCAGGGAAACAGTCCTAGAGCAGGGGCTGGAGCGGGGAAACAGTCCCGGAATGGAGGCTGGAGCAGCGAAACTGTCCCGGAATGGGGACTGGAGCAGGAGCAGGGAAACAGTCCCGGAGCAGGGTCTGGTGCGGGGATACAGTCCCAGAATGGGGATTAGACCAGGGAAACAATCCCGGAACGGAGGCTGGAGCAGGGAAGCAGTCCCGGAAAGGGAATTCGAGCAGGGAAACAGTCCCGGAGCAGGGTCTGGAGCGGGGATACAGACCCAGAATGGGGATTGGACCAGGGAAACAATCCCGGAACGGAGGGTGGAGCAGGGAAACAGTCCCGGAACGGGGACTTGAGCAGGGATACAGTCCTGGAACGGAGACTGGTGTGGCTAAACAGTCCCAGAACGGAGGCTGGAGCAGGGAAGCAGTCCCGGAACGGGGACTGGAGCAGGGAAGCAGTCCCGGAACGGAGGCAGGAGCAGGGAAACTGTCCCAGAACGGAGGCTGGAGCATGGAAACTGTCCCGGAGCGTGGACTGGAGCAGGGAAGCAGTCCCGGAATGGGGAACTGGAGCAGGCAAACAATCCCAGAACGGAGGCTGGAGTAGGGAAATAATCCCGGAACGGCAGCTGGAGCAGGGAAACTGTCCCGGAGCGGGAACTGGCGCAGGAAAATAATCCTAGAACAGAGGCTGGAGCAGGGAAACAGTCCCGGAACAGGGACTGGAGCAGGGAAGCAGTCCCGGAACGGGGGCTGGAGCAGGGAAACAGTCCTGGAACGGGGTCCGGAGCGGTGAAACAGTCCCGGAATGGGGACTGGAGCAGGGAAACAGTCCTGGAGCAGGGGCTGGAGCAGGAAAACAGTCCTGGAACGGGGACTGGAGCAGGGAAACAATCCCGGAATGGTGGCTAGAGCAGGGAAACTGTCCCGGAGCGGGAACTGGAGCAGGGAAACAATCCCGGAATGGGGGCTGGAGCAGGGAAACAGTCCTGGAACGGGGTCTGGAGCAGTGAAACAGTCCCGGAATGGCGACTGGAGCAGGGAAACAGTCCTGGAGCAGGGGATGGAGCAGGGAAACAGTCCCGGAGTTTGGACGGGAGCCGGAAAACAGTCCTGGAATGGGGGCTGGAACAGGAAAACTGTCCCAGAGCGGGGACTGGAGCAGGGAAACAGTCCCGGAGCGGGGACGGGAGTAGGGAAACCGTTCCGGAACGGGGGCTGGAGCAGGGAAACAGTCCCGGAATGGGGACTGGAGCGGGAAAACAATCCTGGAATGGAGGCTGGAGGGGGAAACAGTCCCGGAACGGGGACAGGAGCGGGGAATCAGTCCCGAAGCGGAGGCTAGAGCGGCGAAACATTCCCGGAGCAGGGACTGGAGCAGGGAAACAGTCCCGGAGCGGGGAAACAGTCCCGGAACGGGAACTGGAGCAGGGCAACAATCCCAGAGCAGGGACTGGAGCAGGGAAACAATCCCGGAGCAAAGGCTGTAGCAGGGAAACCGTCCCGGAACGGGGACTGGAGCAGGGAAACAGTCCCAGAACGGGAGTGGAGCGGGGAAACAGTCCCGGAACGGGGACTGGGGCGGGGAAACAGTCCCGGAACGGGAACTGGAGCAGGGCAACCATCCCAGAGCAGGGACTGGAGCAGGGAAACAGTCCCGGAGCGGGGAAACAGTCCCGGAACGGGAACTGGAGCAGGGCAACAATCCCAGAGCAGGGACTGGAGCAGGGAAACAATCCCGGAGCAAAGGCTGGAGCAGGGAAACAGTCCCGGAACAGGGACTGGAGCGGGGAAACAGTCCCGGAACGGGGACTGGGGCGGGGAAACTGTCCCGGAACGGGGACTGGAGCGGGAAAACAGTCCCGGAACGGGGACTGGAGCGGGGAAACAGTCCCGGATAGGCGACTGGAGCAGGCAAACAGTCCCGGAATGGGGACTGGAGCAGGGAAACAGTCCTAGAGCAGGGGCTGGAGCAGGGAAACAGTCCCGGAATGGAGGCTGGAGCAGCGAAACTGTCCCGGAATGGGGACTGGAGCAGGAGCAGGGAAACAGTCCCGGAGCAGGGTCTGGTGCGGGGATACAGTCCCAGAATGGGGATTAGAGCAGGGAAAAAATCCAGAACGGGGGCTGGAGCAAGGAAGCAGTCCCAGAACGGGTACTGGAGCAGGGAAGCAGTCCCGGAATGGGGAACTGGAGCAGGGAAACAATCCCAGAACGGAGGCTGGAGTAGGGAAACAATCCCGGAACGGCAGCTGGAGCAGGGAAACTGTCCCGGAGCGGGAACTGGAGCAGGGAAACAATCCCGGAATGGGGGCTAGAGCAGGGAAACTGTCCCGGAGCGGGAACTGGAGCAGGGATACAGTCCCAGAATGGGGATTAGAGCAGGGAAAAAATCCAGAACGGGGGCTGGAGCAAGGAAGCAGTCCCAGAACGGGTACTGGAGCAGGGAAGCAGTCCCGGAATGGGGAACTGGAGCAGGGAAACAATCCCAGAACGGAGGCTGGAGTAGGGAAACAATCCCGGAACGGCAGCTGGAGCAGGGAAACTGTCCCGGAGCGGGAACTGGAGCAGGGAAACAATCCCGGAATGGGGGCTAGAGCAGGGAAACTGTCCCGGAGCGGGAACTGGAGCAGGGAAACAATCCCGGAATGGGGGCTGGAGCAGGGAAACAGTCCTGGAACGGGGACTGGAACAGGGACACAGTCCCGGAGAGGGGGCTGGAGCGGGAAAACAGTCCCGGAATGGAGGCTGGAGCAGCAAAACAGTCCCGGAACGGGGACTGGAGCAGGGAAACAATCCCAGAACGGAGACTGGAGCAGGGAAGCAGTCCCGGAACGGGGGATGGAGCAGACAAACAGTCCTGGAATGGGGACTGGAGCAGGGAAACAATCCCGGAATGGGGGCTAGAGCAGGGAAACTGTCCCGGAGCGGGAACTGGAGCAGGGAAACAATCCCGGAATGGGGGCTGGAGCAGGGAAACAGTCCTGGAACGGGGTCTGGAGCAGTGAAACGGTCCCGGAATGGGGACTGGAGCAGGGAAACAGTCCTGGAGCATGGGATGGAGCAGGGAAACAGTCCCGGAGTTTGGACGGGAGCCGGAAAACAGTCCTGGAATGGGGGCTGGAACAGGAAAACTGTCCCAGAGCGGGGACTGGAGCAGGGAAACAGTCCCGGAGCGGGGACGGGAGTAGGGAAACCGTTCCGGAATGGGGGCTGGAGCAGGGAAACAGTCCCGGAATGGGGACTGGAGCAGGGAAACAGTCCTGGAGCAGGGGATGGAGCAGGGAAACAGTCCTGGAACGGCGGCTGGAGCAGGGAAACAGTCCCGGAACGGGGACTGGAACAGGAACACAGTCCCGGAGAGGGGGCTGGAGCGGGGAAACAGTCCCGGAATGGAGGCTGGAGCAGCAAAACAGTCCCGGAACGGGGGATGGAGCAGACAAACAGTCCTGGAATGGGGACTGGAGCAGGGAAACAATCCCGGAGCGAAGGCTGGAGCATGGAAACAGTCCCGGAATGGAGGCTGGAGCAGGGAAACAGTCCCGGAATGGAGGCTGGAGCAGGGAAACAATCCCGGAATTGGAACTGGAGTGGAGAAACAACCCCGGTGCAGGGACTGGAGCAGGGAAACAGTCCCGGAACGGGGACTGGAGCGGGAAAACAATCCTGGAATGGAGGCTGGAGGGGGAAACAGTCCCGGAACGGGGACAGGAGCGGGGAATCAGTCCCGAAGCGGAGGCTAGAGCGGCGAAACATTCCCGGAGGAGGGACTGGAGCAGGGAAACAGTCCCGGAGCGGGGAAACAGTCCCGGAACGGGAACTGGAGCAGGGCAACAATCCCAGAGCAGGGACTGGAGCAGGGAAACAATCCCGGAGCAAAGGCTGGAGCAGGGAAACCGTCCCGGAACGGGGACTGGAGCAGGGAAACAGTCCCGGAACGGGGACTGGAGCAGTGAAAGAATCCCGGAGCGAAGGCTGGAGCAGGGAAACCGTCCCGGAGCAGGGAATGGAGCAGGGAAACAATCCCGGAATGGAGGCTGGAGCGGGGAAACAGTCCCAGAACGGGGTCTGGAGCGGGGAATCAGTCACGGAGCGGAGGCTAGAGCAGGGATACAGTCCCGGAGCGGAGGCTAGAGCAGGGAAAAAGTCCTGGAGCGGAGGCTGGAGCGGCGAAACATTCCCGGAGCGGGGACTGGAGCTGAGAAACAATCCCGGAGCGGGGACGAGAGCAGAGAAACAGTCTCTGAACGGAGGCTGGAGCAGGAATACAGTCCCGGAAAGGAGGGTGGAGTAGGGAAACAGTCCCGGAACGGAAGCTGGAGCAGGGAAACAGTCCCGGAACGGAAGCTGGAGCAGGGAAACTGTCCCGGAACGGGGACTGGAGAAGGGATACAGTCCCGGAACGGGGTCTGGAGCAGGGAAATAGTCCCTGAACGGGGACTGGAGCAGGGAAATAGTCCCTGAACGGGGAGTGGAGCAGGGAAACAGTCTGTGAAAGGGGACTGGAGCAGGAAAACGATCCCGGAATGGGGACTGGAGCAGAGAAACAGTCCCGGAGCTGGGACTGGAGCAGGGAAACAGTCCCGGAACGGGGACTGGAGCAGGGAAACAGTCACGGAGCGGGGACTGGAGCAGGGAAACAGTTCCGGAACAGGGACAGGAGCAGGGAAACAGTCCTGGAGCGGGGACTGTAGCATGGAAACAGTCCCGGAACGGGAACTGGAGCAGGGCAACAATCCCGGAGCAGGAACTGGAGCAGGGAAACAGGCCCGGAACAATGGCTGGAAGAGGGAATCAGGCCCGGAACGGGGCCTGGAGCGGGGAAACAGTCCCGGAACGGGGACTGGAGAAGGGATACAGTCCCGGAACGGGGTCTGGAGCAGGGAAACAGTCCCGGAACGGAGGCTGGAGCAGGGAAACAGTCCCGGAGCGGAGCCTGGAGCAGGGAAACAATCCCAGAGAGGGGACTGGAGCGGGGAAACAATCCCGGAATGGAGGCTGGATGGGGAAACAGTCCCGGAACGGGGACAGGAGCGGGGAATCAGTCCCGAAGCGGGGAAACAGTCCCGGAGCGGAGGCTGGAGCGGCGAAACATTCCCGGAGCGGGGACTGGAGCAGGGAAACAGTCCCGGAACGGGAACTGGAGCAGGGCAACAATCCCAGAGCAGGAACTGGAGCAGGGAAACAGGCCCGGAACAATGGCTGGAAGAGGGAATCAGTCCCGAATCGGAGGCTAGAGCAGGGAAACAATCCCGGAGCGAAGGCTGGAGCAGGGAAACCGTCCCAGAACGGGAACTGGATCAGGGAAACAGTCCCGGAACGTGGACTGGAGCAGGGAAACAATTCCGGAGCGAAGGCTGGAGCAGGGAAACCGTCCCGGAATGGAGGCTGGAGCAGGGAAACAATCCCGGAACGGGAACTGGATTGGAGAAACAATCCCGGACCAGGGACTGGAGCAGGGAAACAGTCCCGGAGCAGGGAATGGAGCAGGGAAACAATCCCGGAGAGGGGACTGGAGCAGGGAAACAATCCCGGAATGGAGGCTGGAGGGGGAAACAGTCCCGGAACTGGGACAGGAGCGGGGAATCAGTCCCAAATCGGAGGCTAGAGCAGGGAAACAGTCCCGGAACAGGGACAGGAGCAGGGAAATAGTCCCGGAACGGGGACTGGAGCAGGGAAACAGTCCCAGAACGGGGACTGGAGCAGGGAAACAGTCCCGGAGAGGGGACTGGAGCAGGGAAACAGTCACGGAACGGGGACTGGAGCAGGGAAACAGTCCCAGAACGGGGACTGGAGCAGAGAAACAGTCCTGGAGAGGGGACTGGAGCAGGGAAACAGTCCCGGAACGGAGGCTGGAGCAGGGAAACAGTCCCGGAACAGGGACTGGAGCAGGGAAACAGTCCCAGAACGGGGACTGGAGCAGGGAAACAGTCCCGGAGCGGGGACTGGAGCAGGGAAACAGTCTCGGAACGGGGACTGGAGCAGGGAAACAGTCCCAGAACGGGGACTGGAGCAGAGAAACAGTCCTGGAGAGGGGACTGGAGCAGGGAAACAGTCCCGGAACGGAGGCTGGAGCAGGGAAACAGTCCCGGAATGGGGACTGGAGAAGGGATACAGTCCCGTTATGGGGTCTGGAGCAGGGAAACAGTCGCGGAACGGAGGCTGGAGCAGGGAAACAGTCCCGGAACGGGGACTGGAGAAGGGATACAGTCCCGGAATGGGGTCTGGAGCAGGGAAACAGTCCTGGAACGGAGGCTGGAGCAGGGAAACAGTCCCTGAACCGAGGCTGGAGCAGGGATACGGTCCCGGAACGGAGGCAGGAGCAGGGAAACAATCCCGGTGAGGGGACTGGAGTGGAGAGACAATCCCAGAGCAGGGACTGGAGTGGGGAACAATTCCGGAATGGAGGCTGGAGGGGGAAACAGTCCCGGAACGGGTACTGGAGTGGGGAATCAGTCCCGGAGCGGAGGCTGGAGCGGCGAAACATTCCCGGAGCGGGGACTGGAGCAGGGAAACAGTCCCGGAACTGGGGACTGGAAAGGGAAACAGTCCCGGAACGGGGCTGGAGCAGGGAAACAATCCCGGAATGTGGGCTGGAGCAGGGAAACAATCCCGGAACGGGGACTGGGACAGAGAAACAATCCCAGAACGGGGACTGGAGCAGGGAAATACTCCCTGAACGTGGACTGGAGCAGGGAAATAGTCCCTGAACGGGGAGTGGAGCAGGGAAACAATCCCGGAACGGGAACTGGAGTGGAGAAACAATCCCGGAGCAGGGACTGGAGCAGGGAAACAGTCCCGTAACGGGGACTGGAGCAGGGAAGCAGTCCCGGAACGGGGGCTGGAGCAGGGAAACAGTCCTGGAACGGAGTCTGGAGCGGTGAAACAGTCCCGGAATGGGGACTGGAGCAGGGAAACAGTCCCGGAGCAGGGGCTGGAGCAGGGAAACAGTCCTGGAATGGGGGCTGGAGCAGGGAAAGAGTCCCGGAATTGGGGACTGGAGCAGGGAAACAGTCCCGGAATGGAGGCTGGAGCAGCGAAACAGTCCCGGAAAGGGAACTGGAGCAGGGAAACAGTCCCGGAGCAGGGTCTGGAGCGGGGATACAGTCCCAGAATGGGAATTGGACCAGGGAAACAATCCCAGAACGGAGGGTGGAGCAGGGAAGCAGTCCCGGAACGGGGACTTGAGCAGGGATACAGTCCTGGAACGGAGACTGGTGTGGCTAAACAGTCCCAGAAAGGAGGCTGGAGCAGGGAAGCAGTCCCGGAACGGGGACTGGAGCAGGGAAGCAGTCCCGGAACGGAGGCAGGAGTAGGGAAACTGTCCCAGAACAGAGGCTGGAGCAGGGAAACTGTGCCGGAGCGTGGACTGGAGCAGGGAAGCAGTCCCGGAACGGGAACTGGAGCAGGGAAGCAGTCCCGGAATGGGGGACTGGAGCAGGGAAACTGTCTCGGAGTGGGGACTGGAGCAGGGAAACAATCCCGGAATGGGGGCTGGAGCAGGGAAATTGTCCAGGAACAGGGACCGGAGCAGGGATACAGTCCCGAAACGGAGGCTGCAGCAGGGAAACAGTCCCGGAGAGTGGACGGGAGCAGGAAAACAGTCCTGGAATGGGGGCTGGAGCAGGGAAACAGTCCCGGAACGGGGACTGGAGCGGGGAAACAGTCCCGGATAGGCGACTGGAGCAGGCAAACAGTCCCGGAATGGGGACTGGAGCAGGGAAACAGTTCTAGAGCAGGGGCTAGAGCGGGGAAACAGTCCCAGAATGGAGGCTGGAGCAGGGAAGCAGTCCCGGAACGGGGACTGTAGCAGGGAAACAATCCCAGAGCGAGGACGAGCGTGGAAACAGTCCCGGAACTGAGGCTGGAGCGGGGAAACTGTCCCGGAACGTGGACTGGAGCGGGGAAACAGTCCCGGACAGGGGACTGGAGCAGGGAAACAGTCCCGGAACGGGGACTGGAGCAGGGAAACAGTCCCGGAACTGAGGCTGGAGCGGGGAAACAGTCCCAGAACGTGGACTGGAGTGGGGAAACAGTCCCGGAACTGAGGCTGGAGCGGGGAAACAGTCCCGGAACGTGGACTGGAGCGGGGAAACAGTCCCGGACAGGGGACTGGAGCAGGGAAACTGCCCCGGAGCAGGGACGGGAGCATGGAAACAATCCCGGAAAGAGTACTGGAGCAGGGAAACAGACCCGGAGCAGGGACTGGAGCAGGGAAACAGCCCTGGAACGGGGACTGGAGCAGGGAAACAGTGCCGGAGCAGGGACTGGAGCAGTGAAACAGTCCCGGAATGGGGGACTGGAGCTGAGAAGCAGTTCCAGAACAGGGGCTGCAGCAGGGAAACAATCCCAGAGCGGGGACTGGAGCAGGGAAACAGTCCCGGAACGGGGACTGGAGCAGGGAAACAGTCCCGGAATGGGGGACTGGAGCAGGGAAACAATCCTGGAATGGGGGCTGGAGCAGGAAACAGTCCCGGAATGGAAGCTGCAGCGGCGAAACAGTCCCGGAGCAGGGACTGGAGCAGGGAATTAGTCCCGGAGCAGGGACTGGAGCATGGAAACAATCCCGGAGCAGGGACTGGAGCAGGGACACAGTCCCAGAACAGGGACTGGAGCAGGAATACAGTCCCGAAACGGAGGCTGCATCGGGGAAGCAGTCCCGGAACGGGAACTGAAGCAGGGAAGCAGTCCCGGAACGGGGGCGGCAGCAGGGAAATAGTCCCAGAGCGGGGACTGGAGCAGGGAAAGAGTCCCAGAACGGCGGCTGCAGCAGGGAAACTGTCCCGGAGCGAAGGCTGGAGCAGGGAATCAATGCCAGAACGGAGGCTGGAGCAGGGAAACAGTCCCGGAGCAGGTACGGGAGTAGGGATACTATCCCGGAACAGGGGCTGGAGCAGGGAAACAGTCCTGGAGCAGGGGCTGGAGCAAGGATACAGTCCTGGAACGGGGGCTGGAGCAGGGAAACAATCCGGGAACGGGGACTAGAGCGGTGAAACAGTCCCGGAATGGAGGCTGGAGCGGGGAAACAGTCTGGGAACGGGGACTGGAGGGGGGAAACAGTCCCGGAACGGGAACTGGAGCAGGGAAACAGTCCTGGAGAGGGGACTGCAGCAGGGAAACAATCCCGGAATGGAGGCTGGAGCGGCAAAACAGTCCCGGAATGGGGACTGGAGCAGGGAAACAATCCCACAGCGAGGACTGGAGCGGGGAAACAGTCCCGGAACGGGGACTGGAGCAGGGAAACAGTGCCGGAGCAGGGACTGGAGCGGGGAAACAGTCCCGGAGTGGGGACTGGAGCAGGGAAACAATCCCGGAATGGAGGGTGGAGATGGGAAACAGACCAGGAACGGGGACTGGAGCAGGGAAGCAGTCCCGGAACGGGGGCTGCAGCAGGGAAACAGTCACGGAGCAGGGGCTGGAGAAAGGATACAGTCCTGGAACGGGGGCTGGAGCAGGGAAACAATCCCGGAACGGGGACTAGAGCGGTGAAACAGTCCCGGAATGGAGGCTGGAGCGGGGAAACAGTCTGGGAACGGGGACTGGAGGGGGGAAACAGTCCCGGAACGGGAACTGGAGCAGGGAAACAGTCCTGGAGTGGGGACTGCAGCAGGGAAACAATCCCGGAATGGAGGCTGGAGCGGCAAAACAGTCCCGGAATGGGGACTGGAGCAGGGAAACAATCCCACAGCGAGGACTGGAGCGGGGAAACAGTCCCGGAACGGGGACTGGAGCAGGGAAACAGTGCCGGAGCAGGGACTGGAGCGGGGAAACAGTCCCGGAGTGGGGACTGGAGCAGGGAAACAATCCCGGAATGGAGGGTGGAGATGGGAAACAGACCAGGAACGGGGACTGGAGCAGGGAAGCAGTCCCGGAACGGGGGCTGCAGCAGGGAAACAGTCACGGAGCGGGGACTGGAGCAGGGAAACAGACCCAGATCAGGGAGTGGAGCAGGAAAACAGTCCTGGAATGGGGGCTGGAGCAGGGAAACAGTCCCAGAGCGGGGATTGGAGCAGGGAAACAATCCCGGAGCAGGGACTGGAGCAGGGAATCAGTCCCAGAGTGGAGGCTGGAGCAGGGAAATAATCCCAGAACAGAGGCTGGAGCAGGGAAACAGCCCCAGAACAGGGACTGGAGCAGGGAAGCAGTCCCGGAACGGGGGCTGGAGCAGGGAAACAGTCCTGGAACGGGGTCTGGAGCGGTGAAACAGTCCCGGAATGGGGACTGGAGCAGGGAAACAGTCCTGGAGCAGGGGCTGGAGCAGGGAAACAGTCCTGGAATGGGGGCTGGAGCAGGGAAAGAGTCCCGGAATTGGGGACTGGAGCAGGGAAACAGTCCCGGAATGGAGGCTGGAGCAGCGAAACAGTCCCGGAAAGGGAACTGGAGCAGGGAAACAGTCCCGGAGCAGGGTCTGGAGCGGGGATACAGTCCCAGAATGGGGATTGGACCAGGGAAACAATCCCGGAACGGAGGGTGGAGCAGGGAAGCAGTCCCGGAACGGAGACTGGTGTGGCTAAACAGTTCCAGAACGGAGGCTGGAGCAGGGAAGCAGTCCCGGAACGGGGACTGGAGCAGGGAAGCAGTCCCGGAACGGAGGCAGGAGCAGGGAAGCAGTCCCAGAACAGAGGCTGGAGCAGGGAAACTATGCCGGAGCATGGACTGGAGCAGGGAAGCAGTCCCGGAATGGGAACTGGAGCAGGGAAGCAGTCCCGGAACGGAGGCTGGAGCGGCGAAACAGTCCCGGATAGGCGACTGGAGCAGGCAAACCGTCCCGGAATGGGGACTGGAGCAGGGAAACTGTCCCGGAGCGGGAACTGGAGCAGGGAAACAATCCCGGAATGGGGGCTGGAGCAGGGAAACAGTCCTGGAACGGGGTCTGGAGCAGTGAAACAGTCCCGGAATGGGGACTGGAGCAGGGAAACAGTCCTGGAGCAGGGGATGGAGCAGGGAAACAGTCCCGGAGTTTGGACGGGAGCCGGAAAACAGTCCTGGAATGGGGGCTGGAACAGGAAAACTGTCCCAGAGCGGGGACTGGAGCAGGGAAACAGTCCCGGAGCGGGGACGAGAGTAGGGAAACCGTTCCGGAACGGGGGCTGGAGCAGGGAAACAGTCCCGGAATGGGGACTGGAGCAGGGAAACAGTCCTGGAGCAGGGGATGGAGCAGGGAAACAGTCCTGGAACGGGGACTGGAACAGGGACACAGTCCCGGAGAGGGGGCTGGAGCGGGGAAACAGTCCCGGAATGGAGGCTGGAGCAGGGAAACAATCCCGGAACAGGAACTGGATTGGAGAAACAATCCCGGACCAGAGACTGGAGCAGGGAAACAGTCCCGGAGCAGGGAATGGAGCAGGGAAACAATCCCGGAATGGAGACTGAAGCGGGGAAACAGTCCCAGAACGGGGTCTGGAGCGGGGAATCAGTCACGGAGCGGAGGCTAGAGCAGGGAAAAAGTCCTCGAGCGGAGGCTGGAGCGGCGAAACATTCCCGGAGCGGGGACTGGAGCTGGGAAACAATCCCGGAGCAGGGACGAGAGCAGAGAAACAGTCTCTGAACGGAGGCTGGAGCGGGAATACAGTCCCGGAAAGGAGGGTGGAGTAGGGAAACAGTCCCGGAACGGAAGCTGGAGCAGGAAAACAGTCCCGGAACGGGGACTGGAGAAGGGTTACAGTCCCGGAACGGGGTCTGGAGCAGGGAAATAGTCCCTGAACGGGGACTGGAGCAGGGAAATAGACCCTGAACGGGGAGTGGAGCAGGGAAACAGTCTGTGAAAGGGGACTGGAGCAGGGAAACAGTCCTGGAGCAGGGGCTGGAGCAGGGAAACAGTCCCGGAACGGAGGCAGGAGCAGGGAAGCAGTCCCAGAACAGAGGCTGGAGCAGGGAAACTGTGCCGGAGCGTGGACTGGAGCAGGGAAGCAGTCCCGGAACGGGAACTGGAGCAGGGAAGCAGTCCCGGAATGGGAGACTGGAGCAGGGAAACAATCCCGGAACGGAGGCTGGAGTAGGGAAACAATCCCGGAACGGCGGCTGGAGCAGGGAAACTGTCTCGGAGTGGGGACTGGAGCAGGGAAACAATCCCGGAATTGGGGCTGGAGCAGGGAAATTGTCCAGGAACAGGGACCGGAGCAGGGATACAGTCCCGAAACGGAGGCTGCAGCAGGGAAACAGTCCCGGAGAGTGGACGGGAGCAGGAAAACAGTCCTGGAATGGGGGCTGGAGCAGGGAAACAGTCCCAGAGCGGGGACTGGAGCAGGGAAACAATCCCGGAATGGAGGCTGGAGCAGGGGAACATTCACGTAGCAGGGACTGGAGCAGGGAATCAGTCCCGGAGCGGAGGCTGGAGCAGGGAAACAATCCCAGAACAGAGACTGGAGCAGGGAAACAGTCCCAGAGCGGGGACGGGAGTAGGGAAACAGTCCCGGAACGGGGGCTGGAGCAGGAAAACAGTCCCGGAGAGCGGACTGGAGCAGGGAAACATCCGGGAACTGGGACTGGAGCAGGGAAACAGTCCCGGAACGGGACTGGAGCGGGGAAACAGTCCCGGAACGGGGACTAGGGCGGGGAAACAGTCCCGAACGGGGACTGGAGCGGGAAAACAGTCCCGGAACGGGGACTGGAGCGGGGAAACAGTCCCGGATAGGCGACTGGAGCAGGCAAACAGTCCCGGAATGGGGACTGGAGCAGGGAAACAGTTCTAGAGCAGGGGCTGGAGCGGGGAAACAGTCCCAGAATGGAGGCTGGAGCAGGGAAGCAGTCCCGGAACGGGGACTGTAGCAGGGAAACAATCCCAGAGCGAGGACGAGCGTGGAAACAGTCCCGGAACTGAGGCTGGAGCGGGGAAAAAGTCCCGGAACGTGGACTGGAGCGGGGAAACAGTCCCGGACAGGGGACTGGAGCAGGGAAACAATCCCGGAACGGGGACTGGAGCAGGGAAACAGTCCCGGAACTGAGGCTGGAGCGGGGGAAACAGTCCCAGAACGTGGACTGGAGTGGGGAAACAGTCCCGGAACTGAGGCTGGAGCGGGGAAACAGTCCCGGAACGTGGACTGGAGCGGGGAAACAGTCCCGGACAGGGGACTGGAGCAGGGAAATTGCCCCGGAGCAGGGACGGGAGCATGGAAACAATCCCGGAAAGGGTACTGGAGCAGGGAAACAGACCCGGAGCAGGGACTGGAGCAGGGAAACAGCCCTGGAACGGGGACTGGAGCAGGGAAACAGTGCCGGAGCAGGGATTGGAGCAGTGAAACAGTCCCGGAATGGGGGACTGGAGCTGAGAAGCAGTTCCAGAACAGGGGCTGCAGCAGGGAAACAGTCCCAGAGCGGGGACTGGAGCAGGGAAACAGTCCCGGAACGGGGACTGGAGCAGGGAAACAGTCCCGGAATGGGGGACTGGAGCAGGGAAACAATCCTGGAATGGGGGCTGGAGCAGGAAACAGTCCCGGAATGGAAGCTGCAGCGGCGAAACAGTCCCGGAGCGGGGACTGGAGCAGGGAATTAGTCCCGGAGCAGGGACTGGAGCATGGAAACAATCCCGGAGCAGGGACTGGAGCAGGGACACAGTCCCAGAACAGGGACTGGAGCAGGAATACAGTCCCGAAACGGAGGCTGCATCGGGGAAGCAGTCCCGGAACGGGAACTGAAGCAGGGAAGCAGTCCCGGAACGGGGGCGGCAGCAGGGAAATAGTCCCAGAGCGGGGACTGGAGCAGGGAAAGAGTCCCAGAACGGCGGCTGCAGCAGGGAAACTGTCCCGGAGCGAAGGCTGGAGCAGGGAATCAATGCCAGAACGGAGGCTGGAGCAGGGAAACAGTCCCGGAGCAGGTACGGGAGTAGGGATACTATCCCGGAACAGGGGCTGGAGCAGGGAAACAGTCCTGGAGCAGGGGCTGGAGCAAGGATACAGTCCTGGAACGGGGGCTGGAGCAGGGAAACAATCCGGGAACGGGGACTAGAGCGGTGAAACAGTCCCGGAATGGAGGCTGGAGCGGGGAAACAGTCTGGGAACGGGGACTGGAGGGGGGAAACAGTCCCGGAACGGGAACTGGAGCAGGGAAACAGTCCTGGAGAGGGGACTGCAGCAGGGAAACAATCCCGGAATGGAGGCTGGAGCGGCAAAACAGTCCCGGAATGGGGACTGGAGCAGGGAAACAATCCCACAGCGAGGACTGGAGCGGGGAAACAGTCCCGGAACGGGGACTGGAGCAGGGAAACAGTGCCGGAGCAGGGACTGGAGCGGGGAAACAGTCCCGGAGAGGGGACTGGAGCAGGGAAACAATCCCGGAATGGAGGGTGGAGATGGGAAACAGACCAGGAACGGGGACTGGAGCAGGGAAGCAGTCCCGGAACGGGGGCTGGAGCAGGGAAACAGTCCTGGAACGGGGTCTGGAGAGGTGAAACAGTCCCGGAATGGGGACTGGAGCAGGGAAACAGTCCTGGAGCAGGGGCTGGAGCAGGGAAACAGTCCTGGAATGGGGGCTGGAGCAGGGAAAGAGTCCTGGAATGGGGACTGGAGCAGGGAAACAGTCCTGGAATGGAGGCTGGAGCAGCGAAACAGTCCCGGAAAGCGAACTGGAGCGGGGAAACAGTCCCGGAGCAGGGTCTGGAGCGGGGATACAGTCCCAGAATGGGGATTGGACCAGGGAAACAATCCCGGAACGGAGGGTGGAGCAGGGAAGCAGTCCCGGAACGGGGACTTGAGCAGGGAAGCAGTCCCGGAACGGAGACTGGTGTGGCTAAACAGTCCCAGAACGGAGGCTGGAGCAGGGAAGCAGTCCCGGAACGGGGACTGGAGCAGGGAAGCAGTCCCGGAACGGAGGCAGGAGCAGGGAAGCAGTCCCAGAACAGAGGCTGGAGCAGGGAAACTATGCCGGAGCATGGACTGGAGCAGGGAAGCAGTCCCGGAATGGGAACTGGAGCAGGGAAGCAGTCCCGGAATGGGGGACTGGAGCAGTGAAACAATCCCGGAACGGAGGCTGGAGCGGGGAAACAGTCCCGGATAGGCGACTGGAGCAGGCAAACAGTCCCGGAATGGGGACTGGAGCAGGGAAACAGTTCTAGAGCAGGGGCTGGAGCGGGGAAACAGTCCCGGAATGGAGGCTGGAGCAGCGAAACTGTCCCGGAATGGGGACTGGATTAGGAGCAGGGAAACAGTCCCGGAGCAGGGTCTGGTGCGTGGATACAGTCCCAGAATGGGGATTAGACCAGGGAAACAATCCCAGAGCGAAGGCTGGAGCATGGAAACAGTCCCGGAATGGAGGCTGGAGCAGGGAAACAGTCCCGGAATGGAGGCTGGAGCAGGGAAACAATCCCGGAATTGGAACTGGAGTGGAGAAACAACCCCGGTGCAGGGACTGGAGCAGGGAAACAGTCCCGGAACGGGGACTGGAGCGGGAAAACAATCCTGGAATGGAGGCTGGAGGGGGAAACAGTCCCGGAACGGGGACAGGAGCGGGGAATCAGTCCCGAAGCGGAGGCTAGAGCGGCGAAACATTCCCGGAGCAGGGACTGGAGCAGGGAAACAGTCCCGGAGCGGGGAAACAGTCCCGGAACGGGAACTGGAGCAGGGCAACAATCCCAGAGCAGGGACTGGAGCAGGTAAACAGTCCCGGAGCAAAGGCTGGAGCAGGGAAACAGTCCCGGAACGGGGACTGGAGCAGGGAAAGAATCCCGGAGCGAAGGCTGGAGCAGGGAAACCGTCCCGGAACGGCGGCTGGAGCAGGGAAACAGTCCCGGAATGGAGGCTGGAGCAGGGAAACAATCCCGGAACAGGAACTGGATTGGAGAAACAATCCCGGACCAGAGACTGGAGCAGGGAAACAGTCCCGGAGCAGGGAATGGAGCAGGGAAACAATCCCGGAATGGAGACTGAAGCGGGGAAACAGTCCCAGAACGGGGTCTGGAGCGGGGAATCAGTCACGGAGCGGAGGCTAGAGCAGGGAAAAAGTCCTCGAGCGGAGGCTGGAGCGGCGAAACATTCCCGGAGCGGGGACTGGAGCTGGGAAACAATCCCGGAGCAGGGACGAGAGCAGAGAAACAGTCTCTGAACGGAGGCTGGAGCGGGAATACAGTCCCGGAAAGGAGGGTGGAGTAGGGAAACAGTCCCGGAACGGAAGCTGGAGCAGGAAAACAGTCCCGGAACGGGGACTGGAGAAGGGTTACAGTCCCGGAACGGGGTCTGGAGCAGGGAAATAGTCCCTGAACGGGGACTGGAGCAGGGAAATAGACCCTGAACGGGGAGTGGAGCAGGGAAACAGTCTGTGAAAGGGGACTGGAGCAGGGAAACAGTCCTGGAGCAGGGGCTGGAGCAGGGAAACAGTCCCGGAACGGAGGCAGGAGCAGGGAAGCAGTCCCAGAACAGAGGCTGGAGCAGGGAAACTGTGCCGGAGCGTGGACTGGAGCAGGGAAGCAGTCCCGGAACGGGAACTGGAGCAGGGAAGCAGTCCCGGAATGGGAGACTGGAGCAGGGAAACAATCCCGGAACGGAGGCTGGAGTAGGGAAACAATCCCGGAACGGCGGCTGGAGCAGGGAAACTGTCTCGGAGTGGGGACTGGAGCAGGGAAACAATCCCGGAATTGGGGCTGGAGCAGGGAAATTGTCCAGGAACAGGGACCGGAGCAGGGATACAGTCCCGAAACGGAGGCTGCAGCAGGGAAACAGTCCCGGAGAGTGGATGGGAGCAGGAAAACAGTCCTGGAATGGGGGCTGGAGCAGGGAAACAGTCCCAGAGCGGGGACTGGAGCAGGGAAACAATCCCGGAATGGAGGCTGGAGCAGGGGAACATTCACGTAGCAGGGACTGGAGCAGGGAATCAGTCCCGGAGCGGAGGCTGGAGCAGGGAAACAATCCCAGAACAGAGACTGGAGCAGGGAAACAGTCCCAGAGCGGGGACGGGAGTAGGGAAACAGTCCCGGAACGGGGGCTGGAGCAGGAAAACAGTCCCGGAGAGCGGACTGGAGCAGGGAAACATCCGGGAACTGGGACTGGAGCAGGGAAACAGTCCCGGAACGGGACTGGAGCGGGGAAACAGTCCCGGAACGGGGACTAGGGCGGGGAAACAGTCCCGAACGGGGACTGGAGCGGGAAAACAGTCCCGGAACGGGGACTGGAGCGGGGAAACAGTCCCGGATAGGCGACTGGAGCAGGCAAACAGTCCCGGAATGGGGACTGGAGCAGGGAAACAGTTCTAGAGCAGGGGCTGGAGCGGGGAAACAGTCCCAGAATGGAGGCTGGAGCAGGGAAGCAGTCCCGGAACGGGGACTGTAGCAGGGAAACAATCCCAGAGCGAGGACGAGCGTGGAAACAGTCCCGGAACTGAGGCTGGAGCGGGGAAAAAGTCCCGGAACGTGGACTGGAGCGGGGATACAGTCCCGGACAGGGGACTGGAGCAGGGAAACAATCCCGGAACGGGGACTGGAGCAGGGAAACAGTCCCGGAACTGAGGCTGGAGCGGGGAAACAGTCCCAGAACGTGGACTGGAGTGGGGAAACAGTCCCGGAACTGAGGCTGGAGCGGGGAAACAGTCCCGGAACGTGGACTGGAGCGGGGAAACAGTCCCGGACAGGGGACTGGAGCAGGGAAATTGCCCCGGAGCAGGGACGGGAGCATGGAAACAATCCCGGAAAGGGTACTGGAGCAGGGAAACAGACCCGGAGCAGGGACTGGAGCAGGGAAACAGCCCTGGAACGGGGACTGGAGCAGGGAAACAGTGCCGGAGCAGGGATTGGAGCAGTGAAACAGTCCCGGAATGGGGGACTGGAGCTGAGAAGCAGTTCCAGAACAGGGGCTGCAGCAGGGAAACAGTCCCAGAGCGGGGACTGGAGCAGGGAAACAGTCCCGGAACGGGGACTGGAGCAGGGAAACAGTCCCGGAATGGGGGACTGGAGCAGGGAAACAATCCTGGAATGGGGGCTGGAGCAGGAAACAGTCCCGGAATGGAAGCTGCAGCGGCGAAACAGTCTGGGAACGGGGACTGGAGGGGGGAAACAGTCCCGGAACGGGAACTGGAGCAGGGAAACAGTCCTGGAGAGGGGACTGCAGCAGGGAAACAATCCCGGAATGGAGGCTGGAGCAGGGGAACATTCACGTAGCAGGGACTGGAGCAGGGAATCAGTCCCGGAGCGGAGGCTGGAGCAGGGAAACAATCCCAGAACAGAGACTGGAGCAGGGAAACAGTCCCAGAGCGGGGACGGGAGTAGGGAAACAGTCCCGGAACGGGGGCTGGAGCAGGAAAACAGTCCCGGAGAGCGGACTGGAGCAGGGAAACATCCGGGAACTGGGACTGGAGCAGGGAAACAGTCCCGGAACGGGACTGGAGCGGGGAAACAGTCCCGGAACGGGGACTGGGGCGGGGAAACAGTCCCGAACGGGGACTGGAGCGGGAAAACAGTCCCGGAATGGGGACTGGAGCGGGGAAACAGTCCCGGATAGGCGACTGGAGCAGGCAAACAGTCCCGGAATGGGGACTGGAGCAGGGAAACAGTTCTAGAGCAGGGGCTGGAGCGGGGAAACAGTCCCGGAATGGAGGCTGGAGCAGCGAAACTGTCCCGGAATGGGGACTGGAGTAGGAGCAGGGAAACAGTCCCGGAGCAGGGTCTGGTGCGTGGATACAGTCCCAGAATGGGGATTAGACCAGGGAAACAATCCCAGAACGGAGGCTGGAGCAGGGAAGCAGTCCCGGAATGGGGACTGTAGCAGGGAAACAGTCCTGGAACGGAGGCTGGAGCAGGGAAGCAGTCCCGGAATGGGAACTGGAGCAGGGAAGCAGTCCTGGAACAGAGGCAGGAGCAGGGAAACTGTCCCAGAACGGAGGCTGGTGCATGGAAACTGTCCCGGAGCGTGGACTGGAGCAGGGAAGCAGTCCCGGAACGGGTACTGGAGCAGGGAAACAGTCCCGGAGCGGGGACGAGAGTAGGGAAACCGTTCCGGAACGGGGGCTGGAGCAGGGAAACAGTCCCGGAATGGGGACTGGAGCAGGGAAACAGTCCTGGAGCAGGGGATGGAGCAGGGAAACAGTCCTGGAACGGGGACTGGAACAGGGACACAGTCCCGGAGAGGGGGCTGGAGCGGGGAAACAGTCCCGGAATGGAGGCTGGAGCAGCAAAACAGTCCCGGAACGGGGACTGGAGCAGGAGCGGGGTAACAGTCCCGGAAAGGGAACTGGAGCAGGGAAACAATCCCAGAACGGAGACTGGAGCAGGGAAGCAGTCCCGGAACGGGGGATGGAGCAGACAAACAGTCCTGGAATGGGGACTGGAGCAGGGAAACAATCCCGGAGCGAAGGCTGGAGCATGGAAACAGTCCCGGAATGGAGGCTGGAGCAGGGAAACAGTCCCGGAATGGAGGCTGGAGCAGGGAAACAATCCCGGAATTGGAACTGGAGTGGAGAAACAACCCCGGTGCAGGGACTGGAGCAGGGAAACAGTCCCGGAACGGGGACTGGAGCGGGAAAACAATCCTGGAATGGAGGCTGGAGGGGGAAACAGTCCCGGAACGGGGACAGGAGCGGGGAATCAGTCCCGAAGCGGAGGCTAGAGCGGCGAAACATTCCCGGAGCAGGGACTGGAGCAGGGAAACAGTCCCGGAGCGGGGAAACAGTCCCGGAACGGGAACTGGAGCAGGGCAACAATCCCAGAGCAGGGACTGGAGCAGGTAAACAGTCCCGGAGCAAAGGCTGGAGCAGGGAAACAGTCCCGGAACGGGGACTGGAGCAGGGAAAGAATCCCGGAGCGAAGGCTGGAGCAGGGAAACCGTCCCGGAACGGCGGCTGGAGCAGGGAAACAGTCCCGGAATGGAGGCTGGAGCAGGGAAACAATCCCGGAACAGGAACTGGATTGGAGAAACAATCCCGGACCAGAGACTGGAGCAGGGAAACAGTCCCGGAGCAGGGAATGGAGCAGGGAAACAATCCCGGAATGGAGACTGAAGCGGGGAAACAGTCCCAGAACGGGGTCTGGAGCGGGGAATCAGTCACGGAGCGGAGGCTAGAGCAGGGAAAAAGTCCTCGAGCGGAGGCTGGAGCGGCGAAACATTCCCGGAGCGGGGACTGGAGCTGGGAAACAATCCCGGAGCAGGGACGAGAGCAGAGAAACAGTCTCTGAACGGAGGCTGGAGCGGGAATACAGTCCCGGAAAGGAGGGTGGAGTAGGGAAACAGTCCCGGAACGGAAGCTGGAGCAGGAAAACAGTCCCGGAACGGGGACTGGAGAAGGGTTACAGTCCCGGAACGGGGTCTGGAGCAGGGAAATAGTCCCTGAACGGGGACTGGAGCAGGGAAATAGACCCTGAACGGGGAGTGGAGCAGGGAAACAGTCTGTGAAAGGGGACTGGAGCAGGGAAACAGTCCTGGAGCAGGGGCTGGAGCAGGGAAACAGTCCCGGAACGGAGGCAGGAGCAGGGAAGCAGTCCCAGAACAGAGGCTGGAGCAGGGAAACTGTGCCGGAGCGTGGACTGGAGCAGGGAAGCAGTCCCGGAACGGGAACTGGAGCAGGGAAGCAGTCCCGGAATGGGAGACTGGAGCAGGGAAACAATCCCGGAACGGAGGCTGGAGTAGGGAAACAATCCCGGAACGGCGGCTGGAGCAGGGAAACTGTCTCGGAGTGGGGACTGGAGCAGGGAAACAATCCCGGAATTGGGGCTGGAGCAGGGAAATTGTCCAGGAACAGGGACCGGAGCAGGGATACAGTCCCGAAACGGAGGCTGCAGCAGGGAAACAGTCCCGGAGAGTGGACGGGAGCAGGAAAACAGTCCTGGAATGGGGGCTGGAGCAGGGAAACAGTCCCAGAGCGGGGACTGGAGCAGGGAAACAATCCCGGAATGGAGGCTGGAGCAGGGGAACATTCACGTAGCAGGGACTGGAGCAGGGAATCAGTCCCGGAGCGGAGGCTGGAGCAGGGAAACAATCCCAGAACAGAGACTGGAGCAGGGAAACAGTCCCAGAGCGGGGACGGGAGTAGGGAAACAGTCCCGGAACGGGGGCTGGAGCAGGAAAACAGTCCCGGAGAGCGGACTGGAGCAGGGAAACATCCGGGAACTGGGACTGGAGCAGGGAAACAGTCCCGGAACGGGACTGGAGCGGGGAAACAGTCCCGGAACGGGGACTGGGGCGGGGAAACAGTCCCGAACGGGGACTGGAGCGGGAAAACAGTCCCGGAACGGGGACTGGAGCGGGGAAACAGTCCCGGATAGGCGACTGGAGCAGGCAAACAGTCCCGGAATGGGGACTGGAGCAGGGAAACAGTTCTAGAGCAGGGGCTGGAGCGGGGAAACAGTCCCAGAATGGAGGCTGGAGCAGGGAAGCAGTCCCGGAACGGGGACTGTAGCAGGGAAACAATCCCAGAGCGAGGACGAGCGTGGAAACAGTCCCGGAACTGAGGCTGGAGCGGGGAAAAAGTCCCGGAACGTGGACTGGAGCGGGGAAACAGTCCCGGACAGGGGACTGGAGCAGGGAAACAATCCCGGAACGGGGACTGGAGCAGGGAAACAGTCCCGGAACTGAGGCTGGAGCGGGGAAACAGTCCCAGAACGTGGACTGGAGTGGGGAAACAGTCCCGGAACTGAGGCTGGAGCGGGGAAACAGTCCCGGAACGTGGACTGGAGCGGGGAAACAGTCCCGGACAGGGGACTGGAGCAGGGAAATTGCCCCGGAGCAGGGACGGGAGCATGGAAACAATCCCGGAAAGGGTACTGGAGCAGGGAAACAGACCCGGAGCAGGGACTGGAGCAGGGAAACAGCCCTGGAACGGGGACTGGAGCAGGGAAACAGTGCCGGAGCAGGGATTGGAGCAGTGAAACAGTCCCGGAATGGGGGACTGGAGCTGAGAAGCAGTTCCAGAACAGGGGCTGCAGCAGGGAAACAGTCCCAGAGCGGGGACTGGAGCAGGGAAACAGTCCCGGAACGGGGACTGGAGCAGGGAAACAGTCCCGGAATGGGGGACTGGAGCAGGGAAACAATCCTGGAATGGGGGCTGGAGCAGGAAACAGTCCCGGAATGGAAGCTGCAGCGGCGAAACAGTCCCGGAGCGGGGACTGGAGCAGGGAATTAGTCCCGGAGCAGGGACTGGAGCATGGAAACAATCCCGGAGCAGGGACTGGAGCAGGGACACAGTCCCAGAACAGGGACTGGAGCAGGAATACAGTCCCGAAACGGAGGCTGCATCGGGGAAGCAGTCCCGGAACGGGAACTGAAGCAGGGAAGCAGTCCCGGAACGGGGGCGGCAGCAGGAAAATAGTCCCAGAGCGGGGACTGGAGCAGGGAAAGAGTCCCAGAATGGCGGCTGCAGCAGGGAAACTGTCCCGGAGCGAAGGCTGGAGCAGGGAATCAATGCCAGAACGGAGGCTGGAGCAGGGAAACAGTCCCGGAGCAGGTACGGGAGTAGGGATACTATCCCGGAACAGGGGCTGGAGCAGGGAAACAGTCCTGGAGCAGGGGCTGGAGCAAGGATACAGTCCTGGAACGGGGGCTGGAGCAGGGAAACAATCCGGGAACGGGGACTAGAGCGGTGAAACAGTCCCGGAATGGAGGCTGGAGCGGGGAAACAGTCTGGGAACGGGGACTGGAGGGGGGAAACAGTCCCGGAACGGGAACTGGAGCAGGGAAACAGTCCTGGAGAGGGGACTGCAGCAGGGAAACAATCCCGGAATGGAGGCTGGAGCGGCAAAACAGTCCCGGAATGGGGACTGGAGCAGGGAAACAATCCCACAGCGAGGACTGGAGCGGGGAAACAGTCCCGGAACGGGGACTGGAGCAGGGAAACAGTGCCGGAGCAGGGACTGGAGCGGGGAAACAGTCCCGGAGTGGGGACTGGAGCAGGGAAACAATCCCGGAATGGAGGGTGGAGATGGGAAACAGACCAGGAACGGGGACTGGAGCAGGGAAGCAGTCCCGGAACGGGGGCTGGAGCAGGGAAACAGTCCTGGAACGGGGTCTGGAGAGGTGAAACAGTCCCGGAATGGGGACTGGAGCAGGGAAACAGTCCTGGAGCAGGGGCTGGAGCAGGGAAACAGTCCTGGAATGGGGGCTGGAGCAGGGAAAGAGTCCTGGAATGGGGACTGGAGCAGGGAAACAGTCCTGGAATGGAGGCTGGAGCAGCGAAACAGTCCCGGAAAGCGAACTGGAGCGGGGAAACAGTCCCGGAGCAGGGTCTGGAGCGGGGATACAGTCCCAGAATGGGGATTGGACCAGGGAAACAATCCCGGAACGGAGGGTGGAGCAGGGAAGCAGTCCCGGAACGGGGACTTGAGCAGGGAAGCAGTCCCGGAACGGAGACTGGTGTGGCTAAACAGTCCCAGAACGGAGGCTGGAGCAGGGAAGCAGTCCCGGAACGGGGACTGGAGCAGGGAAGCAGTCCCGGAACGGAGGCAGGAGCAGGGAAGCAGTCCCAGAACAGAGGCTGGAGCAGGGAAACTATGCCGGAGCATGGACTGGAGCAGGGAAGCAGTCCCGGAATGGGAACTGGAGCAGGGAAGCAGTCCCGGAATGGGGGACTGGAGCAGTGAAACAATCCCGGAACGGAGGCTGGAGCGGGGAAACAGTCCCGGATAGGCGACTGGAGCAGGCAAACAGTCCCGGAATGGGGACTGGAGCAGGGAAACAGTCCTAGAGCAGGGGCTGGAGCGGGGAAACAGTCCCGGAATGGAGGCTGGAGCAGCGAAACTGTCCCGGAATGGGGACTGGAGTAGGAGCAGGGAAACAGGCCCAGAGCAGGGTCTGGTGCGGGGATACAGTCCCAGAATGGGGATTAGACCAGGGAAACAATCCCAGAACAGAGGCTGGAGCAGGGAAGCAGTCCTGGAACGGGGACTGTAGCAGGAAAACAGTCCTGGAACGGAGGCTGGAGCAGGGAAACTGTCCCAGAACGGAGGCTGGAGCATGGAAACTGTCCCGGAGCGTGGACTGGAGCAGGGAAGCAGTCCCGGAACGGGTACTGGAGCAGGGAAGCAGTCCCGGAATGGGGAACTGGAGCAGGGAAACAATCCCAGAACGGAGGCTGGAGCAGGGAAGCAGTCCTGGAACGGGGACTGTAGCAGGAAAACAGTCCTGGAACGGAGGCTGGAGCAGGGAAACTGTCCCAGAACGGAGGCTGGAGCATGGAAACTGTCCCGGAGCGTGGACTGGAGCAGGGAAGCAGTCCCGGAACGGGTACTGGAGCAGGGAAACAATCCCGGAACGGCAGCTGGAGCAGGGAAACAGTCCCGGAGCGGGAACTGGAGCAGGGAAACAGTCCCGGAATGGGGGCTAGAGCAGGGAAACTGTCCCAGAGCGGGAGCTGGAGCAGGGAAACAATCCCAGAACGGAGGCTGGAGTAGGGAAACAATCCCGGAACGGCAGCTGGAGCAGGGAAACTGTCCCGGAATGGGGACTGGAGCAGGGAAACAGTCCTGGAGCAGGGGATGGAGCAGGGAAACAGTCCTGGAACGGCGGCTGGAGCAGGGAAACAGTCCCGGAACGGGGACTGGAACAGGGACACAGTCCCGGAGAGGGGGCTGGAGCGGGGAAACAGTCCCGGAATGGAGGATGGAGCAGCAAAACAGTCCCGGAACGGGGACTGGAGCAGGAGCGGGGAAACAGTCCCGGAAAGGGAACTGGAGCAGGGAAACAATCCCAGAACGGAGACTGGAGCAGGGAAGCAGTCCCGGAACGGGGGATGGAGCTGACAAACAGTCCTGGAATGGGGACTGGAGCAGGGAAACAATCCCGGAGCGAAGGCTGGAGCATGGAAACAGTCCCGGAATGGAGGCTGGAGCAGGGAAACAATCCCGGAATTGGAACTGGAGTGGAGAAACAACCCCGGTGCAGGGACTGGAGCAGGGAAACAGTCCCGGAACGGGGACTGGAGCGGGAAAACAATCCTGGAATGGAGGCTGGAGGGGGAAACAGTCCCGGAACGGGGACAGGAGCGGGGAATCAGTCCCGAAGCGGAGGCTAGAGCGGCAAAACATTCCCGGAGCAGGGACTGGAGCAGGGAAACAGTCCCGGAGCGGGGAAACAGTCCCAGAACGGGAACTGGAGCAGGGCAACAATCCCAGAGCAGGGACTGGAGCAGGGAAACAATCCCGGAGCAAAGGCTGGAGCAGGGAAACCGTCCCGGAACAGGGACTGGAGCAGGGAAACAGTCCCGGAACGGGGACTGGAGCAGGGAAAGAATCCCGGAGCGAAGGCTGGAGCAGGGAAACCGTCCCGGAACGGCGGCTGGAGCAGGGAAACAGTCCCGGAATGGAGGCTGGAGCAGAGAAACAATCCCGGAACAGGAACTGGATTGGAGTAACAATCCCGGACCAGAGACTGGAGCAGGGAAACAGTCCCGGAGCAGGGAATGGAGCAGGAAAACAATCCCGGAATGGAGACTGTAGCGGGGAAACAGTCCCAGAACGGGGTCTGGAGCGGGGAATCAGTCACGGAGCGGAGGCTAGAGCAGGGAAAAAGTCCTCGAGCGGAGGCTGGAGCGGCGAAACATTCCCAGAGCGGGGACTGGAGCTGGGAAACAATCCCGGAGCAGGGACGAGAGCAGAGAAACAGTCTCTGAACGGAGGCTGGAGCGGGAATACAGTCCCGGAAAGGAGGGTGGAGTAGGGAAACAGTCCCGGAACGGAAGCTGGAGCAGGGAAACAGTCCCGGAACGGGGACTGGAGAAGGGATACAGTCCCGGAACGGGGTCTGGAGCAGGGAAATAGTCCCTGAACGGGGACTGGAGCAGGGAAATAGTCCCTGAACGGGGAGTGGAGCAGGGAAACAGTCTGTGAAAGGGGACTGGAGCAGGGAAACGATCCCGGAATGGGGACTGGAGCAGAGAAACAGTCCCGGAGCTGGGACTGGAGCAGGGAAACAGCTCCGGAACAGGGACAGGAGCAGGGAAACAGTCCCGGAGCGGGGACTGTAGCATGGAAACAGTCCCGGAACGGGAACTGGAGCAGGGCAACAATCCCGGAGCAGGAACTGGAGCAGGGAAACAGGCCCGGAACAATGGCTGGAAGAGGGAATCAGACCCGGAACGGGGCCTGGAGCGGGGAAACAGTCCCGGAACGGGGACTTGAGAAGGGATACAGTCCCGGAACAGGGTCTGGAGCAGGGAAACAGCCCCGGAACGGAGGCTGGAGCAGGGAAACAGTCCCGGAGCGGAGCCTGGAGTGGGGAAACAGTCCCGGATCGGAGGCTGGAGCAGGGAAACAATCCCAGAGAGGGGACTGGAGCGGGGAAACAATCCCGGAATGGAGGCTGGATGGGGAAACAGTCCCGGAACGGGGACAGGAGCAGGGAATCAGTCCCGAAGCGGGGAAACAGTCCCGGAGCGGAGGCTGGAGCGGCGAAACATTCCCGGAGCGGGGACTGGAGCAGGGAAACAGTCCCGGAACGGGAACTGGAGCAGGGCAACAATCCCAGAGTAGGAACTGGAGCAGGGAAACAGGCCCGGAACAATGGCTGGAAGAGGGAATCAGTCCCGAATCGGAGGCTAGAGCAGGGAAACAATCCCGGAGCGAAGGTTGGAGCAGGGAAACCGTCCCGGAACGGGAACTGGATCAGGGAAACAGTCCCGGAACGTGGACTGGAGCAGGGAAACAATTCCGGAGCGAAGGCTGGAGCAGGGAAACCGTCCCGGAATGGAGGCTGGAGCAGGGAAACAATCCCGGAATGGGAACTGGATTGGAGAAACAATCCCGGACCAGGGACTGGAGCAGGGAAACAGTCCCGGAGCAGGGAATGGAGCAGGGAAACAATCCCGGAGAGGGGACTGGAGCAGGGAAAGAGTCCCGGAATTGGGGACTGGAGCAGGGAAACAGTCCCAGAATGGAGGCTGGAGCAGCGAAACAGTCCCGGAAAGGGAACTGGAGCAGGGAAACAGTCCCGGAGCAGGGTTTGGAGCGGGAATACAGTCCCAGAATGGAGGCCGGAGCAGCGAAACAATCCCGGAACGGGGACTGGAGCAGGGAAGCAGTCCCGGAACGGAGGCAGGAGCAGGGAAACTGTCCCAGAACAGAGGCTGGAGCAGGGAAACTGTGCCGGAGCGTGGACTGGAGCAGGGAAGCAGTCCCGGAACGGGAACTGGAGCAGGGAAACAATCCCGGAACGGAGGCTGGAGTAGGGAAACAATCCCGGAACGGCGGCTGGAGCAGGGAAACTGTCTCGGAGTGGGGACTGGAGCAGGGAAACAATCCCGGAATGGGGGCTGGAGCAGGGAAATTGTCCAGGAACAGGGACCGGAGCAGGGATACAGTCCCGAAACGGAGGCTGCAGCAGGGAAACAGTCCCGGAGAGTGGACGGGAGCAGGAAAACAGTCCTGGAATGGGGGCTGGAGCAGGGAAACAGTCCCAGAGCGGGGACTGGAGCAGGGAATCAGTCCCGGAATGGAGGCTGGAGCAGGGAAACATTCACGTAGCAGGGACTGGAGCAGGGAATCAGTCCCGGAGCGGAGGCTGGAGCAGGGAAACAATCCCAGAACAGAGACTGGAGCAGGGAAACAGTCCCAGAGCGGGGACGGGAGTAGGGAAACAGTCCCAGAACGGGGGCTGGAGCAGGGAAACAGTCCCGGAGAGCGGACTGGAGCAGGGAAACATCCGGGAACTGGGACTGGAGCAGGGAAACAGTCCCGGAACGGGACTGGAGCGGGGAAACAGTCCCGGAACGGGGACTGGGGCGGGGAAACAGTCCCGGAACGGGGACTGGAGCGGGAAAATAGCCCCGGAACGGGGACTGGAGCGGGGAAACAGTCCCGGACAGGGGACTGGAGCAGGGAAACAGTCCCGGAACGGGGACTGGAGCAGGGAAACAGTCCCGGAATGGGGGACTGGAGCAGGGAAACAGTCCCGGAACCGAGGCTGGAGCGGGGAAACAGTCCCGGAACGTGGACTGGAGCGGGGAAACAGTCCCGGACAGGGGACTGGAGCGGCAAAACAGTCCCGGACAGGGGACTGGAATGACAAAACAGTCCCGGAGCGGGGACTGGAGCAGGAAAACTGTACCGGAGCTGGGACTGGAGCAGGGAAACAGTCCCGGAATGGGGACTGGAGCAGGGAAACAGTCGCGGAACGGGGACTGGAGCAGGGAAACAGTTCCGGAACAGGGACAGGAGCAGGGAAACAGTCCCGGAGCGGGGACTGTAGCATGGAAACAGTCCCGGAACGGGAACTGGAGCAGGGCAACAATCCCGGAGCAGGAACTGGAGCAGGGAAACAGGCCCGGAACAATGGCTGGAAGAGGGAATCAGACCCGGAACGGGGCCTGGAGCGGGGAAACAGTCCCGGAACGGGGACTGGAGAAGGGATACAGTCCCGGAACAGGGTCTGGAGCAGGGAAACAGTCCCGGAACGGAGGCTGGAGCAGGGAAACAGTCCCGGAGCGGAGCCTGGAGCAGGGAAACAGTCCCGGAACAGGGACTGGAGAAGGGATACAGTCCCGGAACGTGGTCTGGAGCAGGGAAACAGTCCCGGAACGGAGGCTGGAGCAGGGAAACAGTCCCGGAGCGGAGCCTGGAGTGGGGAAACAGTCCCGGATCGGAGGCTGGAGCAGAGAAACAATCCCAGAGAGGGGACTGGAGCGGGGAAACAATCCCGGAATGGAGGCTGGATGGGGAAACAGTCCCGGAACGGGGACAGGAGCGGGGAATCAGTCCCAAAGCGGGGAAACAGTCCCGGAGCGGAGGCTGGAGCGGCGAAACATTCCCGGAGCGGGGACTGGAGCAGGGAAACAGTCCCGGAACGGGAACTGGAGCAGGGCAACAATCCCAGAGCAGGAACTGGAGCAGGGAAACAGGCCCGGAACAATGGCTGGATGAGGGAATCAGTCCCGAATCGGAGGCTAGAGCAGGGAAACAATCCCGGAGCGAAGGCTGGAGCAGGGAAACCGTCCTGGAACGGGAACTGGATCAGGGAAACAGTCCCGGAACGTGGACTGGAGCAGGGAAACAATTCCGGAGCGAAGGCTGGAGCAGGGAAACCGTCCCGGAATGGAGGCTGGAGCAGGGAAACAATCCCGGAACGGGAACTGGAGCAGGGAAACAGTCCCGGAGCAGGGAATGGAGCAGGGAAACAATCTCGGAGAGGGGACTGGAGCAGGGAAAGAGTCCCGGAATTGGGGACTGGAGCAGTGAAACAGTCCCAGAATGGAGGCTGGAGCAGCGAAACAGTCCCGGAAAGGGAACTGGAGCAGGGAAACAGTCCCGGAGCAGGGTCTGGAGCGGGAATACAGTCCCAGAATGGGAATTGGACCAGGGAAACAATCCCGGAACGGAGGGTGGAGCAGGGAAGCAGTCCCGGAACGGGGACTTGAGCAGGGATACAGTCCTGGAACGGAGACTGGTGTGGCTAAACAGTCTCAGAACGGAGGCTGGAGCAGGGAAGCAGTCCCGGAACGGGGACTGGAGCAGGGAAGCAGTCCCGGAACGGAGGCAGGAGCAGGGAAACTGTCCCAGAACAGAGGCTGGAGCAGGGAAACTGTGCCGGAGCGTGGACTGGAGCAGGGAAGCAGTCCCGGAACGGGAACTGGAGCAGGGAAGCAGTCCCGGAATGGGGGACTGGAGCAGGGAAACAATCCCGGAACGGAGGCTGGAGTAGGTAAACAATCCCGGAACGGCGGCTGGAGCAGGGAAACTGTCTCGGAGTGGGGACTGGAGCAGGGAAACAATCCCGGAATGGGGGCTGGAGCAGGGAAATTGTCCAGGAACAGGGACCGGAGCAGGGATACAGTCTCGAAACGGAGGCTGCAGCAGGGAAACAGTCCCGGAGAGTGGACGGGAGCAGGAAAACAGTCCTGGAATGGGGGCTGGAGCAGGGAAACAGTCCCAGAGCGGGGACTGGAGCAGGGAATCAGTCCCGGAATGGAGGCTGGAGCAGGGAAACATTCACGTAGCAGGGACTGGAGCAGGGAATCAGTCCCGGAGCGGAGGCTGGAGCAGGGAAACAATCCCAGAACAGAGACTGGAGCAGGGAAACAGTCCCAGAGCGGGGACGGGAGTAGGGAAACAGTCCCAGAACGGGGGCTGGAGCAGGGAAACAGTCCCGGAGAGCGGACTGGAGCAGGGAAACATCCGGGAACTGGGACTGGAGCAGGGAAACAGTCCCGGAACGGGACTGGGGCGGGGAAACAGTCCCGGAACGGGGACTGGGGCGGGGAAACAGTCCCGGAACGGGGACTGGAGCGGGAAAATAGTCCCGGAACGGGGACTGGAGCGGAGAAACAGTCCCGGACAGGGGACTGGAGCAGGGAAACAGTCCCAGAACGGGTACTGGAGCAGGGAAACAGTCCCGGAATGGGGGACTGGAGCAGGGAAACAGTCCCGGAACTGAGGCTGGAGCGGGGAAACAGTCCCGGAACGTGGACTGGAGCGGGGAAACAGTCCCGGACAGGGGACTGGAGCGGCAAAACAGTCCCGGACAGGGGACTGGAGCGGCAAAACAGTCCCGGAGCGGGGACTGGAGCAGGGAAACTGTCCTGGAGCAGGGACGGGAGCATGGAAACAATCCCGGAAAGGGTACTGGAGCAGGGAAACAGACCCGGAGCAGGGACTGGAGCAGGGAAACAGCCCTGGAACGGGGACTGGAGCAGGGAAACAGTCCCGGAATGGGGGACTGGAGCAGGGAAGCAGTCCCAGAGCGGGGACTGGAGCAGGGAAACAGTCCCGGAACGGGGACTGGAGCAGGGAAACAGTCCCGGAATGGGGGACTGGAGCAGGGAAACAATCCTGGAATGGGGGCTGGAGCAGGAAACAGTCCCGGAATGGAAGCTGCAGCGGCGAAACAGTCCCGGAGCGGGGACTGGAGCAGGGAATTAGTCCCGGAGCAGGGACTGGAGCATGGAAACAATCCCGGAGCAGGGACTGGAGCAGGGACACAGTCCCAGAACAGGGACTGGAGCAGGAATACAGTCCCGAAACGGAGGCTGCATCGGGGAAGCAGTCCCGGAACGGGAACTGGAGCAGGGAAGCAGTCCCGGAACGGGGGCTGCAGCAGGGAAATAGTCCCAGAGCGGGGACTGGAGCAGGGAAAGAGTCCCAGAACGGCGGCTGCAGCAGGGAAACTGTCCCGGAGCGAAGGCTGGAGCAGGGAATCAATGCCAGAACGGAGGCTGGAGCAGGGAAACAGTCCCGGAGCAGGTACGGGAGTAGGGATACTATCCCGGAACAGGGGCTGGAGCAGGGAAACAGCCCTGGAGCAGGGGCTGGAGCAAGGATACAGTCCTGGAACGGGGGCTGGAGCAGGGAAACAATCCCGGAACGGGGACTAGAGCGGTGAAACAGTCCCGGAGTGGAGGCTGGAGCAGGGAAATTGTCCAGGAACAGGGACCGGAGCAGGGATACAGTCCCGAAACGGAGGCTGCAGCAGGAAAACAGTCCTGGAATGGGGGCTGGAGCAGGGAAACAGTCCCAGAGCAGGGACTGGAGCAGGGAAACAATCCCGGAGCGGTGGCTGGAGCAGGGAAACAATCCCAGAACAGAGGCTGGAGCAGGGAAACAGTCCCAGAGCGGGGACGGGAGTAGGGAAACAGTCCCGGAACGGGGGCTGGAGCAGGGAAACAGTCCCGGAGAGCGGACTGGAGCAGGGAAACATCCGGGAACTGGGACTGGAGCAGGGAAACAGTCCCGGTGTGGGGAGTGGAGCGAGGAAACAGTCCCAGAACGGGACTGGGGCGGGGAAACAGTCCCGGAACGGGGACTGGAGCGGGGAAACAGTCCCGGAATGGGGACTGGAGCAGGGAAACAGTCCTAGAGCAGGGGCTGGAGCGGGGAAACAGTCCGGGAATGGAGGCTGGAGCAGCGAAACTGTCCCGGAATGGGGACTGGAGCAGGAGCAGGGAAACAGTCCCGGAGCAGGGTCTGGTGCGGGGATACAGTCCCAGAATGGGGATTAGACCAGGGAAACAATCCCGGAACGGAGGCTGGAGCAGGGAAGCAGTCCCGGAACAGGGACTGTAGCAGGGAAACAGTCCTGGAACGGAGGCTGGAGCAGGGAAGCAGTCCCGGAATGGGGACTGGAGCAGGGAAGCAGTCCCGGAACAGAGGCAGGAGCAGGGAAACTGTCCCAGAACGGAGGCTGGAGCATGGAAACTGTCCTGGAGCGTGGACTGGAGCAGGGAAGCAGTCCCGGAATGGGGAACTGGAGCAGGGAAACAATCCCAGAACGGAGGCTGGAGTAGGGAAATAATCCCGGAACGGCAGCTGGAGCAGGGAAACTGTCCCGGAGCGGGAACTGGAGCAGGAAAATAATCCTAGAACAGAGGCTGGAGCAGGGAAACAGTCCCGGAACAGGGACTGGAGCAGGGAAGCAGTCCCGGAACGGGGGCTGGAGCAGGGAAACAGTCCTGGAACGGGGTCCGGAGCGGTGAAACAGTCCCAGAATGGGGACTGGAGCAGGGAAACAGTCCTGGAGCAGGGGCTGGAGCAGGGAAACAGTCCTGGAATGGGGGCTGGAGCAGGGAAAGAGTCCCGGAATTGGGGACTGGAGCAGGGTAACAGTCCCGGAATGGAGGCTGGAGCAGCGAAACAGTCCCGGAAAGGGAACTCGAGCAGGGAAACAGTCCCGGAGCAGGGTCTGGAGCGGGGATACAGACCCAGAATGGGGATTGGACCAGGGAAACAATCCCGGAACGGAGGGTGGAGCAGGGAAACAGTCCCGGAACGGGGACTTGAGCAGGGATACAGTCCTGGAACGGAGACTGGTGTGGCTAAACAGTCCCAGAACGGAGGCTGGAGCAGGGAAGCAGTCCCGGAACGGGGACTGGAGCAGGGAAGCAGTCCCGGAACGGAGGCAGGAGCAGGGAAACTGTCCCAGAACAGAGGCTGGAGCAGGGAAACTGTGCCGGAGCGTGGACTGGAGCAGGGAAGCAGTCCCGGAACGGGAACTGGAGCAGGGAAGCAGTCCCGGAATGGGGGACTGGAGCAGGGAAACAATCCCGGAACGGAGGCTGGAGTAGGGAAACAATCCCGGAACGGCGGCTGGAGCAGGGAAACTGTCTCGGAGTGGGGACTGGAGCAGGGAAACAATCCCGGAATGGGGGCTGGAGCAGGGAAATTGTCCAGGAACAGGGACCGGAGCAGGGATACAGTCCCGAAACGGAGGCTGCAGCAGGGAAACAGTCCCGTAGAGTGGACGGGAGCAGGAAAACAGTCCTGGAATGGGGGCTGGAGCAGGGAAACAGTCCCAGAGCGGGGACTGGAGCAGGGAAACAATCCTGGAATGGAGGCTGGAGCAGGGAAACATTCACGTAGCAGGGACTGGAGCAGGGAATCAGTCCCGGAGCGGAGACTGGAGCAGGGAAACAATCCCAGAACAGAGGCTGGAGCAGGGAAACAGTCCCAGAGCGGGGACGGGAGTAGGGAAACAGTCCCGGAACGGGGGCTGGAGCAGGGAAACAGTCCCGGAGAGCGGACTGGAGCAGGGAAACATCCGGGAACTGGGACTGGAGCAGGGAAACGGTCCCAGAACGGGACTGGAGCGGGGAATCAGTCCCGGAACAGGGACTGGAGCGGGAAAACAGTCCCGGAATGGGGACTGGAGCAGGGAAACCGTCCTAGAGCAGGGGCTGGAGCGGGGAAACAGTCCCGGAATGGAGGCTGGAGCAGCGAAACTGTCCCGGAATGGGGACTGGAGCAGGAGCAGGGAAACAGTCCCGGAGCAGGGTCTGGTGCGGGGATACAGTCCCAGAATGGGGATTAGACCAGGGAAACAATCCCAGAACGGAGGCTGGAGCAGGGAAGCAGTCCCGGAACGGGGACTGTAGCAGGGAAACAGTCCTGGAACGGAGGCTGGAGCAGGGAAGCAGTCCCGGAATGGGGACTGGAGCAGGGAAGCAGTCCCGGAACAGAGGCAGGAGCAGGGAAACTGTCCCAGAACGGAGGCTGGAGCATGGAAACTGTCCCGGAGCGTGGACTGGAGCAGGGAAGCAGTCCCGGAACGGGTACTGGAGCAGGGAAGCAGTCCCGGAATGGGGAACTGGAGCAGGGAAACAATCCCAGAACGGAGGCTGGAGTAGGGAAATAATCCCGGAACGGCAGCTGGAGCAGGGAAACTGTCCCGGAGCGGGAACTGGAGCAGGAAAATAATCCTAGAACAGAGGCTGGAGCAGGGAAACAGTCCCGGAACAGGGACTGGAGCAGGGAAGCAGTCCCGGAACGGGGGCTGGAGCAGGGAAACAGTCCTGGAATGGGGTCCGGAGCGGTGAAACAGTCCCGGAATGGGGACTGGAGCAGGGAAACAGTCCTGGAGCAGGGGCTGGAGCAGGGAAACAGTCCTGGAATGGGGGCTGGAGCAGGGAAAGAGTCCCGGAATTGGGGACTGGAGCAGGGTAACAGTCCCGGAATGGAGGCTGGAGCAGCGAAACAGTCCCGGAAAGGGAACTCGAGCAGGGAAACAGTCCCGGAGCAGGGTCTGGAGCGGGGATACAGACCCAGAATGGGGATTGGACCAGGGAAACAATCCCGGAACGGAGGGTGGAGCAGGGAAACAGTCCCGGAACGGGGACTTGAGCAGGGATACAGTCCTGGAACGGAGACTGGTGTGGCTAAACAGTCCCAGAACGGAGGCTGGAGCAGGGAAACTGTGCCGGAGCGTGGACTGGAGCAGGGAAGCAGTCCCGGAATGGGAACTGGAGCAGGGAAGCAGTCCCGGAATGGGGGACTGGAGCAGGGAAACAATCCCGGAACGGAGGCTGGAGTAGGGAAACAATCCCGGAACGACGGCTGGAGCAGGGAAACTGTCTCGGAGTGGGGACTGGAGCAGGGAAACAATCCCGGAATGGGGGCTGGAGCAGGGAAATTGTCCAGGAACAGGGACCGGAGCAGGGATACAGTCCCGAAACGGAGGCTGCAGCAGGGAAACAGTCCCGTAGAGTGGACGGGAGCAGGAAAACAGTCCTGGAATGGGGGCTGGAGCAGGGAAACAGTCCCAGAGCGGGGACTGGAGCAGGGAAACAATCCTGGAATTGAGGCTGGAGCAGGGAAACATTCACGTAGCAGGGACTGGAGCAGGGAATCAGTCCCGGAGCGGAGACTGGAGCAGGGAAACAATCCCAGAACAGAGGCTGGAGCAGGGAAACAGTCCCAGAGCGGGGACGGGAGTAGGGAAACAGTCCCGGAACGGGGGCTGGAGCAGGGAAACAGTCCCGGAGAGCGGACTGGAGCAGGGAAACATCCGGGAACTGGGACTGGAGCAGGGAAACGGTCCCAGAACGGGACTGGAGCGGGGAAACAGTCCCGGAACGGGGACTGGAGCGGGAAAACAGTCCCGGAATGGGGACTGGAGCAGGGAAACCGTCCTAGAGCAGGGGCTGGAGCGGGGAAACAGTCCCGGAATGGAGGCTGGAGCAGCGAAACTGTCCCGGAATGGGGACTGGAGCAGGAGCAGGGAAACAGTCCCGGAGCAGGGTCTGGTGCGGGGATACAGTCCCAGAATGGGGATTAGACAAGGGAAACAATCCCAGAACGGAGGCTGGAGCAGGGAAGCAGTCCCGGAACGGGGACTGTAGCAGGGAAACAGTCCTGGAACGGAGGCTGGAGCAGGGAAGCAGTCCCGGAATGGGGACTGGAGCAGGGAAGCAGTCCCGGAACAGAGGCAGGAGCAGGGAAACTGTCCCAGAACGGAGGCTGGAGCATGGAAACTGTCCCGGAGCGTGGACTGGAGCAGGGAAGCAGTCCCGGAACGGGTACTGGAGCAGGGAAGCAGTCCCGGAATGGGGAACTGGAGCAGGGAAAGAGTCCCGGAATTGGGGACTGGAGCAGGGTAACAGTCCCGGAATGGAGGCTGGAGCAGCGAAACAGTCCCGGAAAGGGAACTCGAGCAGGGAAACAGTCCCGGAGCAGGGGACTTGAGCAGGGATACAGTCCTGGAACGGAGACTGGTGTGGCTAAACAGTCCCAGAACGGAGGCTGGAGCAGGGAAGCAGTCCCGGAACGGGGACTGGAGCAGGGAAGCAGTCCCGGAACGGAGGCAGGAGCAGGGAAACTGTCCCAGAACAGAGGCTGGAGCAGGGAAACTGTGCCGGAGCGTGGACTGGAGCAGGGAAGCAGTCCCGGAACGGGAACTGGAGCAGGGAAGCAGTCCCGGAATGGGGGACTGGAGCAGGGAAACAATCCCGGAACGGAGGCTGGAGTAGGGAAACAATCCCGGAACGGCGGCTGGAGCAGGGAAACTGTCTCGGAGTGGGGACTGGAGCAGGGAAACAATCCCGGAATGGGGGCTGGAGCAGGGAAATTGTCCAGGAACAGGGACCGGAGCAGGGATACAGTCCCGAAACGGAGGCTGCAGCAGGGAAACCGTCCCGTAGAGTGGACGGGAGCAGGAAAACAGTCCCGGAATGGAGGCTGGAGCAGGGAAACAGTCCTGGAATGGGGGCTGGAGCAGGGAAAGAGTCCCGGAATTGGGGACTGGAGCAGGGTAACAGTCCCGGAACGGAGGCTGGAGCAGCGAAACAGTCCCGGAAAGGGAACTCGAGCAGGGAAACAGTCCCGGAGCAGGGTCTGGAGCGGGGATACAGACCCAGAATGGGGATTGGACCAGGGAAACAATCCCAGAACGTAGGCTGGAGCAGGGAAGCAGTCCCGGAACGGGGACTGTAGCAGGGAAACAGTCTTGGAACGGAGTCTGGAGCGGTGAAACAGTCCCGGAATGGGGACTGGAGCAGGGAAACAGTCCCGGAATGGAGGCTGGAGCAGGGAAACAGTCCTGGAATGGGGGCTGGAGCAGGGAAAGAGTCCTGGAATTGGGGACTGGAGCAGGGAAACAGTCCCGGAATGGAGGCTGGAGCAGCGAAACAGTCCCGGAAAGGGCACTGGAGCAGGGAAACAGTCCCGGAGCAGGGTCTGGTGCGGGGATACAGTCCCAGAATGGGGATTAGACCAGGGAAACAATCCCAGAACGGAGGCTGGAGCAGGGAAGCAGTCCCGGAACGGGGACTGTAGCAGGGAAACAGTCCTGGAACGGAGGCTGGAGCAGGGAAGCAGTCCCGGAATGGGGACTGGAGCAGGGAAGCAGTCCCGGAACAGAGGCAGGAGCAGGGAAACTGTCCCAGAACGGAGGCTGGAGCATGGAAACTGTCCCGGAGCGTGGACTGGAGCAGGGAAGCAGTCCCGGAACGGGTACTGGAGCAGGGAAGCAGTCCCGGAATGGGGAACTGGAGCAGGGAAACAATCCCAGAACGGAGCCTGGAGTAGGGAAACAATCCCGGAATGGCAGCTGGAGCAGGGAAACAGTCCCGGAGCGGGAACTGGAGCAGGGAAACAATCCCGGAATGGGGGCTAGAGCAGGGAAGCTGTCCCGGAGCGGGAGCTGGAGCAGGGAAACAATCCCAGAACGGAGGCTGGAATAGGGAAACAATCCCGGAACGGCAGCTGGAGCAGGGAAACAGTCCCGGAATGGGGACTGGAGCAGGGAAACAGTCCTGGAGCAGGGGATGGAGCAGGGAAACAGTCCCGGAGTTTGGACGGGAGCCGGAAAACAGTCCTGGAATGGGGGCTGGAACAGGAAAACTGTCCCAGAGCGGGGACTGGAGCAGGGAAACAGTCCCGGAGCGGGGACGGGAGTAGGGAAACCGTTCCGGAACGGGGGCTGGAGCAGGGAAACAGTCCCGGAATGGGGACTGGAGCAGGGAAACAGTCCTGGAGCAGGGGATGGAGCAGGGAAACAGTCCTGGAACGGCGGCTGGAGCAGGGAAACAGTCCCGGAACGGGGACTGGAACAGGGACACAGTCCCGGAGAGGGGGCTGGAGCGGGGAAACAGTCCCGGAATGGAGGCTGGAGCAGCAAAACAGTCCCGGAACGGGGACTGGAGCAGGAGCGGGGAAACAGTCCCGGAAAGGGAACTGGAGCAGGGAAACAATCCCAGAACGGAGACTGGAGCAGGGAAGCAGTCCCGGAACGGGGGATGGAGCAGACAAACAGTCCTGGAATGGGGACTGGAGCAGGGAAACAATCCCAGAGCGAAGGCTGGAGCATGGAAACAGTCCCGGAATGGAGGCTGGAGCAGGGAAACAGTCCCGGAATGGAGGCTGGAGCAGGGAAACAATCCCGGAATTGGAACTGGAGTGGAGAAACAACCCCGGTGCAGGGACTGGAGCAGGGAAACAGTCCCGGAACGGGGACTGGAGCGGGAAAACAATCCTGGAATGGAGGCTGGAGGGGGAAACAGTCCCGGAACGGGGACAGGAGCGGGGAATCAGTCCCGAAGCGGAGGCTAGAGCGGCAAAACATTCCCGGAGCAGGGACTGGAGCAGGGAAACAGTCCCGGAGCGGGGAAACAGTCCCGGAACGGGAACTGGAGCAGGGCAACAATCCCAGAGCAGGGACTGGAGCAGGGAAACAATCCCGGAGCAAAGGCTGGAGCAGGGAAACCGTCCCGGAACGGGGACTGGAGCAGGGAAACAGTCCCGGAACGGGGACTGGAGCAGGGAAAGAATCCCGGAGCGAAGGCTGGAGCAGGGAAACCGTCCCGGAACGGCGGCTGGAGCAGGGAAACAGTCCCGGAATGGAGGCTGGAGCAGGGAAACAATCCCGGAACGGGAACTGGATTGGAGAAACAATCCCGGACCAGAGACTGGAGCAGGGAAACAGTCCCGGAGCAGGGAATGGAGCAGGGAAACAATCCCGGAATGGAGGCAGGAGCGGGGAAACAGTCCCAGAACGGGGTCTGGAGCGGGGAATCAGTCACGGAGCGGAGGCTAGAGCAGGGATACAGTCCCGGAACGGAGGCTGGAGCAGGGAAACAATCCCGGAGAGGGGACTGGAGTGGAGAAACAATCCCGGAGCAGGGACTGGAGCAGGGAAACAGTCCCGGAACGGGGACTGGAGCGGGAAAACAATCCTGGAATGGAGGCTGGAGGGGGAAACAGTCCCGGAACGGGGACAGGAGCGGGGAATCAGTCCCGAAGCGGAGGCTAGAGCGGCAAAACATTCCCGGAGCAGGGACTGGAGCAGGGAAACAGTCCCGGAGCGGGGAAACAGTCCCGGAACGGGAACTGGAGCAGGGCAACAATCCCAGAGCAGGGACTGGAGCAGGGAAACAATCCCGGAGCAAAGGCTGGAGCAGGGAAACCGTCCCGGAACGGGGACTGGAGCAGGGAAACAGTCCCGGAACGGGGACTGGAGCAGGGAAAGAATCCCGGAGCGAAGGCTGGAGCAGGGAAACCGTCCCGGAACGGCGGCTGGAGCAGGGAAACAGTCCCGGAATGGAGGCTGGAGCAGGGAAACAATCCCGGAACGGGAACTGGATTGGAGAAACAATCCCGGACCAGAGACTGGAGCAGGGAAACAGTCCCGGAGCAGGGAATGGAGCAGGGAAACAATCCCGGAATGGAGGCAGGAGCGGGGAAACAGTCCCAGAACGGGGTCTGGAGCGGGGAATCAGTCACGGAGCGGAGGCTAGAGCAGGGATACAGTCCCGGAACGGAGGCTGGAGCAGGGAAACAATCCCGGAGAGGGGACTGGAGTGGAGAAACAATCCCGGAGCAGGGACTGGAGCGGGGAACAATCCCGGAATGGCGGCTGGAGGGGGAAACAGTCCCGGAACGGGTACTGGGGTGGGGAATCAGTCACGGAGCGGAGGCTAGAGCAGGGAAAAAGTCCTGGAGCGGAGGCTGGAGCGGCGAAACATTCCCGGAGCGGGGACTG
Source organism: Chiloscyllium punctatum (assembly GCF_047496795.1). Lineage (NCBI taxonomy): Eukaryota > Metazoa > Chordata > Chondrichthyes > Orectolobiformes > Hemiscylliidae > Chiloscyllium > Chiloscyllium punctatum. The sequence goes on along the minus strand of NC_092777.1, from coordinate 63,529,493 downwards.
GAGCTGGGAAACAATCCCGGAGCAGGGACGAGAGCAGAGAAACAGTCTCTGAACGGAGGCTGGAGCAGGAATACAGTCCCGGAAAGGAGGGTGGAGTAGGGAAACAGTCCCGGAACGGAAGCTGGAGCAGGGAAACAGTCCCGGAACGGGGACTGGAGAAGGGATACAGTCCCGGAACGGGGTCTGGAGCAGGGAAATAGTCCCTGAACGGGGACTGGAGCAGGGAAATAGTCCCTGAACGGGGAGTGGAGCAGGGAAACAGTCTGTGAAAGGGGACTGGAGCAGGGAAACGATCCCGGAATGGGGACTGGAGCAGAGAAACAGTCCCGGAGCTGGGACTGGAGCAGGGAAACAGTCCCGGAATGGGGACTGGAGCAGGGAAACAGTCGCGGAGCGGGGACTGGAGCAGGGAAACAGTTCCGGAACAGGGACAGGAGCAGGGAAACAGTCCCGGAGCGGGGACTGTAGCATGGAAACAGTCCCGGAACGGGAACTGGAGCAGGGCAACAATCCCGGAGCAGGAACTGGAGCAGGGAAACAGGCCCGGAACAATGGCTGGAAGAGGGAATCAGACCCGGAACGGGGCCTGGAGCGGGGAAACAGTCCCGGAACGGGGACTGGAGAAGGGATACAGTCCCGGAACGGGGTCTGGAGCAGGGAAACAGTCCCGGAACGGAGGCTGGAGCAGGGAAACAGTCCCGGAGCGGAGCCTGGAGCGGGGAAACAGTCCCGGAACAGGGACTGGAGAAGGGATACAGTCCCGGAACGGGGTCTGGAGCAGGGAAACAGTCCCGGAACGGAGGCTGGAGCAGGGAAACAGTCCCGGAGCGGAGCCTGGAGTGGGGAAACAGTCCCGGATCGGAGGCTGGAGCAGGGAAACAATCCCAGAGAGGGGACTGGAGCGGGGAAACAATCCCGGAATGGAGGCTGGATGGGGAAACAGTCCCGGAACGGGGACAGGAGCGGGGAATCAGTCCCAAAGCGGGGAAACAGTCCCGGAGCGGAGGCTGGAGCGGCGAAACATTCCCGGAGCGGGGACTGGAGCAGGGAAACAGTCCCGGAACGGGAACTGGAGCAGGGCAACAATCCCAGAGCAGGAACTGGAGCAGGGAAACAGGCCCGGAACAATGGCTGGAAGAGGGAATCAGTCCCGAATCGGAGGCTAGAGCAGGGAAACAATCCCGGAGCGAAGGCTGGAGCAGGGAAACCGTCCCGGAACGGGAACTGGATCAGGGAAACAGTCCCGGAACGTGGACTAGAGCAGGGAAACAATTCCGGAGCGAAGGCTGGAGCAGGGAAACCGTCCCGGAATGGAGGCTGGAGCAGGGAAACAATCCCGGAACGGGAACTGGATTGGAGAAACAATCCCGGACCAGGGACTGGAGCAGGGAAACAGTCCCGGAGCAGGGAATGGAGCAGGGAAACAATCCCGGAGAGGGGACTGGAGCAGGGAAACAATCCCGGAATGGAGGCTGGAGGGGGAAACAGTCCCGGAACTGGGACAGGAGCGGGGAATCAGTCCCAAATCGGAGGCTAGAGCAGGGAAACAGTCCCGGAACAGGGACAGGAGCAGGGAAACAGTCCCGGAACGGGGACTGGAACAGGGAAACAGTCCCAGAACGGGGACTGGAGCAGGGAAACAGTCCCGGAGCGGGGACTGGAGCAGGGAAACAGTCTCGGAACGGGGACTGGAGCAGGGAAACAGTCCCTGAACGGGGACTGGAGCAGAGAAACAGTCCTGGAGAGGGGACTGGAGCAGGGAAACAGTCCCGGAACGGAGGCTGGAGCAGGGAAACAGTCCCGGAATGGGGACTGGAGAAGGGATACAGTCCCGTTATGGGGTCTGGAACAGGGAAACAGTCGCGGAACGGAGGCTGGAGCAGGGAAACAGTCCCGGAACGGGGACTGGAGAAGGGATACAGTCCCGGAATGGGGTCTGGAGCAGGGAAACAGTCCTGGAACGGAGGCTGGAGCAGGGAAACAGTCCCTGAACCGAGGCTGGAGCAGGGATACGGTCCCAGAACGGAGGCAGGAGCAGGGAAACAATCCCGGTGAGGGGACTGGAGTGGAGAGACAATCCCAGAGCAGTGACTGGAGCGGGGAACACTTCCGGAATGGAGGCTGGAGGGGGAAACAGTCCCGGAACGGGTACTGGAGTGGGGAATCAGTCCCGGAGCGGAGGCTGGAGCGGCGAAACATTCCCGGAGCGGGGACTGGAGCAGGGAAACAGTCCCGGAACTGGGGACTGGAAAGGGAAACAGTCCCGGAATGGGGCTGGAGCAGGGAAACAGTCCCGGAATGTGGGCTGGAGCAGGGAAACAATCCCGGAACGGGGACTGGGGCAGAGAAACAATCCCAGAACGGGGACTGGAGCAGGGAAATACTCCCTGAACGTGGAATGGAGCAGGGAAATAGTCCCTGAACGGGGAGTGGAGCAGGGAAACAATCCCGGAACGGGAACTGGAGTGGAGAAACAATCCCGAAGCAGGGACTGGAGCAGGGAAACAGTCCCGGAACGGGGACTGGAGCAGGGAAACAGTCCCGGAACAGGGACGGGATCAGGGAAACAATCCCGGAACGCAGACTGGAGCAGGGAAGCAGTCCCGGAGCGGGGACTGGAGCAAGGAATCAATCGCGGAGCGGGGACCGGAGCAGGGAAACAGTCCCGGAATGGAGGGTGGAGCAAGGAAACAGTCCCGGAGTGGGGACTGGAGCAGGGAAACAGTCCCGGAGCGGGGACTGGAGCAAGGAAACAGTCCCGGAACGGGGACTGGAGCAGGGAAACAGCCCCAGAACAGGGACTGGAGCAAGGAAGCAGTCCCGGAACAGGGGCTGGAGCAGTGAAACAGTCCTGGAACGGAGTCTGGAGCGGTGAAACAGTCCCGGAAGGGGGACTGGAGCAGGGAAACAGTCCCGGAGCAGGGGCTGGAGCAGGGAAACAGTCCTGGAATGGGGGCTGGAGCAGGGCAAGAGTCCCGGAATTGGGGACTGGAGCAGGGAAACAGTCCCGGAATGGAGGCTGGAACAGCGAAACAGTCCCGGAAAGGGAACTGGAGCAGGGAAACAGTCCCGGAGCAGGGTCTGGAGCGGGGATACAGTCCCAGAATGGGGATTGGACCAGGGAAACAATCCTGGAACGGAGGCTGGAGCGGCGAAACAGTCCCGGAATGGGAACTGGAGCAGGGAAACAGTCCCGGAACGGGAACTGGAGCAGGGCAACAATCCCAGAGCAGGAACTGGAGCAGGGAAACAGGCCCGGAACAATGGCTGGAAGAGGGAATCAGTCCCGAATCGGAGGCTAGAGCAGGGAAACAATCCCGGAGCGAAGGCTGGAGCAGGGAAACCGTCCCGGAACGGGAACTGGATCAGGGAAACAGTCCCGGAACGTGGACTAGAGCAGGGAAACAATTCCGGAGCGAAGGCTGGAGCAGGGAAACCGTCCCGGAATGGAGGCTGGAGCAGGGAAACAATCCCGGAACGGGAACTGGATTGGAGAAACAATCCCGGACCAGGGACTGGAGCAGGGAAACAGTCCCGGAGCAGGGAATGGAGCAGGGAAACAATCCCGGAGAGGGGACTGGAGCAGGGAAACAATCCCGGAATGGAGGCTGGAGGGGGAAACAGTCCCGGAACTGGGACAGGAGCGGGGAATCAGTCCCAAATCGGAGGCTAGAGCAGGGAAACAGTCCCGGAACAGGGACAGGAGCAGGGAAACAGTCCCGGAACGGGGACTGGAACAGGGAAACAGTCCCAGAACGGGGACTGGAGCAGGGAAACAGTCCCGGAGCGGGGACTGGAGCAGGGAAACAGTCTCGGAACGGGGACTGGAGCAGGGAAACAGTCCCTGAACGGGGACTGGAGCAGAGAAACAGTCCTGGAGAGGGGACTGGAGCAGGGAAACAGTCCCGGAACGGAGGCTGGAGCAGGGAAACAGTCCCGGAATGGGGACTGGAGAAGGGATACAGTCCCGTTATGGGGTCTGGAACAGGGAAACAGTCGCGGAACGGAGGCTGGAGCAGGGAAACAGTCCCGGAACGGGGACTGGAGAAGGGATACAGTCCCGGAATGGGGTCTGGAGCAGGGAAACAGTCCTGGAACGGAGGCTGGAGCAGGGAAACAGTCCCTGAACCGAGGCTGGAGCAGGGATACGGTCCCAGAACGGAGGCAGGAGCAGGGAAACAATCCCGATGAGGGGACTGGAGTGGAGAGACAATCCCAGAGCAGTGACTGGAGCGGGGAACACTTCCGGAATGGAGGCTGGAGGGGGAAACAGTCCCGGAACGGGTACTGGAGTGGGGAATCAGTCCCGGAGCGGAGGCTGGAGCGGCGAAACATTCCCGGAGCGGGGACTGGAGCAGGGAAACAGTCCCGGAACTGGGGACTGGAAAGGGAAACAGTCCCGGAATGGGGCTGGAGCAGGGAAACAGTCCCGGAATGTGGGCTGGAGCAGGGAAACAATCCCGGAACGGGGACTGGGGCAGAGAAACAATCCCAGAACGGGGACTGGAGCAGGGAAATACTCCCTGAACGTGGAATGGAGCAGGGAAATAGTCCCTGAACGGGGAGTGGAGCAGGGAAACAATCCCGGAACGGGAACTGGAGTGGAGAAACAATCCCGAAGCAGGGACTGGAGCAGGGAAACAGTCCCGGAACGGGGACTGGAGCAGGGAAACAGTCCCGGAGCAGGGTTTGGAGCGGGAATACAGTCCCAGAATGGAGGCCGGAGCAGCGAAACAATCCCGGAACGGGGACTGGAGCAGGGAAGCAGTCCCGGAACGGAGGCAGGAGCAGGGAAACTGTCCCAGAACAGAGGCTGGAGCAGGGAAACTGTGCCGGAGCGTGGACTGGAGCAGGGAAGCAGTCCCGGAACGGGAACTGGAGCAGGGAAACAATCCCGGAACGGAGGCTGGAGTAGGGAAACAATCCCGGAACGGCGGCTGGAGCAGGGAAACTGTCTCGGAGTGGGGACTGGAGCAGGGAAACAATCCCGGAATGGGGGCTGGAGCAGGGAAATTGTCCAGGAACAGGGACCGGAGCAGGGATACAGTCCCGAAACGGAGGCTGCAGCAGGGAAACAGTCCCGGAGAGTGGACGGGAGCAGGAAAACAGTCCTGGAATGGGGGCTGGAGCAGGGAAACAGTCCCAGAGCGGGGACTGGAGCAGGGAATCAGTCCCGGAATGGAGGCTGGAGCAGGGAAACATTCACGTAGCAGGGACTGGAGCAGGGAATCAGTCCCGGAGCGGAGGCTGGAGCAGGGAAACAATCCCAGAACAGAGACTGGAGCAGGGAAACAGTCCCAGAGCGGGGACGGGAGTAGGGAAACAGTCCCAGAACGGGGGCTGGAGCAGGGAAACAGTCCCGGAGAGCGGACTGGAGCAGGGAAACATCCGGGAACTGGGACTGGAGCAGGGAAACAGTCCCGGAACGGGACTGGAGCGGGGAAACAGTCCCGGAACGGGGACTGGGGCGGGGAAACAGTCCCGGAACGGGGACTGGAGCGGGAAAATAGCCCCGGAACGGGGACTGGAGCGGGGAAACAGTCCCGGACAGGGGACTGGAGCAGGGAAACAGTCCCGGAACGGGGACTGGAGCAGGGAAACAGTCCCGGAATGGGGGACTGGAGCAGGGAAACAGTCCCGGAACCGAGGCTGGAGCGGGGAAACAGTCCCGGAACGTGGACTGGAGCGGGGAAACAGTCCCGGACAGGGGACTGGAGCGGCAAAACAGTCCCGGACAGGGGACTGGAATGACAAAACAGTCCCGGAGCGGGGACTGGAGCAGGAAAACTGTACCGGAGCTGGGACTGGAGCAGGGAAACAGTCCCGGAATGGGGACTGGAGCAGGGAAACAGTCGCGGAACGGGGACTGGAGCAGGGAAACAGTTCCGGAACAGGGACAGGAGCAGGGAAACAGTCCCGGAGCGGGGACTGTAGCATGGAAACAGTCCCGGAACGGGAACTGGAGCAGGGCAACAATCCCGGAGCAGGAACTGGAGCAGGGAAACAGGCCCGGAACAATGGCTGGAAGAGGGAATCAGACCCGGAACGGGGCCTGGAGCGGGGAAACAGTCCCGGAACGGGGACTGGAGAAGGGATACAGTCCCGGAACAGGGTCTGGAGCAGGGAAACAGTCCCGGAACGGAGGCTGGAGCAGGGAAACAGTCCCGGAGCGGAGCCTGGAGCAGGGAAACAGTCCCGGAACAGGGACTGGAGAAGGGATACAGTCCCGGAACGTGGTCTGGAGCAGGGAAACAGTCCCGGAACGGAGGCTGGAGCAGGGAAACAGTCCCGGAGCGGAGCCTGGAGTGGGGAAACAGTCCCGGATCGGAGGCTGGAGCAGAGAAACAATCCCAGAGAGGGGACTGGAGCGGGGAAACAATCCCGGAATGGAGGCTGGATGGGGAAACAGTCCCGGAACGGGGACAGGAGCGGGGAATCAGTCCCAAAGCGGGGAAACAGTCCCGGAGCGGAGGCTGGAGCGGCGAAACATTCCCGGAGCGGGGACTGGAGCAGGGAAACAGTCCCGGAACGGGAACTGGAGCAGGGCAACAATCCCAGAGCAGGAACTGGAGCAGGGAAACAGGCCCGGAACAATGGCTGGATGAGGGAATCAGTCCCGAATCGGAGGCTAGAGCAGGGAAACAATCCCGGAGCGAAGGCTGGAGCAGGGAAACCGTCCTGGAACGGGAACTGGATCAGGGAAACAGTCCCGGAACGTGGACTGGAGCAGGGAAACAATTCCGGAGCGAAGGCTGGAGCAGGGAAACCGTCCCGGAATGGAGGCTGGAGCAGGGAAACAATCCCGGAACGGGAACTGGAGCAGGGAAACAGTCCCGGAGCAGGGAATGGAGCAGGGAAACAATCTCGGAGAGGGGACTGGAGCAGGGAAAGAGTCCCGGAATTGGGGACTGGAGCAGGGAAACAGTCCCAGAATGGAGGCTGGAGCAGCGAAACAGTCCCGGAAAGGGAACTGGAGCAGGGAAACAGTCCCGGAGCAGGGTCTGGAGCGGGAATACAGTCCCAGAATGGGAATTGGACCAGGGAAACAATCCCGGAACGGAGGGTGGAGCAGGGAAGCAGTCCCGGAACGGGGACTTGAGCAGGGATACAGTCCTGGAACGGAGACTGGTGTGGCTAAACAGTCTCAGAACGGAGGCTGGAGCAGGGAAGCAGTCCCGGAACGGGGACTGGAGCAGGGAAGCAGTCCCGGAACGGAGGCAGGAGCAGGGAAACTGTCCCAGAACAGAGGCTGGAGCAGGGAAACTGTGCCGGAGCGTGGACTGGAGCAGGGAAGCAGTCCCGGAACGGGAACTGGAGCAGGGAAGCAGTCCCGGAATGGGGGACTGGAGCAGGGAAACAATCCCGGAACGGAGGCTGGAGTAGGTAAACAATCCCGGAACGGCGGCTGGAGCAGGGAAACTGTCTCGGAGTGGGGACTGGAGCAGGGAAACAATCCCGGAATGGGGGCTGGAGCAGGGAAATTGTCCAGGAACAGGGACCGGAGCAGGGATACAGTCTCGAAACGGAGGCTGCAGCAGGGAAACAGTCCCGGAGAGTGGACGGGAGCAGGAAAACAGTCCTGGAATGGGGGCTGGAGCAGGGAAACAGTCCCAGAGCGGGGACTGGAGCAGGGAATCAGTCCCGGAATGGAGGCTGGAGCAGGGAAACATTCACGTAGCAGGGACTGGAGCAGGGAATCAGTCCCGGAGCGGAGGCTGGAGCAGGGAAACAATCCCAGAACAGAGACTGGAGCAGGGAAACAGTCCCAGAGCGGGGACGGGAGTAGGGAAACAGTCCCAGAACGGGGGCTGGAGCAGGGAAACAGTCCCGGAGAGCGGACTGGAGCAGGGAAACATCCGGGAACTGGGACTGGAGCAGGGAAACAGTCCCGGAACGGGACTGGGGCGGGGAAACAGTCCCGGAACGGGGACTGGGGCGGGGAAACAGTCCCGGAACGGGGACTGGAGCGGGAAAATAGTCCCGGAACGGGGACTGGAGCGGAGAAACAGTCCCGGACAGGGGACTGGAGCAGGGAAACAGTCCCAGAACGGGTACTGGAGCAGGGAAACAGTCCCGGAATGGGGGACTGGAGCAGGGAAACAGTCCCGGAACTGAGGCTGGAGCGGGGAAACAGTCCCGGAACGTGGACTGGAGCGGGGAAACAGTCCCGGACAGGGGACTGGAGCGGCAAAACAGTCCCGGACAGGGGACTGGAGCGGCAAAACAGTCCCGGAGCGGGGACTGGAGCAGGGAAACTGTCCTGGAGCAGGGACGGGAGCATGGAAACAATCCCGGAAAGGGTACTGGAGCAGGGAAACAGACCCGGAGCAGGGACTGGAGCAGGGAAACAGCCCTGGAACGGGGACTGGAGCAGGGAAACAGTCCCGGAATGGGGGACTGGAGCAGGGAAGCAGTCCCAGAGCGGGGACTGGAGCAGGGAAACAGTCCCGGAACGGGGACTGGAGCAGGGAAACAGTCCCGGAATGGGGGACTGGAGCAGGGAAACAATCCTGGAATGGGGGCTGGAGCAGGAAACAGTCCCGGAATGGAAGCTGCAGCGGCGAAACAGTCCCGGAGCGGGGACTGGAGCAGGGAATTAGTCCCGGAGCAGGGACTGGAGCATGGAAACAATCCCGGAGCAGGGACTGGAGCAGGGACACAGTCCCAGAACAGGGACTGGAGCAGGAATACAGTCCCGAAACGGAGGCTGCATCGGGGAAGCAGTCCCGGAACGGGAACTGGAGCAGGGAAGCAGTCCCGGAACGGGGGCTGCAGCAGGGAAATAGTCCCAGAGCGGGGACTGGAGCAGGGAAAGAGTCCCAGAACGGCGGCTGCAGCAGGGAAACTGTCCCGGAGCGAAGGCTGGAGCAGGGAATCAATGCCAGAACGGAGGCTGGAGCAGGGAAACAGTCCCGGAGCAGGTACGGGAGTAGGGATACTATCCCGGAACAGGGGCTGGAGCAGGGAAACAGCCCTGGAGCAGGGGCTGGAGCAAGGATACAGTCCTGGAACGGGGGCTGGAGCAGGGAAACAATCCCGGAACGGGGACTAGAGCGGTGAAACAGTCCCGGAGTGGAGGCTGGAGCAGGGAAATTGTCCAGGAACAGGGACCGGAGCAGGGATACAGTCCCGAAACGGAGGCTGCAGCAGGAAAACAGTCCTGGAATGGGGGCTGGAGCAGGGAAACAGTCCCAGAGCAGGGACTGGAGCAGGGAAACAATCCCGGAGCGGTGGCTGGAGCAGGGAAACAATCCCAGAACAGAGGCTGGAGCAGGGAAACAGTCCCAGAGCGGGGACGGGAGTAGGGAAACAGTCCCGGAACGGGGGCTGGAGCAGGGAAACAGTCCCGGAGAGCGGACTGGAGCAGGGAAACATCCGGGAACTGGGACTGGAGCAGGGAAACAGTCCCGGTGTGGGGAGTGGAGCGAGGAAACAGTCCCAGAACGGGACTGGGGCGGGGAAACAGTCCCGGAACGGGGACTGGAGCGGGGAAACAGTCCCGGAATGGGGACTGGAGCAGGGAAACAGTCCTAGAGCAGGGGCTGGAGCGGGGAAACAGTCCGGGAATGGAGGCTGGAGCAGCGAAACTGTCCCGGAATGGGGACTGGAGCAGGAGCAGGGAAACAGTCCCGGAGCAGGGTCTGGTGCGGGGATACAGTCCCAGAATGGGGATTAGACCAGGGAAACAATCCCGGAACGGAGGCTGGAGCAGGGAAGCAGTCCCGGAACAGGGACTGTAGCAGGGAAACAGTCCTGGAACGGAGGCTGGAGCAGGGAAGCAGTCCCGGAATGGGGACTGGAGCAGGGAAGCAGTCCCGGAACAGAGGCAGGAGCAGGGAAACTGTCCCAGAACGGAGGCTGGAGCATGGAAACTGTCCTGGAGCGTGGACTGGAGCAGGGAAGCAGTCCCGGAATGGGGAACTGGAGCAGGGAAACAATCCCAGAACGGAGGCTGGAGTAGGGAAATAATCCCGGAACGGCAGCTGGAGCAGGGAAACTGTCCCGGAGCGGGAACTGGAGCAGGAAAATAATCCTAGAACAGAGGCTGGAGCAGGGAAACAGTCCCGGAACAGGGACTGGAGCAGGGAAGCAGTCCCGGAACGGGGGCTGGAGCAGGGAAACAGTCCTGGAACGGGGTCCGGAGCGGTGAAACAGTCCCAGAATGGGGACTGGAGCAGGGAAACAGTCCTGGAGCAGGGGCTGGAGCAGGGAAACAGTCCTGGAATGGGGGCTGGAGCAGGGAAAGAGTCCCGGAATTGGGGACTGGAGCAGGGTAACAGTCCCGGAATGGAGGCTGGAGCAGCGAAACAGTCCCGGAAAGGGAACTCGAGCAGGGAAACAGTCCCGGAGCAGGGTCTGGAGCGGGGATACAGACCCAGAATGGGGATTGGACCAGGGAAACAATCCCGGAACGGAGGGTGGAGCAGGGAAACAGTCCCGGAACGGGGACTTGAGCAGGGATACAGTCCTGGAACGGAGACTGGTGTGGCTAAACAGTCCCAGAACGGAGGCTGGAGCAGGGAAGCAGTCCCGGAACGGGGACTGGAGCAGGGAAGCAGTCCCGGAACGGAGGCAGGAGCAGGGAAACTGTCCCAGAACAGAGGCTGGAGCAGGGAAACTGTGCCGGAGCGTGGACTGGAGCAGGGAAGCAGTCCCGGAACGGGAACTGGAGCAGGGAAGCAGTCCCGGAATGGGGGACTGGAGCAGGGAAACAATCCCGGAACGGAGGCTGGAGTAGGGAAACAATCCCGGAACGGCGGCTGGAGCAGGGAAACTGTCTCGGAGTGGGGACTGGAGCAGGGAAACAATCCCGGAATGGGGGCTGGAGCAGGGAAATTGTCCAGGAACAGGGACCGGAGCAGGGATACAGTCCCGAAACGGAGGCTGCAGCAGGGAAACAGTCCCGTAGAGTGGACGGGAGCAGGAAAACAGTCCTGGAATGGGGGCTGGAGCAGGGAAACAGTCCCAGAGCGGGGACTGGAGCAGGGAAACAATCCTGGAATGGAGGCTGGAGCAGGGAAACATTCACGTAGCAGGGACTGGAGCAGGGAATCAGTCCCGGAGCGGAGACTGGAGCAGGGAAACAATCCCAGAACAGAGGCTGGAGCAGGGAAACAGTCCCAGAGCGGGGACGGGAGTAGGGAAACAGTCCCGGAACGGGGGCTGGAGCAGGGAAACAGTCCCGGAGAGCGGACTGGAGCAGGGAAACATCCGGGAACTGGGACTGGAGCAGGGAAACGGTCCCAGAACGGGACTGGAGCGGGGAATCAGTCCCGGAACAGGGACTGGAGCGGGAAAACAGTCCCGGAATGGGGACTGGAGCAGGGAAACCGTCCTAGAGCAGGGGCTGGAGCGGGGAAACAGTCCCGGAATGGAGGCTGGAGCAGCGAAACTGTCCCGGAATGGGGACTGGAGCAGGAGCAGGGAAACAGTCCCGGAGCAGGGTCTGGTGCGGGGATACAGTCCCAGAATGGGGATTAGACCAGGGAAACAATCCCAGAACGGAGGCTGGAGCAGGGAAGCAGTCCCGGAACGGGGACTGTAGCAGGGAAACAGTCCTGGAACGGAGGCTGGAGCAGGGAAGCAGTCCCGGAATGGGGACTGGAGCAGGGAAGCAGTCCCGGAACAGAGGCAGGAGCAGGGAAACTGTCCCAGAACGGAGGCTGGAGCATGGAAACTGTCCCGGAGCGTGGACTGGAGCAGGGAAGCAGTCCCGGAACGGGTACTGGAGCAGGGAAGCAGTCCCGGAATGGGGAACTGGAGCAGGGAAACAATCCCAGAACGGAGGCTGGAGTAGGGAAATAATCCCGGAACGGCAGCTGGAGCAGGGAAACTGTCCCGGAGCGGGAACTGGAGCAGGAAAATAATCCTAGAACAGAGGCTGGAGCAGGGAAACAGTCCCGGAACAGGGACTGGAGCAGGGAAGCAGTCCCGGAACGGGGGCTGGAGCAGGGAAACAGTCCTGGAATGGGGTCCGGAGCGGTGAAACAGTCCCGGAATGGGGACTGGAGCAGGGAAACAGTCCTGGAGCAGGGGCTGGAGCAGGGAAACAGTCCTGGAATGGGGGCTGGAGCAGGGAAAGAGTCCCGGAATTGGGGACTGGAGCAGGGTAACAGTCCCGGAATGGAGGCTGGAGCAGCGAAACAGTCCCGGAAAGGGAACTCGAGCAGGGAAACAGTCCCGGAGCAGGGTCTGGAGCGGGGATACAGACCCAGAATGGGGATTGGACCAGGGAAACAATCCCGGAACGGAGGGTGGAGCAGGGAAACAGTCCCGGAACGGGGACTTGAGCAGGGATACAGTCCTGGAACGGAGACTGGTGTGGCTAAACAGTCCCAGAACGGAGGCTGGAGCAGGGAAACTGTGCCGGAGCGTGGACTGGAGCAGGGAAGTAGTCCCGGAATGGGAACTGGAGCAGGGAAGCAGTCCCGGAATGGGGGACTGGAGCAGGGAAACAATCCCGGAACGGAGGCTGGAGTAGGGAAACAATCCCGGAACGACGGCTGGAGCAGGGAAACTGTCTCGGAGTGGGGACTGGAGCAGGGAAACAATCCCGGAATGGGGGCTGGAGCAGGGAAATTGTCCAGGAACAGGGACCGGAGCAGGGATACAGTCCCGAAACGGAGGCTGCAGCAGGGAAACAGTCCCGTAGAGTGGACGGGAGCAGGAAAACAGTCCTGGAATGGGGGCTGGAGCAGGGAAACAGTCCCAGAGCGGGGACTGGAGCAGGGAAACAATCCTGGAATTGAGGCTGGAGCAGGGAAACATTCACGTAGCAGGGACTGGAGCAGGGAATCAGTCCCGGAGCGGAGACTGGAGCAGGGAAACAATCCCAGAACAGAGGCTGGAGCAGGGAAACAGTCCCAGAGCGGGGACGGGAGTAGGGAAACAGTCCCGGAACGGGGGCTGGAGCAGGGAAACAGTCCCGGAGAGCGGACTGGAGCAGGGAAACATCCGGGAACTGGGACTGGAGCAGGGAAACGGTCCCAGAACGGGACTGGAGCGGGGAAACAGTCCCGGAACGGGGACTGGAGCGGGAAAACAGTCCCGGAATGGGGACTGGAGCAGGGAAACCGTCCTAGAGCAGGGGCTGGAGCGGGGAAACAGTCCCGGAATGGAGGCTGGAGCAGCGAAACTGTCCCGGAATGGGGACTGGAGCAGGAGCAGGGAAACAGTCCCGGAGCAGGGTCTGGTGCGGGGATACAGTCCCAGAATGGGGATTAGACAAGGGAAACAATCCCAGAACGGAGGCTGGAGCAGGGAAGCAGTCCCGGAACGGGGACTGTAGCAGGGAAACAGTCCTGGAACGGAGGCTGGAGCAGGGAAGCAGTCCCGGAATGGGGACTGGAGCAGGGAAGCAGTCCCGGAACAGAGGCAGGAGCAGGGAAACTGTCCCAGAACGGAGGCTGGAGCATGGAAACTGTCCCGGAGCGTGGACTGGAGCAGGGAAGCAGTCCCGGAACGGGTACTGGAGCAGGGAAGCAGTCCCGGAATGGGGAACTGGAGCAGGGAAACAATCCCAGAACGGAGGCTGGAGTAGGGAAATAATCCCGGAACGGCAGCTGGAGCAGGGAAACTGTCCCGGAGCGGGAACTGGAGCAGGAAAATAATCCTAGAACAGAGGCTGGAGCAGGGAAACAGTCCCGGAACAGGGATTGGAGCAGGGAAGCAGTCCCGGAACGGGGGCTGGAGCAGGGAAACAGTCCTGGAATGGGGTCCGGAGCGGTGAAACAGTCCCGGAATGGGGACTGGAGCAGGGAAACAGTCCTGGAGCAGGGGCTGGAGCAGGGAAACAGTCCTGGAATGGGGGCTGGAGCAGGGAAAGAGTCCCGGAATTGGGGACTGGAGCAGGGTAACAGTCCCGGAATGGAGGCTGGAGCAGCGAAACAGTCCCGGAAAGGGAACTCGAGCAGGGAAACAGTCCCGGAGCAGGGTCTGGAGCGGGGATACAGACCCAGAATGGGGATTGGACCAGGGAAACAATCCCGGAACGGAGGGTGGAGCAGGGAAACAGTCCCGGAACGGAGACTTGAGCAGGGATACAGTCCTGGAACGGAGACTGGTGTGGCTAAACAGTCCCAGAACGGAGGCTGGAGCAGGGAAGCAGTCCCGGAACGGGGACTGGAGCAGGGAAGCAGTCCCGGAACGGAGGCAGGAGCAGGGAAACTGTCCCAGAACAGAGGCTGGAGCAGGGAAACTGTGCCGGAGCGTGGACTGGAGCAGGGAAGCAGTCCCGGAACGGGAACTGGAGCAGGGAAGCAGTCCCGGAATGGGGGACTGGAGCAGGGAAACAATCCCGGAACGGAGGCTGGAGTAGGGAAACAATCCCGGAACGGCGGCTGGAGCAGGGAAACTGTCTCGGAGTGGGGACTGGAGCAGGGAAACAATCCCGGAATGGGGGCTGGAGCAGGGAAATTGTCCAGGAACAGGGACCGGAGCAGGGATACAGTCCCGAAACGGAGGCTGCAGCAGGGAAACAGTCCCGTAGAGTGGACGGGAGCAGGAAAACAGTCCTGGAATGGGGGCTGGAGCAGGGAAACAGTCCCAGAGCGGGGACTGGAGCAGGGAAACAATCCTGGAATGGAGGCTGGAGCAGGGAAACATTCACGTAGCAGGGACTGGAGCAGGGAATCAGTCCCAGAGCGGAGACTGGAGCAGGGAAACAATCCCAGAACAGAGGCTGGAGCAGGGAAACAGTCCCAGAGCGGGGACGGGAGTAGGGAAACAGTCCCGGAACGGGGGCTGGAGCAGGGAAACAGTCCCGGAGAGCGGACTGGAGCAGGGAAACATCCGGGAACTGGGACTGGAGCAGGGAAACGGTCCCAGAACGGGACTGGAGCGGGGAAACAGTCCCGGAACGGGGACTGGAGCGGGAAAACAGTCCCGGAATGGGGACTGGAGCAGGGAAACCGTCCTAGAGCAGGGGCTGGAGCGGGGAAACAGTCCCGGAATGGAGGCTGGAGCAGCGAAACTGTCCCGGAATGGGGACTGGAGCAGGAGCAGGGAAACAGTCCCGGAGCAGGGTCTGGTGCGGGGATACAGTCCCAGAATGGGGATTAGACCAGGGAAACAATCCCAGAACGGAGGCTGGAGCAGGGAAGCAGTCCCGGAACGGGGACTGTAGCAGGGAAACAGTCCTGGAACGGAGGCTGGAGCAGGGAAGCAGTCCCGGAATGGGGACTGGAGCAGGGAAGCAGTCCCGGAACAGAGGCAGGAGCAGGGAAACTGTCCCAGAACGGAGGCTGGAGCATGGAAACTGTCCCGGAGCGTGGACTGGAGCAGGGAAGCAGTCCCGGAACGGGTACTGGAGCAGGGAAGCAGTCCCGGAATGGGGAACTGGAGCAGGGAAAGAGTCCCGGAATTGGGGACTGGAGCAGGGTAACAGTCCCGGAATGGAGGCTGGAGCAGCGAAACAGTCCCGGAAAGGGAACTCGAGCAGGGAAACAGTCCCGGAGCAGGGGACTTGAGCAGGGATACAGTCCTGGAACGGAGACTGGTGTGGCTAAACAGTCCCAGAACGGAGGCTGGAGCAGGGAAGCAGTCCCGGAACGGGGACTGGAGCAGGGAAGCAGTCCCGGAACGGAGGCAGGAGCAGGGAAACTGTCCCAGAACAGAGGCTGGAGCAGGGAAACTGTGCCGGAGCGTGGACTGGAGCAGGGAAGCAGTCCCGGAACGGGAACTGGAGCAGGGAAGCAGTCCCGGAATGGGGGACTGGAGCAGGGAAACAATCCCGGAACGGAGGCTGGAGTAGGGAAACAATCCCGGAACGGCGGCTGGAGCAGGGAAACTGTCTCGGAGTGGGGACTGGAGCAGGGAAACAATCCCGGAATGGGGGCTGGAGCAGGGAAATTGTCCAGGAACAGGGACCGGAGCAGGGATACAGTCCCGAAACGGAGGCTGCAGCAGGGAAACCGTCCCGTAGAGTGGACGGGAGCAGGAAAACAGTCCCGGAATGGAGGCTGGAGCAGGGAAACAGTCCTGGAATGGGGGCTGGAGCAGGGAAAGAGTCCCGGAATTGGGGACTGGAGCAGGGTAACAGTCCCGGAACGGAGGCTGGAGCAGCGAAACAGTCCCGGAAAGGGAACTCGAGCAGGGAAACAGTCCCGGAGCAGGGTCTGGAGCGGGGATACAGACCCAGAATGGGGATTGGACCAGGGAAACAATCCCAGAACGTAGGCTGGAGCAGGGAAGCAGTCCCGGAACGGGGACTGTAGCAGGGAAACAGTCTTGGAACGGAGTCTGGAGCGGTGAAACAGTCCCGGAATGGGGACTGGAGCAGGGAAACAGTCCCGGAATGGAGGCTGGAGCAGGGAAACAGTCCTGGAATGGGGGCTGGAGCAGGGAAAGAGTCCTGGAATTGGGGACTGGAGCAGGGAAACAGTCCCGGAATGGAGGCTGGAGCAGCGAAACAGTCCCGGAAAGGGCACTGGAGCAGGGAAACAGTCCCGGAGCAGGGTCTGGTGCGGGGATACAGTCCCAGAATGGGGATTAGACCAGGGAAACAATCCCAGAACGGAGGCTGGAGCAGGGAAGCAGTCCCGGAACGGGGACTGTAGCAGGGAAACAGTCCTGGAACGGAGGCTGGAGCAGGGAAGCAGTCCCGGAATGGGGACTGGAGCAGGGAAGCAGTCCCGGAACAGAGGCAGGAGCAGGGAAACTGTCCCAGAACGGAGGCTGGAGCATGGAAACTGTCCCGGAGCGTGGACTGGAGCAGGGAAGCAGTCCCGGAACGGGTACTGGAGCAGGGAAGCAGTCCCGGAATGGGGAACTGGAGCAGGGAAACAATCCCAGAACGGAGCCTGGAGTAGGGAAACAATCCCGGAATGGCAGCTGGAGCAGGGAAACAGTCCCGGAGCGGGAACTGGAGCAGGGAAACAATCCCGGAATGGGGGCTAGAGCAGGGAAGCTGTCCCGGAGCGGGAGCTGGAGCAGGGAAACAATCCCAGAACGGAGGCTGGAATAGGGAAACAATCCCGGAACGGCAGCTGGAGCAGGGAAACAGTCCCGGAATGGGGACTGGAGCAGGGAAACAGTCCTGGAGCAGGGGATGGAGCAGGGAAACAGTCCCGGAGTTTGGACGGGAGCCGGAAAACAGTCCTGGAATGGGGGCTGGAACAGGAAAACTGTCCCAGAGCGGGGACTGGAGCAGGGAAACAGTCCCGGAGCGGGGACGGGAGTAGGGAAACCGTTCCGGAACGGGGGCTGGAGCAGGGAAACAGTCCCGGAATGGGGACTGGAGCAGGGAAACAGTCCTGGAGCAGGGGATGGAGCAGGGAAACAGTCCTGGAACGGCGGCTGGAGCAGGGAAACAGTCCCGGAACGGGGACTGGAACAGGGACACAGTCCCGGAGAGGGGGCTGGAGCGGGGAAACAGTCCCGGAATGGAGGCTGGAGCAGCAAAACAGTCCCGGAACGGGGACTGGAGCAGGAGCGGGGAAACAGTCCCGGAAAGGGAACTGGAGCAGGGAAACAATCCCAGAACGGAGACTGGAGCAGGGAAGCAGTCCCGGAACGGGGGATGGAGCAGACAAACAGTCCTGGAATGGGGACTGGAGCAGGGAAACAATCCCAGAGCGAAGGCTGGAGCATGGAAACAGTCCCGGAATGGAGGCTGGAGCAGGGAAACAGTCCCGGAATGGAGGCTGGAGCAGGGAAACAATCCCGGAATTGGAACTGGAGTGGAGAAACAACCCCGGTGCAGGGACTGGAGCAGGGAAACAGTCCCGGAACGGGGACTGGAGCGGGAAAACAATCCTGGAATGGAGGCTGGAGGGGGAAACAGTCCCGGAACGGGGACAGGAGCGGGGAATCAGTCCCGAAGCGGAGGCTAGAGCGGCAAAACATTCCCGGAGCAGGGACTGGAGCAGGGAAACAGTCCCGGAGCGGGGAAACAGTCCCGGAACGGGAACTGGAGCAGGGCAACAATCCCAGAGCAGGGACTGGAGCAGGGAAACAATCCCGGAGCAAAGGCTGGAGCAGGGAAACCGTCCCGGAACGGGGACTGGAGCAGGGAAACAGTCCCGGAACGGGGACTGGAGCAGGGAAAGAATCCCGGAGCGAAGGCTGGAGCAGGGAAACCGTCCCGGAACGGCGGCTGGAGCAGGGAAACAGTCCCGGAATGGAGGCTGGAGCAGGGAAACAATCCCGGAACGGGAACTGGATTGGAGAAACAATCCCGGACCAGAGACTGGAGCAGGGAAACAGTCCCGGAGCAGGGAATGGAGCAGGGAAACAATCCCGGAATGGAGGCAGGAGCGGGGAAACAGTCCCAGAACGGGGTCTGGAGCGGGGAATCAGTCACGGAGCGGAGGCTAGAGCAGGGATACAGTCCCGGAACGGAGGCTGGAGCAGGGAAACAATCCCGGAGAGGGGACTGGAGTGGAGAAACAATCCCGGAGCAGGGACTGGAGCGGGGAACAATCCCGGAATGGCGGCTGGAGGGGGAAACAGTCCCGGAACGGGTACTGGGGTGGGGAATCAGTCACGGAGCGGAGGCTAGAGCAGGGAAAAAGTCCTGGAGCGGAGGCTGGAGCGGCGAAACATTCCCGGAGCGGGGACTGGAGCTGGGAAACAATCCCGGAGCAGGGACGAGAGCAGAGAAACAGTCTCTGAACGGAGGCTGGAGCAGGAATACAGTCCCGGAAAGGAGGGTGGAGTAGGGAAACAGTCCCGGAACGGAAGCTGGAGCAGGGAAACAGTCCCGGAACGGGGACTGGAGAAGGGATACAGTCCCGGAACGGGGTCTGGAGCAGGGAAATAGTCCCTGAACGGGGACTGGAGCAGGGAAATAGTCCCTGAACGGGGAGTGGAGCAGGGAAACAGTCTGTGAAAGGGGACTGGAGCAGGGAAACGATCCCGGAATGGGGACTGGAGCAGAGAAACAGTCCCGGAGCTGGGACTGGAGCAGGGAAACAGTCCCGGAATGGGGACTGGAGCAGGGAAACAGTCGCGGAGCGGGGACTGGAGCAGGGAAACAGTTCCGGAACAGGGACAGGAGCAGGGAAACAGTCCCGGAGCGGGGACTGTAGCATGGAAACAGTCCCGGAACGGGAACTGGAGCAGGGCAACAATCCCGGAGCAGGAACTGGAGCAGGGAAACAGGCCCGGAACAATGGCTGGAAGAGGGAATCAGACCCGGAACGGGGCCTGGAGCGGGGAAACAGTCCCGGAACGGGGACTGGAGAAGGGATACAGTCCCGGAACGGGGTCTGGAGCAGGGAAACAGTCCCGGAACGGAGGCTGGAGCAGGGAAACAGTCCCGGAGCGGAGCCTGGAGCGGGGAAACAGTCCCGGAACAGGGACTGGAGAAGGGATACAGTCCCGGAACGGGGTCTGGAGCAGGGAAACAGTCCCGGAACGGAGGCTGGAGCAGGGAAACAGTCCCGGAGCGGAGCCTGGAGTGGGGAAACAGTCCCGGATCGGAGGCTGGAGCAGGGAAACAATCCCAGAGAGGGGACTGGAGCGGGGAAACAATCCCGGAATGGAGGCTGGATGGGGAAACAGTCCCGGAACGGGGACAGGAGCGGGGAATCAGTCCCAAAGCGGGGAAACAGTCCCGGAGCGGAGGCTGGAGCGGCGAAACATTCCCGGAGCGGGGACTGGAGCAGGGAAACAGTCCCGGAACGGGAACTGGAGCAGGGCAACAATCCCAGAGCAGGAACTGGAGCAGGGAAACAGGCCCGGAACAATGGCTGGAAGAGGGAATCAGTCCCGAATCGGAGGCTAGAGCAGGGAAACAATCCCGGAGCGAAGGCTGGAGCAGGGAAACCGTCCCGGAACGGGAACTGGATCAGGGAAACAGTCCCGGAACGTGGACTAGAGCAGGGAAACAATTCCGGAGCGAAGGCTGGAGCAGGGAAACCGTCCCGGAATGGAGGCTGGAGCAGGGAAACAATCCCGGAACGGGAACTGGATTGGAGAAACAATCCCGGACCAGGGACTGGAGCAGGGAAACAGTCCCGGAGCAGGGAATGGAGCAGGGAAACAATCCCGGAGAGGGGACTGGAGCAGGGAAACAATCCCGGAATGGAGGCTGGAGGGGGAAACAGTCCCGGAACTGGGACAGGAGCGGGGAATCAGTCCCAAATCGGAGGCTAGAGCAGGGAAACAGTCCCGGAACAGGGACAGGAGCAGGGAAACAGTCCCGGAACGGGGACTGGAACAGGGAAACAGTCCCAGAACGGGGACTGGAGCAGGGAAACAGTCCCGGAGCGGGGACTGGAGCAGGGAAACAGTCTCGGAACGGGGACTGGAGCAGGGAAACAGTCCCTGAACGGGGACTGGAGCAGAGAAACAGTCCTGGAGAGGGGACTGGAGCAGGGAAACAGTCCCGGAACGGAGGCTGGAGCAGGGAAACAGTCCCGGAATGGGGACTGGAGAAGGGATACAGTCCCGTTATGGGGTCTGGAACAGGGAAACAGTCGCGGAACGGAGGCTGGAGCAGGGAAACAGTCCCGGAACGGGGACTGGAGAAGGGATACAGTCCCGGAATGGGGTCTGGAGCAGGGAAACAGTCCTGGAACGGAGGCTGGAGCAGGGAAACAGTCCCTGAACCGAGGCTGGAGCAGGGATACGGTCCCAGAACGGAGGCAGGAGCAGGGAAACAATCCCGGTGAGGGGACTGGAGTGGAGAGACAATCCCAGAGCAGTGACTGGAGCGGGGAACACTTCCGGAATGGAGGCTGGAGGGGGAAACAGTCCCGGAACGGGTACTGGAGTGGGGAATCAGTCCCGGAGCGGAGGCTGGAGCGGCGAAACATTCCCGGAGCGGGGACTGGAGCAGGGAAACAGTCCCGGAACTGGGGACTGGAAAGGGAAACAGTCCCGGAATGGGGCTGGAGCAGGGAAACAGTCCCGGAATGTGGGCTGGAGCAGGGAAACAATCCCGGAACGGGGACTGGGGCAGAGAAACAATCCCAGAACGGGGACTGGAGCAGGGAAATACTCCCTGAACGTGGAATGGAGCAGGGAAATAGTCCCTGAACGGGGAGTGGAGCAGGGAAACAATCCCGGAACGGGAACTGGAGTGGAGAAACAATCCCGAAGCAGGGACTGGAGCAGGGAAACAGTCCCGGAACGGGGACTGGAGCAGGGAAACAGTCCCGGAACAGGGACGGGATCAGGGAAACAATCCCGGAACGCAGACTGGAGCAGGGAAGCAGTCCCGGAGCGGGGACTGGAGCAAGGAATCAATCGCGGAGCGGGGACCGGAGCAGGGAAACAGTCCCGGAATGGAGGGTGGAGCAAGGAAACAGTCCCGGAGTGGGGACTGGAGCAGGGAAACAGTCCCGGAGCGGGGACTGGAGCAAGGAAACAGTCCCGGAACGGGGACTGGAGCAGGGAAACAGCCCCAGAACAGGGACTGGAGCAAGGAAGCAGTCCCGGAACAGGGGCTGGAGCAGTGAAACAGTCCTGGAACGGAGTCTGGAGCGGTGAAACAGTCCCGGAAGGGGGACTGGAGCAGGGAAACAGTCCCGGAGCAGGGGCTGGAGCAGGGAAACAGTCCTGGAATGGGGGCTGGAGCAGGGCAAGAGTCCCGGAATTGGGGACTGGAGCAGGGAAACAGTCCCGGAATGGAGGCTGGAACAGCGAAACAGTCCCGGAAAGGGAACTGGAGCAGGGAAACAGTCCCGGAGCAGGGTCTGGAGCGGGGATACAGTCCCAGAATGGGGATTGGACCAGGGAAACAATCCTGGAACGGAGGCTGGAGCGGCGAAACAGTCCCGGAACGGGAACTGGAGCAGGGAAACAGTCCCGGAACGGGAACTGGAGCAGGGCAACAATCCCAGAGCAGGAACTGGAGCAGGGAAACAGGCCCGGAACAATGGCTGGAAGAGGGAATCAGTCCCGAATCGGAGGCTAGAGCAGGGAAACAATCCCGGAGCGAAGGCTGGAGCAGGGAAACCGTCCCGGAACGGGAACTGGATCAGGGAAACAGTCCCGGAACGTGGACTAGAGCAGGGAAACAATTCCGGAGCGAAGGCTGGAGCAGGGAAACCGTCCCGGAATGGAGGCTGGAGCAGGGAAACAATCCCGGAACGGGAACTGGATTGGAGAAACAATCCCGGACCAGGGACTGGAGCAGGGAAACAGTCCCGGAGCAGGGAATGGAGCAGGGAAACAATCCCGGAGAGGGGACTGGAGCAGGGAAACAATCCCGGAATGGAGGCTGGAGGGGGAAACAGTCCCGGAACTGGGACAGGAGCGGGGAATCAGTCCCAAATCGGAGGCTAGAGCAGGGAAACAGTCCCGGAACAGGGACAGGAGCAGGGAAACAGTCCCGGAACGGGGACTGGAACAGGGAAACAGTCCCAGAACGGGGACTGGAGCAGGGAAACAGTCCCGGAGCGGGGACTGGAGCAGGGAAACAGTCTCGGAACGGGGACTGGAGCAGGGAAACAGTCCCTGAACGGGGACTGGAGCAGAGAAACAGTCCTGGAGAGGGGACTGGAGCAGGGAAACAGTCCCGGAACGGAGGCTGGAGCAGGGAAACAGTCCCGGAATGGGGACTGGAGAAGGGATACAGTCCCGTTATGGGGTCTGGAACAGGGAAACAGTCGCGGAACGGAGGCTGGAGCAGGGAAACAGTCCCGGAACGGGGACTGGAGAAGGGATACAGTCCCGGAATGGGGTCTGGAGCAGGGAAACAGTCCTGGAACGGAGGCTGGAGCAGGGAAACAGTCCCTGAACCGAGGCTGGAGCAGGGATACGGTCCCAGAACGGAGGCAGGAGCAGGGAAACAATCCCGGTGAGGGGACTGGAGTGGAGAGACAATCCCAGAGCAGTGACTGGAGCGGGGAACACTTCCGGAATGGAGGCTGGAGGGGGAAACAGTCCCGGAACGGGTACTGGAGTGGGGAATCAGTCCCGGAGCGGAGGCTGGAGCGGCGAAACATTCCCGGAGCGGGGACTGGAGCAGGGAAACAGTCCCGGAACTGGGGACTGGAAAGGGAAACAGTCCCGGAATGGGGCTGGAGCAGGGAAACAGTCCCGGAATGTGGGCTGGAGCAGGGAAACAATCCCGGAACGGGGACTGGGGCAGAGAAACAATCCCAGAACGGGGACTGGAGCAGGGAAATACTCCCTGAACGTGGAATGGAGCAGGGAAATAGTCCCTGAACGGGGAGTGGAGCAGGGAAACAATCCCGGAACGGGAACTGGAGTGGAGAAACAATCCCGAAGCAGGGACTGGAGCAGGGAAACAGTCCCGGAACGGGGACTGGAGCAGGGAAACAGTCCCGGAACAGGGACGGGATCAGGGAAACAATCCCGGAACGCAGACTGGAGCAGGGAAGCAGTCCCGGAGCGGGGACTGGAGCAAGGAATCAATCGCGGAGCGGGGACCGGAGCAGGGAAACAGTCCCGGAATGGAGGGTGGAGCAGGGAAACAGTCCCGGAGTGGGGACTGGAGCAGGGAAACAGTCCCGGAGCGGGGACTGGAGCAAGGAAACAGTCCCGGAACGGGGACTGGAGCAGGGAAACAGCCCCAGAACAGGGACTGGAGCAAGGAAGCAGTCCCGGAACAGGGGCTGGAGCAGTGAAACAGTCCTGGAACGGAGTCTGGAGCGGTGAAACAGTCCCGGAAGGGGGACTGGAGCAGGGAAACAGTCCCGGAGCAGGGGCTGGAGCAGGGAAACAGTCCTGGAATGGGGGCTGGAGCAGGGCAAGAGTCCCGGAATTGGGGACTGGAGCAGGGAAACAGTCCCGGAATGGAGGCTGGAGCAGCGAAACAGTCCCGGAAAGGGAACTGGAGCAGGGAAACAGTCCCGGAGCAGGGTCTGGAGCGGGGATACAGTCCCAGAATGGGGATTGGACCAGGGAAACAATCCTGGAACGGAGGGTGGAGCAGGGAAGCAGTCCCGGAACGGGAACTGGAGCAGGGAAGCAGTCCCGGAATGGGAGACTGGAGCAGGGAAACAATCCTGGAACGGAGGCTGGAGTAGGGAAACAATCCCGGAACGGCGGCTGGAGCAGGGAAACTGTCTCGGAGTGGGGACTGGAGCAGGGAAACAATCCCGGAATGGGGGCTGGAGCAGGGAAATTGTCCAGGAACAGGGACCGGAGCAGGGATACAGTCCCGAAACGGAGGCTGCAGCAGGGAAACAGTCCCGGAGAGTGGACGGGAGCAGGAAAACAGTCCTGGAATGGGGGCTGGAGCAGGGAAACAGTCCCAGAGCGGGGACTGGAGCAGGGAAACAATCCCGGAATGGAGGCTGGAGCAGGGAAACATTCACGTAGCAGGGACTGGAGCAGGGAATCAGTCCCGGAGCGGAGGCTGGAGCAGGGAAACAATCCCAGAACAGAGACTGGAGCAGGGAAACAGTCCCAGAGTGGGGACGGGAGTAGGGAAACAGTCCCGGAACGGGGGCTGGAGCAGGGAAACAGTCCCGGAGAGCTGACAGGAGCAGGGAAACAGTCCCGGAACGGGGACTGGGGCGGGGAAACAGTCCCGGAACTGGGACTGGAGCGGGAAAACAGTCCCGGAACGGGGACTGGAGTGGGGAAACAGTCCCGGATAGGCGACTAGAGCAGGCAAACTGTCCCGGAATGGGGACTGGAGCAGGGAAACAGTTCTAGAGCAGGGGCTGGAGCGGGGAAACAGTCCCGGAATGGAGGCTGGAGGAGGGAAGCAGTCCCGGAACGGGGACTGTAGCAGGGAAACAATCCCAGAGCGAGGACGAGCGTGGAAACAGTCCCGGAACTGAGGCTGGAGCGGGGAAACAGTCCCGGAACGTGGACTGGAGCGGGGAAACAGTCCCGGAACAGGGACTGGAGCAGGGAAACAGTCTCGGAATGGGGGACTGGAGCAGGGAAACAGTCCCGGAACTGAGGCTGGAGCAGGGAAACAGTCCCGGAACGTGGACTGGAGTGGGGAAACAGTCCCGGACAGGGGACTGGAGCGGCAAAACAGTCCCGGAGCGGGGACTGGAGCAGGGAAACTGTCCCAGAGCAGGGACTGGAGCAGGGAATCAGCCCTGGAACGGGGACTGGAGCAGGGAAACAGTCCCGGAATGGGGGACTGGAGCAGGGAAGCAGTTCCAGAACAGGGGCTGCAGCAGGGAAACAGTCCCAGAGCGGGGACTGGAGCAAGGAAACAGTCCCGGAACGGAAGCTGGAGCAGGGAAGCAGTCCCGGAGTGGGGACTGGAGCAGGGAAACAGTCCCGGAACGGGGACTGGAGCAGGGAAACAGCCCCAGAACAGGGACTGGAGCAGGGAAGCAGTCCCGGAACGGGGGCTGGAGCAGGGAAACAGTCTTGGAACGGAGTCTGGACGGTGAAACAGTCCCGGAATGGGGACTGGAGCAGGGAAACAGTCCCGGAATGGAGGCTGGAGCAGGGAAACAGTCCTGGAATGGGGGCTGGAGCAGGGAAAGAGTCCTGGAATTGGGCACTGGAAAAGGGAAACAGTCCCGGAATGCAGGCTGGAGCAGCGAAACAGTCCCGGAAAGGGAACTGGAGCAGGGAAACAGTCCCGGAGCAGGGTCTGGAGCGGAGATACAGTCCCAGATTGGGGATTGGACCAGGGAAACAATCCGGGAACGGAGGGTGGAGCAGGGAAGCAGTCCCGGAACGGGGACTTGAGCAGGGATACAGTCCTGGAACGGAGACTGGTGTGGCTAAACAGTCCCAGAACGGAGGCTGGAGCAGGGAAGCAGTCCCGGAACGGTGACTGGAGCAGGGAAACAGTCCCGGAACTGAGGCTGGAGCGGGGAAACAGTCCCGGAACGTGGACTGGAGTTGGGAAACAGTCCCGGACAGGGGACTGGAGCGGCAAAACAGTCCCGGAGCGGGGACTGGAGCAGGGAAACTGTCCCGGAGCAGGGACGGGAGCATGGAAACAATCCCGGAAAGGGTACTGGAGCAGGGAAACAGACCCGGAGCAGGGAGTGGAGCAGGGAAGCAGTCCCGGAACGGGGACTGTAGCAGGGAAACAATCCCAGACCGAGGACGAGCGTGGAAACTGTCCCGGAACTGAGGCTGGAGCGGGGAAACAGTCCCGGAACGTGGACTGGAGCGGGGAAACAGTCCCGGAACGGGGACTGGAGCAGGGAAACAGTCCCAGAATGGGGGACTGGAGCAGGGAAACAGTCCCGGAACTGAGGCTGGAGCAGGGAAACAGTCCTGGAACGTGGACTGGAGTGGGGAAACAGTCCCGGACAGGGGACTGGAGCGGCAAAACAGTCCCGGAGCGGGGACTGGAGCAGGGAAACTGTCCCGGAGCAGGGACTGGAGCAGGGAAACTGTCCCGGAGCAGGGACGGGAGCATGGAAACAATCCCGGAAAGGGTACTGGAGCAGGGAAACAGACCCGGAGCAGGGAGTGGAGCAGGGAAGCAGTCCCGGAACGGGGACTGTAGCAGGGAAACAATCCCGGAACGGAGGCTGGAGTAGGGAAACAATCCCGGAACGGCGGCTGGAGCAGGGAAACTGTCTCGGAGTGGGGACTGGAGCAGGGAAACAATCCCGGAATGGGGCTGGAGCAGGGAAATTGTCCAGGAACAGGGACCGGAGCAGGGATACAGTCCCGAAACGGAGGCTGCAGCAGGGAAACAGTCCCGGAGAGTGGACGTGAGCAGGAAAACAGTCCTGGAATGGGGGCTGGAGCAGGGAAACAGTCCCAGAGCGGGGACTGGAGCAGGGAAACAATCCCGGAATGGAGGCTGGAGCAGGGAAACATTCACGTAGCAGGGACTGGAGCAGGGAATCAGTCCCGGAGCGGAGGCTGGAGCAGGGAAACAATCCCAGAACAGAGACTGGAGCAGGGAAACAGTCCCAGAGCGGGGACGGGAGTAGGGAAACAGTCCCGGAACGGGGGCTGGAGCAGGGAAACAGTCCCGGAGAGCGGACTGGAGCAGGGAAACATCCGGGAACTGGGACTGGAGCAGGGAAACAGTCCCGGAATGGGGACTGGGGCGGGGAAACAGTCCCGGAACTGGGACTGGAGCGGGAAAACTGTCCCGGAACAGGGACTGGAGCGGGAAAACAGTCCCGGAACAGGGACTGGAGCGGGGAAACAGTCCCGGATAGGCGACTAGAGCAGGCAAACAGTCCCGGAATGGGGACTGGAGCAGGGAAACAGTTCTAGAGCAGGGGCTGGAGCGGGGAAACAGTCCCGGAATGGAGGCTGGAGCAGGGAAGCAGTCCCGGAACGGGGACTGTAGCAGGGAAACAATCCCAGAGCGAGGACGAGCGTGGAAACAGTCCCGGAACTGAGGCTGGAGCGGGGAAACAGTCCCGGAATGGGGGACTGGAGCAGGGAAGCAGTTCCAGAACAGGGGCTGCAGCAGCGAAACAGTCCCAGAGCGGGGACTGGAGCAGGGAAACAGTCCCGGAACGTGGACTGGAGTGGGGAAACAGTCCCGGACAGGGGACTGGAGCGGCAAAACAGTCCCGGAGCGGGGACTGGAGCAGGGAAACTGTCCCGGAGCAGGGACGGGAGCATGGAAACAATCCCGGAAAGGGTACTGGAGCAGGGAAACAGACCCGGAGCAGGGACTGGAGCAGGGAAACAGTCCCGGAACTGAGGCTGGAGCGGGGAAACAGTCCCGGAACGTGGACTGGAGCGGGGAAACAGTCCCGGAACGGGGACTGGAGCAGGGAAACAGTCCCGGAATGGGGGACTGGAGCAGGGAAACAGTCCCGGAACTGAGGCTGGAGCAGGGAAACAGTCCCGGAACGTGGACTGGAGTGGGGAAACAGTCCCGGACAGGGGACTGGAGCGGCAAAACAGTCCCGGAGCGGGGACTGGAGCAGGGAAACTATCCCGGAGCAGGGACGGGAGCATGGAAACAATCCCGGAAAGGGTACTGGAGCAGGGAAACAGACCCGGAGCAGGGACTGGAGCAGGGAAACAGCCCTGGAACGGGGACTGGAGCAGGGAAACAGTCCCGGAATGGGGGACTGGAGCAGGGAAGCAGTTCCAGAACAGGGGCTGCAGCAGCGAAACAGTCCCAGAGCGGGGACTGGAGCAGGGAAACAGTCCCGGAACGGGGACTGGAGCAGGGAAACTGTCCCGGAACGGAATCTGGAGCAGGGAAACTGTGCCGGAGCGTGGACTGGAGCAGGGAAGCAGTCCCGGAACGGGAACTGGAGCAGGGAAGCAGTCCCGGAATGGGAGACTGGAGCAGGGAAACAATCCCGGAACGGAGGCTGGAGTAGGGAAACAATCCCGGAACGGCGGCTGGAGCAGGGAAACTGTCTCGGAGTGGGGACTGGAGCAGGGAAACAATCCCGGAATGGGGCTGGAGCAGGGAAATTGTCCAGGAACAGGGACCGGAGCAGGGATACAGTCCCGAAACGGAGGCTGCAGCAGGGAAACAGTCCCGGAGAGTGGACGGGAGCAGGAAAACAGTCCTGGAATGGGGGCTGGAGCAGGGAAACAGTCCCAGAGCGGGGACTGGAGCAGGGAAACAATCCCGGAATGGAGGCTGGAGCAGGGAAACATTCACGTAGCAGGGACTGGAGCAGGGAATCAGTCCCGGAGCGGAGGCTGGAGCAGGGAAACAATCCCAGAACAGAGACTGGAGCAGGGAAACAGTCCCAGAGCGGGGACGGGAGTAGGGAAACAGTCCCGGAACGGGGGCTGGAGCAGGGAAACAGTCCCGGAGAGCGGACTGGAGCAGGGAAACATCCGGGAACTGGGACTGGAGCAGGGAAACAGTCCCGGAATGGGGACTGGGGCGGGGAAACAGTCCCGGAACTGGGACTGGAGCGGGAAAACTGTCCCGGAACAGGGACTGGAGCGGGAAAACAGTCCCGGAACAGGGACTGGAGCGGGGAAACAGTCCCGGATAGGCGACTAGAGCAGGCAAACAGTCCCGGAATGGGGACTGGAGCAGGGAAACAGTTCTAGAGCAGGGGCTGGAGCGGGGAAACAGTCCCGGAATGGAGGCTGGAGCAGGGAAGCAGTCCCGGAACGGGGACTGTAGCAGGGAAACAATCCCAGAGCGAGGACGAGCGTGGAAACAGTCCCGGAACTGAGGCTGGAGCGGGGAAACAGTCCCGGAATGGGGGACTGGAGCAGGGAAGCAGTTCCAGAACAGGGGCTGCAGCAGCGAAACAGTCCCAGAGCGGGGACTGGAGCAGGGAAACAGTCCCGGAACGTGGACTGGAGTGGGGAAACAGTCCCGGACAGGGGACTGGAGCGGCAAAACAGTCCCGGAGCGGGGACTGGAGCAGGGAAACTGTCCCGGAGCAGGGACGGGAGCATGGAAACAATCCCGGAAAGGGTACTGGAGCAGGGAAACAGACCCGGAGCAGGGACTGGAGCAGGGAAACAGCCCTGGAACGGGGACTGGAGCAGGGAAACAGTCCCGGAATGGGGGACTGGAGCAGGGAAGCAGTTCCAGAACAGGGGCTGCAGTAGCGAAACAGTCCCAGAGCGGGGACTGGAGCAGGGAAACAGTCCCGGAACGGGGACTGGAGCAGGGAAACAGTCCCGGAACGGAAGCTGGAGCAGGGAAACAGTCCCGGAACGGAAGCTGGAGTAGGGAAACATCCGGGAACTGGGACTGGAGCAGGGAAACAGTCCCGGAATGGGGACTGGGGCGGGGAAACAGTCCCGGAACTGGGACTGGAGCGGGAAAACAGTCCCAGAACAGGGACTGGAGCGGGGAAACAGTCCCGGATAGGCGACTAGAGCAGGCAAACAGTCCCGGAATGGGGACTGGAGCAGGGAAACAGTTCTAGAGCAGGGGCTGGAGCGGGGAAACAGTCCCGGAATGGAGGCTGGAGCAGGGAAGCAGTCCCGGAACGGGGACTGTAGCAGGGAAACAATCCCAGAGCGAGGACGAGCGTGGAAACAGTCCCGGAACTGAGGCTGGAGCGGGGAAACAGTCCCGGAACGTGGACTGGAGCGGGGAAACAGTCCCGGAACGGTGACTGGAGCAGGGAAACAGTCCCGGAACTGAGGCTGGAGCGGGGAAACAGTCCCGGAACGTGGACTGGAGTTGGGAAACAGTCCCGGACAGGGGACTGGAGCGGCAAAACAGTCCCGGAGCGGGGACTGGAGCAGGGAAACTGTCCCGGAGCAGGGACGGGAGCATGGAAACAATCCCGGAAAGGGTACTGGAGCAGGGAAACAGACCCGGAGCAGGGAGTGGAGCAGGGAAGCAGTCCCGGAACGGGGACTGTAGTAGGGAAACAATCCCAGACCGAGGACGAGCGTGGAAACTGTCCCGGAACTGAGGCTGGAGCGGGGAAACAGTCCCGGAACGTGGACTGGAGCGGGGAAACAGTCCCGGAACGGGGACTGGAGCAGGGAAACAGTCCCGGAATGGGGGACTGGAGCAGGGAAACAGTCCCGGAACTGAGGCTGGAGCAGGGAAACAGTCCCGGAACGTGGACTGGAGTGGGGAAACAGTCCCGGACAGGGGACTGGAGCGGCAAAACAGTCCCGGAGCGGGGACTGGAGCAGGGAAACTGTCCCGGAGCAGGGACGGGAGCATGGAAACAATCCCGGAACGGGAACTGGAGCAGGGAAACAGTCCCGGAGCAGGAACTGGAGCAGGGAAACAGGCCCGGAACAATGGCTGGAAGAGGGAATCAGACCCGGAACGGGGCCTGGAGCGGGGAAACAGTCCCGGAACGGGGACTTGAGAAGGGATACAGTCCCGCAACGGGGTCTGGAGCAGGGAAACAGTCCCGGAACGGAGGCTGGAGCAGGGAAACAGTCCCGGAACGTGGACTGGAGCAGGGAAACAATTCCGGAGCGAAGGCTGGAGCAGGGAATCCGTCCCGGAATGGAGGCTGGAGCAGGGAAACAATCCCGGAACAGGAACTGGATTGGAGGAACAATCCCGGACCAGGGACTGGAGCAGGGAAACAGTCCCGGAGCAGGGAATGGAGCAGGGAAACAATCCCGGAGAGGAGACTGGAGCAGGGAAACAATCCCGGAATGGAGGCTGGAGGGGGAAACAGTCCCGGAACTGGGACAGGAGCGGGGAATCAGTCCCGGAACGGGGACTGGAGCAGGGAAACAGTCCCAGAACAGGGACTGGAGCAGGGAAACAGTCCCGGAGCGGGGACTGGAGCAGGGAAACAGTCTCGGAACGGGGACTGGAGCAGGGAAACAGTCCCAGAACGGGGACTGGAGCAGAGAAACAGTCCTGGAGAGGGGACTGGAGCAGGGAAACAGTCCCGGAACGGAGGCTGGAGCAGGGAAACAGTCCCGGAATGGGGACTGGAGAAGGGATACAGTCCCGTTATGGGGTCTGGAGCAGGGAAACAGTCGCGGAACGGAGGCTGGAGCAGGGAAACAGTCCCGGAACGGGGACTGGAGAAGGGATACAGTCCCGGAATGGGGTCTGGAGCAGGGAAACAGTCCTGGAACGGAGGCTGGAGCAGGGAAACAGTCCCTGAACCGAGGCTGGAGCAGGGATACGGTCCCGGAACGGAGGCAGGAGCAGGGAAACAATCCAGGTGAGGGAACTGGAGTGGAGAGACAATCCCAGAGCAGGGACTGGAGCGGGGAACAATTCCGGAATGGAGGCTGGAGGGGGAAACAGTCCCGGAACGGGTACTGGAGTGGGGAATCAGTCCCGGAGCGGAGGCTGGAGCGGCAAAACATTCCCGGAGCGGGGACTGGAGCAGGGAAACAGTCCCGGAACTGGGGACTGGAAAGGGAAACAGTCCCGGAACGGGGCTGGAGCAGGGAAACAATCCCGGAATGTGGGCTGGATCAGGGAAACAATCCCGGAACGGGGACTGGGGCAGAGAAACAATCCCAGAACGGGGACTGGAGCAGGGAAATACTCCCTGAACGTGGACTGGAGCAGGGAAATAGTCCCTGAACGGGGAGTGGAGCAGGGAAACAATCCCGGAACGGGAACTGGAGTGGAGAAACAATCCCGGAGCAGGGACTGGAGTGGAGAAACAATCCCGGAGCAGGGACTGGAGCAGGGAAACAGTCCCGGAACGGGGACTGGAGCAGGGAAACAGTCCCAGAACAGGGACTGGAGCAGGGAAACAGACCCGGAGCGGGGACTGGAGCAGGCAAACAGTCTCGGAACGGGCACTGGAGCAGGGAAACAGTCTCAGAACGGGGACTGGAGCAGAGAAACAGTCCCGGAGAGGGGACTGGAGCAGGAAACAATCCTGGAATGGAGGCTGGAGCAGGGAAACCGTCTCGGAACAGAGGCTGGAGCGGGTGTACCGTCCCGGGAAAGAGGGTGGTTCAGGGAAACAGTCCCGGTGTGGGGACTGGAGCAGGAAAACTGTCCCGGAACGGGGACTGGAGCAGGGAAATAGTCCCTGAACGGGGACTGGAGCAGGGAAACAGCCCCGGAGCGGGGACTGGAGCAGGGAAACGATTCCAAAATGGAGGCTGGAGCGGCGAAACACTCCCGGAGCGGGGACTGGAGCAGGGAAACAGTCCCAGAACTGGGGACTGGAAAGGGAAACAGTCCTGGAACGGGGCTGGAGCAGGGAAACAATCCCGGAATGTGGGCTGGAGCAGGGAAACAATCCCGGAACGGGGACTGGGGCAGAGAAACAATCCCAGAACGGGGACTGGAGCAGGGAAATACTCCCTGAACGTGGACTGGAGCAGGGAAATAGTCCCTGAACGGGGAGTGGAGCAGGGAAACAATCCCGGAACGGGAACTGGAGTGGAGAAACAATCCCGGAGCAGGGACTGGAGTGGAGAAACAATCCCGGAGCAGGGACTGGAGCAGGGAAACAGTCCCGGAACGGGGACTGGAGCAGGGAAACAGTCCCAGAACAGGGACTGGAGCAGGGAAACAGTCCCGGAGCGGGCAAACAGTCTCGGAACGGGCACTGGAGCAGGGAAACAGTCTCAGAACGGGGACTGGAGCAGAGAAACAGTCCCGGAGAGGGGACTGGAGCAGGAAACAATCCTGGAATGGAGGCTGGAGCAGGGAAACCGTCTCGGAACAGAGGCTGGAGCGGGTGTACAGTCCCGGGAAAGAGGGTGGTTCAGGGAAACAGTCCCGGTGTGGGGACTGGAGCAGGAAAACTGTCCCGGAACGGGGACTGGAGCAGGGAAATAGTCCCTGAACGGGGACTGGAGCAGGGAAACAGCCCCGGAGCGGGGACTGGAGCAGGGAAACGATTCCAAAATGGAGGCTGGAGCGGCGAAACACTCCCGGAGCGGGGACTGGAGCAGGGAAACAGTCCCAGAGCAGGGACTAGAGCGGGGAAACAGTCCCGGAATGGGTCTGGAGCAGGAAAACAGTCCCGAAGCAGGGACTGGAGCAGGGAATCAGTCCCGGAGCGGTGGCTGGAAGAGGGAAACAGTCCCGGAATGCGGACTGGAGCAGGGAAACAGTCGCGGAGCGTGGACTGGAGCAGGGATACAGTACCAGAGCGGGGACTGGAGCAGGGAAACAGACCCGGAACGGGGACTGGAGCAGGGAAACAGTACCGGAACGGGGACTGGAGCAGGGATACAGTCCCAGAGCGGGGACTGGAGCAGGGAAACAGACCCGGAGCGGGGACTGGAGCAGGGAAACAGTCCCGGAGAGGAAACTGGAGCAGAGAAACAGTCCTGGAGTGGGGACTGGAGCAGGAAACAATCCCGGAATGGAGGCTGGTTCAGGGAAACCGTCTCAGAACAGAGCCTGGAGCGGGAATACAGTCCCGGAAAAGAGGGTGGATCAGGGAAACAGTCCCGGAGTGGGGACTGGAGCAGGAAAACTGTCCCGGAACGGGGACTGGAGCAGGGAAATAGTCCCTGAACGGTGACTGGAGCAGGGAAACTGTCCCGGAACGGGGACTGGAGCAGGGAAACAGTCCCGTAGCAGGGACTAGAGTAGGGAAACGATCCCGAAATGGAGGCTGGAGCGGCGAAACACTCCCGGAGCGGGGACTGGAGCAGGGAATCAGTCCCAGAACGGTGGCTGGAAGAGGGAAACAGTCCCGGAATGGGGACTGGAGCAGGGAAACAGTCCCAGAGCGGGGAGTGGAGCAGGGAAACAGTCCCGGAGCGGGGACTGGAGCAGGGAAACAGTCGCGGAGCGGGGAATGGAGCAGGGAAACAGTCCCGGAGAGGAGACTGGAGCAGGGAAACAGTCCCCGAATGAGGACTGGAGCAGGGAAACAGTCCCCGAATGGGGACTGGAGCAGGGAAACAGTCTCTGAATGGAGGCTGGAGCGGGAATACAGTCCCGGAAAGGAGGGTGGAGCAGGGAAACAGTCCCAGAACGGAGACTGGAGCAGGGAAACAGTCCAGGAGTGGGACTGGAGCAGGGAAACAGTCCCGGAACAGAGGATGATGAGGAGGAAGTGAGTCCCAGAGCTACAGGCCAGAGAGCGGAAGCAGTCTTGAAGAAAACTTAACTTGAAGCTGAGCCAGTATGGAGCAGACGGGAGGCCTGGGGCGGAGCTGAGATAGTTGTTGGACTGGGGTCTGGTGTGGGGGGCTCAGACTGTGTGTGGAAGTCCCTGTGCTCAGCATGTACAATGTAATGTTCATGTGTAGTTTGATTTGACTGTAATGACTACCCTTTTAACTATATCTTATTTCTGTAAAGTAATGCAAATACTTTTTTTTATCCCTCTTTTTGTATCTAAGGTTTGTACTGAGGTATTTGGACCTAAAATGACGTCATAAGACACGATATTGTAAATTTTCCTCTGTACACCATTACATCTATACTTGAGTACATATGACAATAAAGGATATTTTATTCTCTGCGTGAAAAAGTTATCCCTTAGATCCCTTTTAAATTTCTCCCCTCTCACCCTAAACCTATGCCCTCTAGTTCTGGACTCCATGACCCCAGGGAAACGACTTTGTCTATTTATCCTATCCATGTCCCTCATAATTTTGTAAACCTCTAAAGGTCACCCTTCAGCCTCTGACGCTCCAGGGAAAACAGCCCCAGCCTGTTCAGCCTCTCCCTGTAGCTCAAATCCTCCAACCCTGGCAACATCCTTGTAAATCTTTTCTGAACCCTTTCAAGTTTCACAACATCTTTCCGATAGGAAGGAGACCAGAATTGCACACAATATTCCAACAGTGGCCTAACCAATGTCCTGTACAGCCGCAACATGACCTCCCAAACCCTGTACTCAATACTCTGACCAATAAAGGAAAGCATACCAAACGCTGCCTTCACTATCCTATCTACCTGCGACTCCACTTTCAAGGAGCTATGAACCTGCACTCCAAGGTCTCTTTGTTCAGCAACACTCCCTAGGACCTTACCATTAAGTGTATAAGTCCTGCTAAGATTTGCTTTCCCAAAATGCAGCACCTCACATTTATTTAAATTAAACTCCATCTGCCACTGCTCAGCCCATTGGCCCATCTGCTGTGTCATTTCCAGTTCCAAGGTCGATGCTGGATGATCCATCTGGTTTCATTTCTCTGTTGAGACTTTGTAGTGATTGATACAACTGAGTGGCTCGCTCAGCCATTTCAGAGAACAACTGAGTGTCAGCCACATTGCTGTGAGTCAAGAGTCACATGTCAGTCAGACCAGGTGAGGTTGGCAGATTTCCTTCTGTGAAAGTGGGTCTTTCCAGTAATTGGCAATGAATTTGTGGTCACCATTGAACTTTTCATTCCAGATTCCCCGTGTATTAGCTGGGTCTCTAATTTAATAATCGAGTGATAATACTATGAGACCATCAACTCCTCTCACATTCAGTTGAGTCACAATGAGCCTGCAAAATGCCCTCTTCAGTAAAAAAGGTTCAGTTTTAAAGTCCTACATTTTACTGGACAGTGTTAGCCTTAGCTCTTGCCCCGTGTCAGAAGGTTGTGGGCTTGAATCCCACTCCCAAGATTAGAATCAGAGCAAGTGAAAACAGCAGCAAAGGGGATGATTCGGTCCACCAAGCCTTTTTTGAATGTTACACCACTGGCCTGTTCCCCATTTGCTCAGCATTTTCAACTTTCTATTGAATCCCCTTTTGAAAATAATGACTGAATCCATTCCAGCACCCTTTTCTGTTAAAGCATTCCGGTTCACAACAACTGGATCCTTAAAAATTATCCTGAAGGTACCTCCCCTTCTTTCAGTTATTGCACGCTTTCCTACTGTCCCCTGAGCAGGAACACGGGCTGCTTCACCCCATGCAGCTTTGAGGGAGAGCTGCACTGTCAGCTGTCCTGGCTTTCAAACCAGGGCCATGCCTACTCTCTCAGTTGGATGCACAAGTTGTCACTGTCACAATGTTGAAAAGGACAAAGGGATTCTCCCCAGACCCCCCGGACTGGCAGCTAGTCATTTCTGCGATGTGTATGAGGTGCCCACTGTGCACCAACTGCAATAGCATTACCATCTATTCGAGACTGGAGAGATCTTGAATGACAAGGCACACTCTATCAGGCCCTCTCTAGTTCAATGGGAGTGCAGGTAGATCATGTTGCAGAAACTGGAATCTGTGTTTTATTTGGTTGGGCAAGTGCATTTTGTGTTGGAGTGGATAATGTTCCAGTCTCTCTGTTGTTACAAACTCCACTCTAGGACCTGATGGCCAAGGAAACCCATTTATTACGCAGCAAAACAGGTTGTAATTCACCCTCCAAATCATTCCAACACACACTACTGGCAGATGGTGACAGCAGGAGAGATTCCTAGACTGCCATGTAATGGGAAAATAAATTGGATCCTCCACCATAGCTATCCGCCGCTGCAGACTACAACTTGTAGGTACAAAGTGCATGTTGCCACAACAACGTGGACTCCTGAGAGAATTATAACACACCACCAGCAATGGAGCTGGTATCACCATGGCAACATGGCAAGTGATCAATATGATCAAGGGCAACCAGCACCACCTATTGGTAAATCACAGCCAAGGTACCAACCTCATCCTCTGACTGGGGCGAGAGGTGAGGCTACTCACTAAAAACACAGATTAGGAAAGTGGTCGGCTTACATGCAGATCCTTTGGAGGAGAATGATTTGATGGTCGTCCAGCGTGAAGCGACTGTCCCTTTAATTTCAAGAGACAGGATTGCTTGCTGAAAATGGCAGCAGATATGGGGGCGTCAGGAACTGTCAACAGCATAGAGTGAGAGAGCTTTACACACAAACCTTCTCTACCCACACACAAAACACACTCTCAAAATCACATTATCCTCGCTGAAGTGTTTTAACCTGCGTTTATTTTCCTCTCTCTCAAGTATTCTTCCACTGCTCTCTAGGTTTAAGTGGTACAGCCCAATTCTCTCTAAAATGGATCTTGTCTATTTCTGCCTACAAGCTGTCACTATTGATTTTTCACTGTGTGAGCTCAGGATTAGGGTTAGTTGCAATGCTTCCCCCTCGTCCCTCCCACTTCCAGGCAATAGGTTACGACAGTGTGCTAACAAAGCCCTTCAGAATGAAAATGTCCTCAGGGCTAGTCCCTGGTTTGATATCAATCAAGATGACAATTAGGACATTAGTTGATGCCAGGGCATGACTGTGCTGTGACTCAATGCCTGACTGGGAACCACACTTAATAACGGGGACATCAGAGCATTAATGACTAAGGGATCAGCCAAAATAACAATTGAAATTGCTTATAAAGTGTACTGAGCCTTTGTAATCAGGAAAACAGAACTCAGTGTGACATTCAGATTTCCTGATAGAACCAACAGCAGCACCTACTATGAACAATGTGCACCGCAGTAACTCAGCAACATGACCCAGAACCATGACCTTCATTACTCCTGAGAACGAGAGCATCAAGTAACTGGGAACACCTCCCTGCCAATCACACACCATCCTGACTTGGAATTCTATCACAGTTCATTCATTGACATTGGGCCAACAGCCGAAGAGTGCCTTCCTACCAACATTCTGGCAGCCCCAGAAGGTCCACCGCTACCACCTTCTCAAGGGGCAATTGTAGGGATGGGCAATAAATGCTGGGTAGTATTGGGGGTAGAGTAGAGTTATGGTTATCTTACTGTTCCAGTTTCCTAAGGAGGCTTGGACCAAACCTAAGAAGCTGTGAGTTCTAATGCATGGGAGGTTTCTGAATTTGAATTCAGTTTAAACTACTTGGAAATAAAATTTTGATTTTGTGTCGTGAATTTTTGTAAAAGCACACCTATTTCATGAACAACTTTAAAGCAGGAAGGGGTCAATTAGCTCAGTTGTCTGGACAGCTGGTTTATGATGCAGAGTTACACCTGAAGATTGGCTGCACTTCCTGCATCAGCCAAGGTTCCCATCCAAGTCCTCCTTCCGAACATTGCTCCTCACCAGAGGTATGGTGGTCCTCAGGTTAAACCACCACCAGTTGTTTCTCTCTGATGGGAGAGCAGCTTGATGGGACTCTGGTGAGCTTATAAGGGTGGGAGATTTCTGCTCCTTACCTGGAATACCCAGTAACACACTAATGTGATTGACTCTTAACTGAAATATGCTAACCTGTATTCCCAATTCCTCCGCCTCCACTGTATCTGCTCCTAGGAGGACCAGTTCCACCACAGAACACCCCAGAAGGCCTCCTTCTTTAAAGACCGTAACTTCCCTTCCCACATGGTTAAAGATGCCCTCCAACGCATCTCATCCACATCTCGCATCTCCGCCCTCAGACCCCACCCCTCCAACCATAACAAGGACAGAACGCCCCTGGTGCTCACCTTCCACCCTACCAACCTCCGCATCAACTGCATTATCCGCCGACGTTCCTGCCACCTACAAACAGACCCCACCACCAGGGATATATTTCCCTCCCCACCCCTTTCCACTTTCTGTAAAGACTACTCCCTCTGCAACTACCCGGTCAGGTCCACGCCTCCCCCCACCCCTCCCCCTACAACCCACCCTCCCGTCCTGGCACCTTCCCTTGCCACCACAGGAATTGCAAAACCTGCGCCTACACCTGCTCCCTCACTTCCATCCAAGGCCCTAAAGGAGCCTTCCACATCCATCAAAGTTTCACCTGCACTTCCACACACATCATTTATTGTATCTGTTGCTCCCGATGCGGTCTCCTCTACATTGGGGAGACCGGACACCTTCACACAGAGCGCTTCAGAGAACATCTCCAGGACACCAGCACTAATCAACCCCACCACCCCGTGGCTGAACATTTCAACTCCCCCTCCCACTCTGCCAAGGACATGGAGGTCCTGGGCCTCCTTCACCGCTGCTCCCTCACCACCAGACGCCTGGAGGAAGAACGCCTCATCTTCCGCCTCGGAACACTTCAACCCCAGGGCATCAATGTGGACTTCACCAGTTTCCTCATTTCCCCTCCCCCCACCTTACCCCAGTTCCAACCTTCCAACCATCCTCATGACCTGTCCCACCTGCCAATCCTCCTTCCCACCTATCCCCTCCACCCTCCTCTCTGACCTATCACCTTTACCCCCATCTCCATTCACCTATTGCACTATCAGCCACCTTCTCTCCAACCCCCCCCCCCCCCCCCTCCCATTTATCTCTCCACCCCCGAAGCTCCTAGCCTCATTCCTGATGAAGGGCTTTTGCCCAAAACGTTGATCTTCCTGCTCCTCGGACGCTGCCTGACCTGCTGTGCTTTTCCAGCACCACACTAATCATGACTCTAATTTCCAGCATCTGCTGTACCCACTTCTGCCCTCTTAACTGAAATAGCTCAGCATAGAATATTAGAATTTTGCAGGACAGAAGGAGGCCTTGCAACCCGTCATGTCCATACTAGCTCCCAAAACAGCCATCCAGCTAATCCCATTCTCTAGCCCTATATCTCCGTAGCCTCTAAATTCATCACTTTCAAATATATCTCCAGCTCTCTTTTGTAGCCTCCCCCACTCTCCCACACACTGCATTCCAAATCCTAATGACTCTCTGAGTAAAGAAATTTCTCCTCATCTCACTCCTAGCTCTTTTGCTGACAATCTTGAAATTATGAATTCCACCCCCCCCCCAACCTTTCTCACAAGCCAACTAGTGGAGTCAGAATATCCTTAAAAAATAACACAACACCAGGTTATAGTCCACCAGGTTTATTTGGGAGCACTAGCTTTCGGAGCGTCACTCCTTCATCAGGTAGTTGTGAATAACGTGATGAAGGAGCGTCGCTCCCAAAAGCTAGTGCTCCCAAATAAACCTGTTGGACTATAACCTGATGTTGTGCGATTTTTAACTTTGCACACCCCAGTCCAACACCGGCTCCTCCAAATCAGAATATCCTTCATTACCCTGTCAAAATCCTTCATAATTTTGAACATTTCGATAACGTCACCCTCTCGATCTTCTCTGCTCCTGGGAGAATAAGCCCGATTCCTCTTGCCTTGTATCTAAGATCCCTCATTCCTGGTAAATCTCCTTTGCACTGTCTCCAGGGGATTATTACCTGAGCTACGAGTAAGTTAGCACAAGGTCAACAAGATTAAAGCGATAAATGTGTGTTTCAAAAATTGGTGTGAGAGAAGTGTATTCAAATTCATGGGACATTGGCATCAGTACTAGGGAAGGAGGGAGCTCTTCCAATGGGATGGGCTGCACTGAATCCCAATGGGACCAGAATCCTGGCCAATTGTGAAACTAGAGATGTATCTAAATGTTATACTAAATCTGGGTTCAGTTGCATATGAAATTGTGGGAAAAGTTAAATGGGGGATGTAGGGAGAGCTTAGCAGAGGTTATTAAACATCCCAGAACAAGTATGGAATGAGTCAGGAGATGAGGGAACCACTATGAGAAAGAGGCAGTCAATACAGGACTGAGGGTGGTGTACTTAAATACACGCTGTGTATGAAATAGGGTATCACAGGGCCAGGAACTGAATACCAAACTATCAACATCTTCGCAAAAGGACAGAC
This sequence comes from Chiloscyllium punctatum, assembly GCF_047496795.1. Classification (NCBI taxonomy): domain Eukaryota; kingdom Metazoa; phylum Chordata; class Chondrichthyes; order Orectolobiformes; family Hemiscylliidae; genus Chiloscyllium; species Chiloscyllium punctatum. The sequence continues at coordinate 63,488,777 of NC_092777.1, read as the reverse complement.
AGATGGGCAGAGTGGCTGGGGTTGCCTTGTAAGTAAGAAATGAAATTGAAAGCAAGAATTGCTATCGAGATGGAAGAAGAGGAATCTGTGTGGGTGGGGTTGAGGAACCGCAAAGGGAAATCGACCCTGATGGGAGTTGCGTAAAGGCCTCCGAGCAGTCGGCAGGATGTGGGGCAGAAGATAAATCAGGAGATGGAAAAGGTGTGTAAGAAAGGCACTGGGACTGGGGAGGGGTGGGGGAGGGGGGGCTTCAATATGCAGGAGGACTGGGAAAATCAGGTTGGCTGTGGATCTCAAGAAAAGGAATTTGCCAACAGCCTACGAGATGGTTATTTTGGAGCAGCTTGTGATGGAGGCCACTAGGGAACAGGCAGCTCTGGATCTGATTGATGTGTAATGGGGCCGACTTGATTAGGGAGCTTTAGGTGAAGGAACCCCCTAGGGGGCAGTGACCATAATGTGATAGAATTCCCCCGGCAGTTTGAGAGGGAGAACCTGGAATCAGATGTAATGTTATTCCAATAAAGGTCACTACACAGACATGAGGGAGGAGCTGGCCAGAGCTGATTGGGAAGGGGAGTCCAGTGGGGAAGAGAGTGGAGCAGCAATGGCAGGAGTTTCTGGGAATAATTCAGGAAGCACAACAAAGATTCATCCCGAGGAAGAAGAAATATACTGAGGGAAGGTTGAGGTAGCCATGGCTGACAAGGGAACGAAAAAGTATACAATGTGGTGAAGATTAGTGGGAAGTCAGAGGATTGTGAAGCCTTTAAAAGCCAGCAGAGGATAATTTAAAAAGCAATGGGGGGGGGGGTGGGGGGGTGAGGAGAAGATGCGATATAAGAGTAAGCTAGCTAGTAATATAAAAGAAGATTTTTTTTTTAGATATAAAGAAGTTAAGAGAGAGGCAACAGTGGACATTGGACTGCTAAATGAAGTGAGACAGGAGAAGTCATAATGGGGAACATAGAAATGGCGGAGGAGCTGAGTTGGCACATTGCATCAGTTTTCACAGTGGAAGACACCAGCAACATAGCACAGCTTCAACAGAGTCAGAGGGCAGAGGTGAGTGTAGTGACCATCACTCAGGAGAAGGTTGTGGGGAAGCTGAAAAGTCTGAAGGTAGATAAATCACCCAGACCAGATGGACTACACCCCAGAGTTCTGAAGGAGATAGCTGAGGAGTGCGTGGAGGCATTGATGGTGATCTCTCAGGGAGTCAGTGTTGGGGCCACAGCTATTCACGTCATACATTAACGATCTGGATGAAGGAACTGAGGGCAGTCTTACTAAGTTTATAAATGACACAAAGATAAGTGGAGGGGCAGGTAGTGTTGTGGAAGCGGGAGGCTGTTGAAGGACTTAAACGGGCTAGGAGGGTGGGCAAAGTGGGAGGTGGAATACACTGTAGATTATGCACTTTGGTAGGAAGAGCAGAGGGGTAGACTATTTTGTAAATGGGGAAAGGCTTTGGAAAGCTGAAGCACAAATGGACTTGGGAATCCTAGTTCAGGATTCTCTTAAGGTTACCATGCAGATTCAGTTGGCAGTTAGGAAGGCAAATGCAATGTTAGCATTCATTTCAAGAGGGCTAGAATACAAGAACAGAGATGGGCACCTGAGGCTGTATAAGGCTCTGATCAGACCACATTTGGATCATTGTGATGGTTTAGGTCCTATATCTAAGGAAGGATGCTGGTGTTGGAGGGGGTTCAGAGGAGGATTTATAGGAATGATCCTGGGGCTGAAGGGCTTGTCATATGAGGAGCAGTTGAGGACCTTGGGTCCGTGCTTGATGGAGTTTCGAAGGATGAGGGGGTAAACTTACAGAATACTGAGAGGACTGGATAGAGTGAGATGGAGCTGATGGTTCCATTAGTCGGGAAGACTAGGATCTGAAGGCACAACCTCAGAGTGAAGGGACCTAGATGAGGAGGAATTTCTTCAGCCAGAGGGTGGTGAATCTGTGGAACTCATTGCCACGTAGAGCTGTGGAGGCCAAGTCACTGGGTATCGTAAAGACAGAGACAGATTTTTGCTTGGTAGGTGGATTAAGGGTTGCAGAGAGAAGGCAGGAGAATGGGGTTGAGAAACATATCAACCATGGCAGAACCGTCTTGATGTGCTGAAATATTTATCTTATGGGTCTATGGTTTTAACATCCTTCTTTAAATAAAGTGTCCAGACTAAGCACAATACTCCAAATGTGGGCTGACCAATGATCTGTAGAGGTGGAGCATCACTTCCTTGCTTTTGTACTCTAGGCCTCTGTTTATAAACCCATGGATAGAACCAGCCTTATTAACGATCGTTTTAACTTGCCTGGTCACCTTCAGGGAATCGTGCATATGAACCCCAAGCTCCCTCTGCTCCTGCATTCCCCTCAGAGTTGTCCCATTGAGCCTGGATTGTCTTCCCGTGTTGTTTCCACCAAAATACCTTACCAACATTTTTCTGCACTGAAATTCATCTGTCAGGTGTCTCCCCATTTGGCCAACCCGTCAATGTCCCTCTGAAGTCACTCTGCATCGTCCTCACAACTCACTATTCTCTTTAGCTTGGGAACATCTGCAGATTTAGAGATTTTTGTTCTCAATACCCATCTCCAAGCTGTTTTATATCATCAAAAAAAAAGGCCAGGATCCCAACACCCACCCCTGGGGAATAGCACTTTCAACTTGCCTTCGGTCTGAGAAATGCCCATTGATACCTGCCGTCTATTCCCTATCTTTTAACCAACTTCTAATCCATGTTACTAAGGACCCATCAATCCCAACATTTCTAATTTGCTAACCAGCCTGCCAATGTGTCACCTTATCAAATGCTTCCTGAACATCCAAATATACAACATTCACACCACTATTCTCACAGAACCAGATAGCCACAGACATGATATGGCACAGAAGGAGGCCATTCAGCCCACCTTGTCCATACCAAACCGAAGACACCCACATACCCTTTCTAATCCATCTTCCTGCACACATCCCATAGCCCTGCACCTTACAGCACTTATGGTGCAGATTCGGGTACCTTTTAAGAGAGTTTCGGGTCTCTATCTCCACCACCAAATTACCCACTGCCTGTATCAATGAAACTAAATCTGTCAGGTATAACCTGCCCTTGACAAAGTCATGTTGACTATCTAGTATTAACTTAATTATCTCAAAGTGTATATTTATCTTACCCTGTAATATAGCCTCCATCAGTTTTCTCACTGTTAACATCAAGCTGACAGGTTTCCTGGATTATCCTTTGTCCCTTTCTTAAATAATATTGTCAAATTTACAACCCTCCAGTTGCCCGGGACTGATCCTGTATTCAGAGAGGCCTGGGAAACACTCAGTTGTATTAAAACATTCATCATCATTGAGAAAACAGCCCACCAACTCCGTTAGGTTCTTTAAAAGGGGGAAGAAATGTCAAGCTGCCCAATGTCCTGAATCTCCATTTCTTCTGGGCGTTATTATTCCTGGTTTAATGCTTCTTTGAAGCTATGGTTTTGGGCAAAACTAGAAGACATTATAAATCCAGTCATTTTCAAAGAATAAGTTTGTATTTTTTTTTAAATCAGACTTTCATGACATCAAGATGTCTCAAAACACTTTACAGACAATGAAGTCTGTTTTAAAGTGCAGTCATTTCAGCAGTGTAAGGGAATTCAGTAGCTAAACTATGCACAACAAGTTCCCAAAAGCAAAATGTGATCACGACCAGGAAATGTAAGAAATATTGTGATCCACGCTGGCTGGGATACCACAGAGAGTTCACCCAGCTGTGTTGGAGATGGTGTCATTTAGCCTCATCTGTCAACCTGACAGGAGAAAGTGAGGACTGCAGATGTTGGAGATCAGCGTTGAGAGTGTGTTGCTGGAAAAGCACAGCAGGTCAGGCAGCATCCGAGGAGCAGGAGAATCAATGTTTCGGGCCAGAGCCCTTCATCAGGAAGGGCTCTGGCCCGAAACATTGATTCTCCTGCTCCTCGGATGCTGCCTGACCTGCTGTGCTTTTCCAGCAACACACTCTCAACACTGTCAACCTGAGAAGGCAGTCAGGGAGCTGGGTCCGTATCTGATTCCCAAAGCAGCATTTTCCACAACGTGGCAGCCCCACAGAAGTGTTAGCCCAGATTATTTACTCAAGCCTTTGGACTGGGACTGGAAATGACGACCTTTTGATTCCCATTTAAGATAGCTTCTGCTGAGGCCAGGCTAATCTATCCCTGGTGGGATTACCTACATCAGCATGGGAACATGGTGACACCCCTTAACAACATGAATCACAGTGTAAGTCAGCACGGGAGAGGATGGGGAAAAAATATATGAGACCGACCTCCTCATAGTGTCCTTCGGGTGACCTGAGAGGGAGGCATATTTTTACAGTCAGTTTGAGCTGGTTCTCGAAGCAAGATGAGAGCAATCAATGACAGGGGTGAAGCCAGAAGTGAGCAGGCAGGTCGCAGGGAACTGCCTGAGCAGTTGCCTAGAAACACAAACTGTGAATTAGAATGGGCAGCTTTGAATTAATCGCAGCACATATCATAAAAGCAAAAAAAAACTCAATGTGAAGGAGACAAATACGAACAATATCTTGAGTGTTTGGAGTGGAGAGGCAGCACCCCAACCCTATCAGCACATCCCACTGCATTTGTAAAATGGTAGAACAGAATGGATTACAATCTGTGCACTGCTGTGATCTGATGTTTGACAGTATAGTATAGGCAAGAGAAATACGTCAACATTACACAATATTTCAGCTTCTTCAATTACTTTAATGTTGCATCCTTTTAGTCGAAGTTGAGTGTCTTTCATCTTTCTCATTAATGGATTTGAATGCTGATTTCAGCCTAACACCTATCGGCTTTGAATCTCTCTAGTGTCTGTGTCAATCTTCATGCTTTTAATTTCAATATATGCTTTATTTACTGAAAAAAAACACATACAGAGTTACTAAAGCAGTTCACTTCTGGACAGTAGCATATGAAGAGAGCAAACAAACATTGGAGTTTGACTCGATTCAACAAACAAAGCAAAGGCATCTCTGACTTGTGCAAGATTATATTTACATGCATCTGAGGCAGGAGGACAGTCCAATAACTGAACATTTAACTTCAGCAGAAGACCCTCAGACAGGTCTTTATCCACTCTGCCTCGACAATGCTGGCTTAGGCCGAATTCTCAAGCAGCAAGATTCAACATTCAGGTTTGGACTCAGTCATCTCCTGAGCTCCATTTCCAGGGACGCATAAGGCCATCTGGGCAGCAGGGACAATGTTGTGAGAAAGAATACCAGTGGACAAGATCCTTTCCTTGAGTGGATCCCATCCGACTTTGGTGGGTTTCGAGTGATCGAGTCTTTTCTGCCTGAAAGATTTCCCCAGCCACTGACACATCAATGTCACATTCAAATTATCCCAGCCTCCCTAAAGTTCCTGCTGGCATTTCTACTGTTCATTCTCACAGTGGAACTATTCCTCACTCTGGTGCCACTATAGAATTGTGCTATGACCATTAATGTGTATTATCCTGATGCCTGCATTGTGGATGTGCTTGTATTCCTGTGATGGAAGGTAACATCAACAGTGCTATCAAGTAGCACAATAACCCGCTCAGTGAAGCTCAGTTTGAGCTCCGAAAGAGCCATTCAGCTCTTGACCCAAGTTTCTTGTAATTTTGGTTGCTACCACTCTGAGGTGCCAGTGACAGCAGCTTCTGGAAGCTTCTGGCATGTCAAGCAACATGGGCGGAGCTTCTCAGTAGCTGTGCAGCTGGTCTTGGCATCAAGGCCACATTCGGCCGAGTGTGGCATCATGGAGGCCGAGCAAAACTGGAACCGATGAGAATCAAGGGGTAAACTCTCCACTGGTGAGAGTCATACCTGGGTCATAAGAAGATGGTTGTGGTTGTTGGAGGTCAGTCATCTCAGTTCCATGACACCCCTGCGGGAGTCCCTCAGGGTCATGTCCCAGGTCCAACCATCTTCATCTACTGCATCAATGACCTTCACTCGATCATGAGGTCAGAAGTGGGGGGTGGTCGTCAATGATTGTACAATATTCAGCAGCACTCGCAACTTGTCAGGTACTGAAACAGTCCATGTACAAATACAAGATTTGAACAATATCCAGGCTAGGGCTGACAAGTGGCAAGATACAGCCGTGCCAGGAAACGGCCATCTCTAACTAGAGAGAATCTAACCAGAAACTCAATTGGGCTTACCATCAAAATAATGTGGCTACAAGAGCAGGTCAGAGGCTTGGAATACTGCAGCAAGTAACTCACCTCCTGTCTCCCCAAAGCTTGTGCATCATCTATAGGGCACAAGTCAGGAGTGGGATGGAATACTCCCTATTTGATATGGATGGAGACTTAACAACACTCACACAGCATGACACCATCCAGGATAAAGCTGTCCACTCCCACAAGCATCCCCTCCCTCCCCCACCCACGCTCAGTAGCAGCACTATGTACTATCTACAAGGTGCACTGCAGAAATGCACCAAAGATCCTCAGACCGCACCTTCCAAACCCACAACCACTTCCATCTCGAAGGACAAGGGCAGCACATACATGGGAACACCACCCCCCGCAGGTTCCCCTCCAAGCCGCTCCCCATCCTGACTTGGAAATATATCGCCTTTCCTTCACTGTCACTGGGTCAGTGACAGGAATCCTTGATTTCCCTCCCTCAGGGCATTGTAGGTCAACCCACAGCACACGGACTGCAGTGGTTCAAGAAGGCAGCTTACCCCCACCTTCTCAAGGGGCAACTAGGGATGGGCAATAAAGCCAGTCCAACAATGCCCTTGTTCCATGTTGAATAAAAAAGCTGCTTGCACAGAATCACAGAATTGATACAGTACAAATGGAGGCCATTTACTCATTGTGTCTGCACCAACTCTCAGTGAGCACTACATTTTAGTGTAAGTCCCCTTGCTTTTTCTCTGTTACACTGTTCATTGCATCTATTGAAATAATGATGCAAACAGGATCCTTACAGTAAATGTTAGAGTAAATCCCTCCCCACACCTTGATCCTACATCATTAAGTTACTTTCAGTTATTCACTTACAGGATGAGGGCATCACTGGCTGGACTATCCCAAGCTGCCCTTGTGCAGATGGTGATGAGCCACCTTCACGATCTGCTGCAGTTCATTGTGACATCTTTGACGTTGAGTAAGGGTTTGCTCGGCCATTTCAGGGGACAGTTAGGAGTCAGCCACGTTGCTGTGGGTCTGGAGTCACATACTGGTTAATGAGAGCAGGCTTCCTTTTCGAAAGGGCATTAGTGAACCAGTGACGTGTTTCCAAAAGCCCTGCTAATTTCATGGTCCCCATTACTGATACTAGCTTTACATTTCAGATTTGTTTAATGAATTGATTCAGTGATGCATTGGTAATGTTGGTCATTGCTACATTGGCCCTGTAATTAATTAAAACATGCTGCATTGAAGCAGCAACATAACTAACCTTCTTTCAGAAAATCGTTCAAACTATAAAAAAAACCCCATTCAGGTAAAGCTGTGTTGTTGTGAACGTACTGGGTGTACACAGAACAGAGAGGGAACATCACTGTTCACAATGTAGCCATGTCTCCCATCCACCAGCCAGAAGAGAGTTTTCAGCAGAAACCCAGGAACTGATTACTCAGGTCCCATCCTCCCCACACTGCCTCCTGCAATTAACATCCTCTTGGGTGTGTTGAGGGGGTCAAACAGATAGACCACTGACCTGACTGAAATTAGATGTTCTATATGGACACTGAATAAAACACTATTCAATGCAGCAGCTTGAGCTGGGAGGAGTGATGGGCTCCCCCTCGGTTTGAGGAGGGGCAGGAGGGTAAGAGGGCACTAGCTCTTACACTGCACAAAATTCTTTCTCATATTGACATTGGCTGAACTGCTGGCTCATGGTTTAGTGTGTAGTACTGTTGTCTGGAATCAGCAGTGAGGCACATAGATCAGGAGTGGCCCCATTTTAACCCCAGCTATCTCCTGAAACAGCCTCCATTGACCTCAATCACCAATCTCTGAGGAAAAGCCCAAGAGGGCCCCTCTTCCCCATGAGGACGGTAAAACTCACTGACCTTGGCCAAGGGTGAAATCACAATAGGACCCACGGTTAAATAGTCTGCCAAAGGTGATTAGAGGAAAGTCCAGCTAGAAATTGCTCTCACAGGGTAATGTGGCCCAGTGTTAAAGCTGCAGTGTTGCATCTCCAATAAGTTTATTCCTATGCACAATGAGGGACTTAGCGAATTCATCAAGCAGCCTGGACTCCTCCATAAAATATGGGAGTGAGAGGTGCCAGATGTCACACGCCAGCGGAAAGGCTGGAGAATATTCCGAGGTTAGAGCCAGGAGTGGAGCAAACCTTTCTAACAGCGATGACATTGTTTTGAACCCACGCAGACTAATTTTTTTTCTCAAAGAAAGCATTAAAATCTGTTATTAATAAAAGTCTAGACCAAACTCAGAAAAATATGGAGACTAGGATATTAGCCTATTGCTGTTCGGAACTCCTACTCAACCCAGCCAGCCACATTCAATTTACACTCTCACAAACTCTGAAAGCAATCACCTCACAATCTCCCCTGCTGATGGACAGACCTTCAAACCGAAGAATCAGCGCCTCCTGCAGGCTGCTGTGATGCACTTCACTGCCAGCCTGGGACTTCACCTGACAACTCCAGCCCCAGGCTTGGGAAGTGCAGAGGTGGACTCAGCAGCAGAGGTCACCTCCTTTAAGCTCAGTACCTGAGGAGGTGGCGATCAGGAGGTGGAGGAGAAGTTGGGAGAAGAGAGAAACCCAGCAAGAGGCTTCCACTGCCAATTGTCCAGGGGTCACCTTCAAGGTCATGAGCCTGGAGTGGAACTTAGATCAATATTCTGTTGTACAGTCTGTTTTACTCATTTGTTGGATATGGGGCCACATTAACATATTCAGCAGGTCTGACAGCACATGTGGAGAGAGAGAGAGAGACCAGGTAAGAATGGCAGATTTCCTTCCCTAAATGACATTTGCGAACCATTTAGGGGTTTTTTCTGACAATTGACAACAATTCGAAAGGTATCATTAAATTCTTAACTCCAGATTTCTATTGACTTAAAACTCCACCATCTGCCATGGCAGGATTCCACTCTGGCTCCCAAGAACATTACCTGAGTTTCTGGATTAATAGGCTCGATGATACTACTAGGCCCCTGCCTACCAAATGCGGGTGTTGACTAATGTATGCTGTCGTAATATCATTGCTATCACAGAGACATTGAGGGAGAGGCAGGATGAGCAGCTCTGAATCCTGGGTTATAGATTCTTTCGGTTGAGATGAGGGTGGGATGGATATTGAAGAGAGGAGGAGGTAACACCATGTTGATCAAGGAGTCAGTTACAGCTGGGGGAGCGATGATATCTCGGAAGCTTCCTCATATGGACTGAATGTGAAAACAAAAAGGGAGCAATTACTTTGCTGGGTTAGATGTCAAACTACCAAACAGTCAGAGAGATAGACAGAAAGACAGATATGTAGGCATATTCGGAGAACTGTGAAAATAAGAGGGATCATAATTGCAAGGGATCTCAATTTCTCCATTATTTACTGGGATAAAAACCATGTGAAAGGTCTGTGTGAGGGAGAATGTGATTGTGGTTCTAGCAGGTTTGAAAATGGATTAATCCTCAAGCCCAGATGAGACGTGTCCAAGGCTGCTGTGAGAGGCGAGGGAGATGATTGCAGGGCTCGGAAATTAATTTTCAAATCCTGTCTGACCTCCGGAGGAAGGTCAGAGGACGACAGGGCAGCTAATGCGGTCCCTTGTTCTAGAAGGGAGGGAGGGGTAAACCGGAAACTATAGGCCAGTGAGTCTGTGGGAGGGAAACTATTGGAAAAAACTTCCGAGAGAAAGCAGTAATCTTCACTTGGAGAGGCAAGGGTTAATGAAGGATAGTCAACATGGCTTTGTCAGGGGAAAGGTCAGGTCTAACAAATTTGATTGAAGTTTTGGAGGAGGTGGTTGGGTGTGTAGATGAGGGTAGTGCAGTTGATGTAGTCTCCATGGACTTCAGTGAGGCTTTTGCCAAGTTCTCACCGGCAGGTTGGTTCGGAAGTTAAGAGCTCATGGGATTCAGGATAGTTTGTCAAATTGGATCTAATATTGGCTGATTGGCAGGAAGCAGAGAGTGATGGGTGAAGGGTCTTGTTGTGATGGCAGCCTGTGTCCAGTGATGTCCCTTGGGTTCAATGCTATTCCCTTTGCTAGTGGTTGTGTACATTAATGAAGGTAGGAGCATGCTCAATAAGATGACATGAACATTGATGGGGTGGTCAGTAGTGAGGAGGAAAGGCCTAGACTCCAGAATGATATAGGCCGGCTGGTCAGATGGGCAGAAAGCGGCAAATGGAATTTAATTCTGGAAAGCGTGAGGTGAGGCATTTAGGGAGGAGTAACAAGACAAGGGGGTACGTGATGAAAGGCTGGACACCAGGAAGTGCAGAGGCTCAGGGGGACCTTGGTCTGCATCTCCACAGGACAGGGAGAGAAGGTGGTTAAGAAGGCACATGGGATACTTCCCTTTATTAGTCAAGACATTGAATCCGAAAACAAGGAGGTTATGATGGAGCAGATTATCACATTAGTCAGGCCTCAACTAGAGTACTGTGTATAGTTCTGGTTATTACACAATAGGAAGGATGTGTTAGCACTGGAGGGGGGGGGGGGGGGGGGGTGCAGATGAGATTCAACAGGATACTGTCTGGCCTGGAGCGATTCACCTATGAAGAGAGATTTGATAGGCTGTATTCCTCAAAGCACCAAAGGCTGAGGAGAGTGACTGATTAAGGTGCAGAAGGTTCTGAGGGACATGGACAGAGTAGATCAGAAGAAACTTTTCTCCTTAGTTCAGGAGTCAGTAACCAAGGGGCAGAGTTTTAAGGTAAAGAGTAGGAGGTTTAGAGGCGATTTGAGGAAAGGTTTTTTGCATCCAGAGGGTGGTGGGTATCTGGAACTCAAGACATTTAAGAAGTATTTTGATGAGTATTTGAAACATCAAAACGCACAAGGCTATTGGCCAAGTGCCGGAAAATGGGATTAGAGTAGATGAATGATGCGGGTAGAGTTACAGTATTTGGATAAGTACATGAACAAGAAATGTTTGGAGGGATATGGGCCAAGCACAGGCAAATGGGACTCATTTAGATTGGGATGAGAGTCTGTTTCCATGTTGTAGGACTGAATGACTCTAACCTGTGAGAGAACATGAGGGCTGTAGGAGAACAAACACTGAGGTGACGTGGAGACAAATGCACACTTACAATTTAAAGATGCAGCACCCAGAGCCAAGGCAAGTAGATAAGTTACAAATCAAATCGGATCAGATTCAAATAGTGCAAGAGTCCTGAGCTGGAAAGCTTCCTCACATGTATATGCCAGAGTTGTAAATGTGTAGTTTGAATATAATTGATCTACTCCCATTCTGCATGGCCAATAGAATCTGTGTCTTATTGTTTCTTGTTCTGGGGATGTGAGTGGGTATCCACTGCTCACTCTCAGCTATCCTTGAGAAGGTTATTGCAAATGTTCCTCTGAGTGGTTGCAGTCTGTTTCTTGGGGTTGTTCTGTAACAATGAAGGAGCTGCCTGTGGTCGTTTCACTCAGGATGCAGTGTAGCTTGAGGAAGGACTTGGATGGGGTATCTCCAGCCTTCATGCCTTTGTCCTTCAGGTGATAAGGCACTGAGTTTAAGAGGTGCTAGTCATCAGGACTTCCTCAATCACATTTCCACACAAATAATTGTATTAACACAGCATTCAAACAGGGACTAAATCCCCATTGAAAGAAACACATGGGAGGAAGGATGAAAATGGGATTGGTTTGAGAAGAAAACAAGGAATTGGGATTTAAATTCTGAAGGACTGGAATCTTTCTGAATTTCTCAGTTATTTTCACGGCTGAGTGAGGTGCCATTTGAATAATGGGAAGTGGATGAAGTTATTGAGAAGAGCACAGCTGAGTCCCAGAAACCCACTGTGCTAATTCCCCACAATATTAGGGCACTGGTTATTTTGGGGTTTAGTCTTACAGTTCCATTCTGACCTGTTCATCAACAGAGTCGTAGAGATGTACAGCATGGAAACCGACCCTTCAGTCCAACCTGTCCATGCCAACCAGATATCCCAACCCAATCTAGTCCCACCTGCCAGTACCCGGCCCATATCCCTCCAAACCCTTCCTATTCATATACCCATCCAAATGCCTTTTAAATATTGCAATTGTACCAGCCTCCACCACATCCTCTGGCAGCTCATTCCATACACATACCACCCTCTGTGTGAAAACGTTGCCCCTTAGGTCTTTTTTATATCTTTCCCCTCTCACCCTAAACCTATGCCCTCTAGTTCTGGACTCCCCAACCCCAGGGAAAAGACTTTGTCTATTTATCCTATCCATGTCCCTCATAATTTTGTAAACCTTTATAAGGTCACCCTTCAGCCTCCGACGCTCCAGGGAAAACAGCCCCAGCCTGTTCAGCATCTCCCTGTAGCTCAGATCCTCCAACCCTGGCAACATCCTTGTAAATCTTTTCTGAACCCTTTCAAGTTTCACAACATCTTTCCGATAGAATTGCATGTAATATTCCAACAGTGGCCTAACCAATGTCCTGTACAGCCGCAACATGACCTCCCAACTCCTGTACTCAATACTCTGACCAATAAAGGAAAGCATACCAAATGCCTTCTTCACTATCCTATGTAGCTACGACTCCACTTTCAAGGAGCTATGATGAGTTTTTTGAAGAAGTAACAAAGAGGATTGATGAGGGCAGAGCAGTAGATGTGATCTATATGGACTTCAGTAAGGCGTTTGATAAGGTTCCCCATGGGAGACTGATTAGCAAGGTTAGAACTAGCCATTTGGTTTGATGGTGTCAAAACAGTAAAATTCAAATTCGATTGGGTTTTAGTATCCTGGAGCATAACTTAAACTGGTTGGTTAAATTCAAATGGTGGTCAAAACAACTGAGGTATCTAATTTACAGCCAAATGTTACATATTTTAAATTTTCCAGTACACTCTGAGACTGCGAGCCAGTCACATGACAATTGCCTGCAAACTCTCACTGCCAAAACAGCCTTTATGCTCTCTTAAAAGGTACAGTACATGCCTTCAACTTCATAACACTTCTTTCGGTCATTAACTTCACGGTGCACAAGGATTGAAAGGCTTTAAACAGTGGCCCACTCTACCTCACTGGCTGCTACCCCCGGGGGGGGGAATGGATGTCAGACACTGAGTAAATTCAAGGGGGAGATAGATAGATTTTTAAGTAGTAATGGGGCAGCACCGTGACCTCACAGCACCAGGGACCTGGATTCAACGCCATCCTCAAGCATCTGCCTGTATGGGGTTTGCACATTCTCCCTACACCTGTGTGGGCTTCCTCTGGGTGCTCTGGTTTCCTCCCACAGTCCAAAGATATGCAGGTTGGGTGGATTAGCCATGGGAAATACAGGGTTACAGGAATAGGGTAGGGGGAGTGGGTCTGGCTGGGATGCTCTGCAGTGGATTGGTGTGGACCCGACGGGCCAAATGGCTTGCATCCATGCTGTCAGGATTCCATGAAGGGTTATGGGGAGCAGGCAGGAAATTGGAGGTGCGGCTGAGATGGGATCAGCCATGATCTTATTAAATGGTGGATCAGGTTTAAGGGGCTGAATGGCCTCCTCTGCGGCTCGTTCTTATGTTCTGATGTTCAGTTCATCCGTCAGTATGTTTTCCTGGTCCTAGCCTGCAACACTCAATCAAGGACAGCTCTTTGTACCAGAAGATCAGCAAGTAAAGAGTGTCTTTCATTGAGTTGATGCTCCTCTGGGTAAAGTTGATTAATCTTACATCTGGGTCAGCATAAATAACAAGTGCATCCAATGAATTGGAGTCACAAATACCCTTCTCATAACTTTTGTTCCCAGCCAGGATGTAGACAATGAGCTGACAATTACAACAGGAATGATAACCAATCCAAAGTCTTGTATAACACCTCGGAATTTATAATTGAAACCAGTGAGATTCAAATCAGTTCCATTTACCACAAAGAAACATTTATCCTGATTTACTATCTCATGAAATTAGTTTTTAGCTCAGTCCAGGATCTAGTTTTTATATCAGTGTGAGAAGGCAAAGCTTCAATTTAACCATCACTTCATAACATCTCGGAAACAAACATCAAAGTGTTTCCTGCAACAAGTTACTTTAGGATTCTAGTTTTGCAGAACAGCAAGCTTCCCAAAACAGCAATCACCCATAAACTGGTCAGTCTGCTTTAGCTGCCTTCACTTTGTGGTTGGTCATTTTGTATTTTGTTATCAATCTAGAAAGGGTTTACACACCCACCCACCACAGTATCCCTCTGCTTCTCAGATGATGTTCCTGCCTGGAATTTCATCTCCTGCTGAAACCATTATCCATACCTCATCCAGATCTCTCAAGCTTGACTAGCATCAACTCGAAGGAGGCTCTTCAGCCCATCATGTCCAAGCCAGCTCTCTGCAAGAACAATGCAGCTACTCCCACACTCTCTGCTTTCCTGGGCTTTGTTAACTCTTTAGATGCTTATCCAATTCCCTTTCCCTGACCCAGTCAGCTCCCACCACAAGCATGCCAGCTTCCTAACTGCTAGCTGCTTTGAAAAACTTTGTTTTTGGTTGTTTTGCCGATCACCTTAGATTTATGCCCTCTGTTTCTCAACCTTTCCAGCAGTGGTAATAGTTCCTCTCTATCTACACTGTGTAGACCCCAGATTATTTTAAACACCTCTATCAAATCTCCTCTCAAACCTCTCCTCTCTCAGGTGAACAAGCTCATCTTTTCTTACTACCTCATCTCTGCAAGCATTCTAAAAGATCTTTTCTGCACCATCCCTAAAGCCCTCACATACTGCCAAAAGTGCAATCTGCAGAATTAAACATGTTGGGCTGTGCTGAACAGAGGGGTCAGCACTTTGCCTTGAAGTGGTGTTGTGATTAGAGTGGTGCTGGAAAAGCACAGCAGGTCAGGCAGCATCCGAGGATCAGGAACATCGGTGTTTCGGGCAGGAGCCCTTCATCAGGAATGTTGATTTTCCTGCTCCTTGGATGCTGCCTGACCTGCTGTGCTTTTCCAGCACCACTCTAATCTTGACTCTGATCTCCAGCATCTGCAGTCCTCACTGTCGCCTTGAGGTGGTGTTGTGCACTGTGTCCTTTGGGGAAGACCTGTAGCTTTAACTGGTCAGAGCTGGGCCAGCCCTGGGCTAACAGAGCCCTCCCTTCACCCTGACACTGGGGAACTCCACGACAAACATTCCCCCCACTGACAGCTGTGACTCTTTATTGCTCAGTGGAATCAATGGGGAGGTAGTGGCTCTTACATTTCCCATGGACCCAGGCACAATGGGCAGGGTTGGGAGGTGGTGTTGGCAGCAAGACGAAGGCTGGCATCAAGTCAGCCCCTCTCGCTGTACTGGCCCCCTCAGGCAGGCACTGGGTGCTATTGAGAAGGACTATTCACTCCCATCATTGGGGAGTCCTCCACCTGTCACAGCAGCAGTGGTGGAAATGGGGTTTGTAACTGGACAATAATTACAAACATAGGGACCTCACTCGGCTACAGAGTGCACAAACATAATCACGATGGAGCTGGGAAGATGGTGGGATACCCACTTGGCAGCCAGTGCCATGGAGCTTACCACACAGGGTGTCTTTCAATTCCTAGGTCGTACTCAAGCTGAGGCTGAACCTCATCAAATCCCTACTGGGTAGAAGCAGGCCATTCGGCCCATGGAATCCACACTGACCCTCTGAAAAGCATCCCACCAGACCCACCCTATCGCAGTAATCCTGCATTTCCTTGGCTAACTCACCTAGCCTGTACATTATGGGCAAGTTAGTGTGGCCAATCCACCCTAACCTGCACGTCTTTGGATCGTGAGAGGAAACCCAAGCAGACGTGGAGAGAAGGTGCAAACTCCACACAGACAGACACCTGAGGGTGGGATCGAAGCCGGGATCTGGGCACAGTGACACAGCAGGGTCCTGGGGGGATGTGAGGGAGCAAGGTCCAGGGGAGGTGCGGAGGGGGCAGGGGGGCGCAGGGGTGAAGGAGCAGGGTCCCAGTGGGGGGTGGTGGTTGGGAGGGTCCTGGTGGTGGTGGGGGGGGGGGGGGGGTGTTGAGGGAGCAGGGTCCCAGTGTGCCGGGGGTGGGGGGGGGGGCAGTGGGTGGTTGGGGAAGGGAGCAGGGTCCCAGTTGGGGGGGGGGGGGGGGGGTTGAGGGAGCAGGTTCCCAGGAGGTGTGAGGGAGCAGTGCTAACCTCTGAGCCACCATGTCTGCTTCAGCATATCCTCCCTCCTTTTGTACTCTCTACCCCAACTGAGAAAGGCCAGCTTCCAACCTTACCCTGTCACACTCAGTGATTTGTGCTCACGTAATGATGAGGTCTCTCTGTCCCTGCATCCTTTTTAGAATTAACTCTTCACTTCATATTGCACACCCACACCCCTCTATCTTCCTACCCAAACGTATCACTTCACACATCTTTGCATTAAATTGAATCAGCCACATGTCAACAGATTCCACCAGCCACCCTGTATCCCTTTGAAGTTTATCATAGAGCCTGCCAAGTTTTGTGTCAACTGCACATTTTGAATTAAGTGTGCACCCAGCTCTAAGTCATTGTTAAATATTTATCTTAGACTTTCTTAAGTGACCTGCTAACTTTCACTCTCCAGTAATGTAAGCTTATCCAAATTCACACTGAGTCTCTGTCCACAATTACGCCTTTGACCCAGTCTATCAATGACACAATTTTAAAATGGTCATCCCTCCACTATTATCCCCTTTCTTACTCTATAGCTCCCACCTGTCCTTACTCTATAGCTCCCACCAGTCCTACTCTATAGCTCCCACCTGTCCTTACTCTATTGCTCCCACCTGTCCTTACTCTATAGCTCCCACCTGCCCTTACTCTATATCTCCCACCAGCCCTTACTCTATAGCTCCCACCAGCCCTTACTCTATAGCTCTCACCAGCCCTTACTCTATAGCTCCCACCTGCCCTTACTCTATAGCTCCCACCTGCCCTTACTCTATAGCTCTCACCTGCCCTTACTCTATAGCTCTCACCTGCCCTTACTCTATAGCTCCCACCAGCCCTTACTCTATAGCTCTCACCTGCCCTTACTCTATAGCTCCCACCTGTCCTTACTCTATAGCTCTCACCTGCCCTTAGTCTATAGCTCCCACCTGTCCTTACTCTATAGCTCCCACCAGCCCTTACTCTATAGCTCCCACCTGTCCTTACTCTATAGCTCCCACCAGTCCTACTCTATAGTTCCCACCTGTCCTTACTCTATAGCTCCCACCAGTCCTACTCTATAGCTCCCACCTGCCCTTACTCTATAGCTCCCACCTGCCCTTACTCTATAGCTCCCACCAGTCCTACTCTATAGCTCCCACCAGTCCTACTCTATAGCTCCCACCTGTCCTTACTCTATAGCTCCCACCAGTCCTACTCTATAGCTCCCACCTGCCCTTACTCTATAGCTCCCACCAGCCCTTACTCTATAGCTCTCACCTGCCCTTACTCTATAGCTCTCACCTGCCCTTACTCTATAGCTCCCACCAGTCCTTACTCTATAGCTCTCACCTGCCTTACTCTATAGCTCCCACCTGCCCTTACTCTATAGCTCCCATCAGCCCTTACTCTATAGCTCCCACCTGTCCTTACTCTATAGCTCCCACCTGCCCTTACTCTATAGCTCCCACCTGCCCTTACTCTATAGCTCCCACCTGCCCTTACTCTATAGCTCCCACCAGCCCTTACTCTATAGCTCCCACCTGCCCTTACTCTATAGCTCCCACCAGCCCTTACTCTATAGCTCCCACCTGCCCTTACTCTATAGCTCCCACCTGTCCTTACTCTATAGCTCCCACCTGTCCTTACTCTATAGCTCCCACCAGCCCTTACTCTATAGCTCCCACCTGTCCTTACTCTATAGCTCCCACCTGCCCTTACTCTATAGCTCCCACCTGCCCTTACTCTATAGCTCCCACCTGTCCTTACTCTATAGCTCCCACCTGCCCTTACTCTATAGCTCCCAGCTGTCCTTACTCTATAGCTCCCACCTGTCCTTACTCTATAGCTCCCACCTGCCCTTACTCTATAGCTCCCACCTGCCCTTACTCTATAGCTCCCACCTGTCCTTACTCTATAGCTCCCACCTGCCCTTACTCTATAGCTCCCAGCTGTCCTTACTCTATAGCTCCCACCTGTCCTTACTCTATAGCTCCCACCTGCCCTTACTCTATAGCTCCCACCTGCCCTTACTCTATAGCTCCCACCTGTCCTTACTCTATAGCTCCCACCAACCCTTACTCACCTCTGAGGTACCTGTGCTCTTCCAATTGTGAGCACTTGGCCATCCCTGATGTTAATTGCCTCCTTGATGGTGGCTATGCTTTGGGCCCCAAACTTTGGAATTCTCCCCTGAAACATGTAGGAAGAGGCTGAATAGGCTGTGGCTATTTTCCCTGGAGTGTCAGAAGCTAAGGGTGACCTTATAAAAGGTTTATAAAATCATGAAGGACATGAAAAGAGTAAATAATCGAGGTATGTTTCCCCTGGGTTGTGAGGGGAAATACGTATAAGGTGAGAGGGGAATGATTTAAGTGACCTAAGGGGTGGTGCGTGTGTGGATTGGGCTGCCAGAGGAAGTGGTGGAGTCTGGTACAGTTGCAGCATTTAAAAGGCATCTGGATGGGTATATTAATAGGAAGGGTTTAGAGGGATTTGCGCCGGGTACTAGCAAATGGGACTAGATTAGGTGAGGATATCTGGTCAGCATGGACGAGTCGGACTGAAGGGTCTGCTTCCGCACTATACAGCTCTATGACTCTATCTCTGACTCTCGAGCTCCTTCTTAGCCACTTCTTAAGTTCAATCTCTTTGGCACTTGAGCTCGTATTGTCCGAAGTGAATGCTGAAGTAAATTTCCTATCAGCTTCAGTTTGTTTCAGCAGGACGTTATCCTGCAGTATGGTAATGAAGTGAAGAGAAAAGACGAGCAAATGTAGAATCTTCCTCAGGGTGGTAAAAGCAGCTCCTGTCAGGCAACTCACCAACTCAGGCCAAATCTATTCTAGGATCTGGCTTCATGACAGCAGCCAGGGGCTGAAATTTTGTAACTAAATCACAGCTCGCAACATCAAAGAGCACTCTCCCATGAAGGCCATATCACCAATCTTCTTCCTTTGAACTTGTCAGGGGGAGCAGGGTCCTGGGGGTGGGTGGGGGGGTGAGGGAGCAGTGCTAATCTCTGAGCCACCGTGCCTGCTTTATGAAGCTTCAGCATATCCTCCTTGCTTTTGTACTCTCTGCCCCAATTGACTCTTCATGTGGACGCACTGGTTACAAAGGCTCTTCTTCCTCAGGCAGCTGAGGAAATTTGGCATGACGGTGAATACCCTTGCCAACTCTTATAGGTGCACCATCGAGAGCATTCTGTCTGGATGTATCACTATCTGGTATGGCAACTGTACCATTCAAGATCGGAGACGGTTACAGAGAGTGGTGAACTCGACCCAGACAATCACAAAGGCTAACCTCCCGTCTTCAGAATCCATCTCCCAGGCCTGCTGCCAAGGAAAGGCCGCCAGCATTCTCAAAGTTCCATCCTACCCTGGCAATGTTTTTCTACAGCCTTTATCATCGGGGAGAAGGTACAGAAACCTGAACACACGCACCATCCAGTCTCATAACAGTTTCTACCCTACTGTTGTTAGAATACTGATTGATCCACAAACTCTTAACATTCGCCTGTCCCTGTGCTTTTGTTTTTGCCGCTGTTAACCTATTATTTATTATCTATGCTACTTAACTCTGTGATCTGCCTGGATTGCTCGCAAGACAAAGCTTTTCACTGTGCCTTGGTACATGGGACAATAAATTCAATTCAATTCAACATTCAGAGAGCCCACATTTCAGTCTAACCTACAAGTCAAAAAGCCCTCCTCTTTCAAACCAATCAAAACTCGAGATAACTTGAAGCCCTTCTCAGGCCACCCTCTCAACCACTTTTCTCGAGAAAGGAATCTTGCCTGATTGAGACAACTTCTCTGATCTGGTATGACTCAAATCATATTCATTCATTTTTCTATGCATCAAATCAAGTTTCTTTTCTGCAGAGATCTAAAACTGTCCATTTTAAGCAAGTTGCTTCAGGATTAGATACTCCAAGACAGGGACAGCATGGAGTTAGATACAGAGTAAAGCTCCCTCTACTCTGTATCCGTAAAAGACCGACAGTTCTGGGACGGTACAGGGTTAGATACACAGTAAAACTCTCTCTATACAGTCCACACCAAACACTCCCAGGGGAGGGACAGCATGGAGTCAGATACAGAGTAAAGCTGCCTCTACACTGTCCCTGTCAAACACTCCCAGAATAGGGACAACACAGGGTTAGATACAGAGTAAAGCTCTCTCTACACTGTCCCTATCAAACCCTCCCAGGACAGGGACAGTACAGGGTTAGATACAGAGTAAATCTCGCTTTACACTGTCCCCTATCAAACACCCCCAGGGACAGGGACAGCACAGGGTTAGATACAGAGTAAAGCTCTCTCTACACTGTCCCTGTCAAACCCTCCCAGGACAGGGACAGCACAGGGTTAGATACAGAGTAAAGCTCCCTCTACACTGTCCCTATCAAACGTGAGCAGTCAGAGTAATACAGATGTGTTGAAGCTCAGCAGGTGTTACAGTGGTTGATATTTGTGACTGAAATCAGTTTCTGGATCAATGTTTATGCAACTGGCAACATCACACTTTGTTTAAACCCTAAGGTATTGCCAAAGAAATTGTAAATTGGAAAAGCTCAGTTCAGGTCAGACTCTGTCAAATCATCCGAACATGTTTCCATTGTGTTCCTATCTCTTAATATCGTCCAATAGCCTTAAAATAAACAGCAATTTCTTGAGTGTCTTCAGTGAGTCACTGAATTACAAAGGAAACTCTGCAACATTCGCATTGTCACAGGTGTAGGTATACCAAGCACACATTCAATTTGTGTTTCAGACTGTTCCCTTCACAACAACAAACCAGGCAGATTTAAATTAATCCATGTTTCCCAATTTCCTGCTCCTTGCAGCAAAGAGTGGGACATAACTATAAAGAAAAGTCACATGATTTACTCAGAGAAGGGTAAAGTGGGAGAGAGATGTGTACACTTAGAGAAAGATACTGTGGGGATAAACAAAAGCAGAGAGATACATAGAAAAGGATGCATCCAGTAAATTCGAATCCTGGAATGTCTAACCACTTCTTACACCAAGAATATACTGAAGAGTTCTTATGGAGGCTAGAAGCTAAACAAGTGACCCTCGTCAGACTGACTGCATTCAGAAGCTGCCCGAGGTATAATTTGAATCCTGAGTTGTCATGGGGAGGGTGTCGTGTGTAATGGTAATGTCCATGAACTGGTAATCCAGTAATCCAGGCTCATAGGTTCAAATGTCACTATGGCAGGTCATGGAATTTAATTTCAATTAAACAACAGAATTAAAAAGCTAGTCTAATAGTGACTGTGCAACCAATAACAATTGTGAAAACCCATCTGGCTCACTAATGTCCTTCAGGGAAGGAGATCTGCCATCCTCACGTGGTCTGGCCTACATGTGACTCCAGACCCACAGCAATATGGTTCATGCTTAACTACCCTCTGAGTAACAGGGATGAGCAATAAACGCTGGCCTGGATAATGATGCTCATGTCCAATGATTTAATTAAAGAGTATACAACTTTAAAGAGAATAATTCCAGCAAACAGGGTAAGATTAATTGAGGAGGAGGTGCTAACACTTTTTTAAAAACTTCAAGGCAAAACATAACTAAGGAAAAACACTCGCAAGCGCAGTATAAAATCATGAGCAAGAGAGAGAGAGAAAAGAAAGGTCATTTATGTGTAAGAGCACTTCTGGATAGAAAAAAGGGATAAAAAGTGTTTAGAGAGTCTCTCCCTCTCCCCCTACCATCCCCTAACTTTTTGATGTTATTGCATTGTCTTTAATGGAATCTATACATAAATTGAGGAGATAATGGGCAAGTGTGGATATTGTCGCTGGACTGTTAACCCAGAGACCCAGATATTGTTCTGGGGTCCCAGGTTTGAATCCTGCCATGGCAGATGGTAGAATTTGAATTCAATTAAACTCTGGATTAAGAGTCTAATGATGAATTCATTGTCATAGAGTCATACAGCTCAGAAACAAACCCTTTGGCCCAACTCATCCCTTCTAACCAGGCATCCCAATCGAGCCCATATCCCTCTAAACTTTTCCTGTTCTTTTCCCATTCAGAATCCTTTTAAATGTTGTATTTGTACCATCCTTCACAGTTTTGGATTCCACTTATTACTTGAAAAGTCTTTTTTTTCCAGGGCCAATGACAGAGGAAAGGTCATGAGGACAGGGCAGGAAGAGTGCAGAGCTAGCTCCCCGGGAGGTTTTAATCAGCTCAAACATAGAAGAAAAATAAAAAACAAAGACAGATTCACTGAGTAACTGTCTGTTCTTGTCACAGACCATCCCAAAAAATACATTATTATTGCAATGAATAATCTTCATACAACTGGAGTCTTCAATTTGAAATCTGTTTCTATATAACATGTAACTGTTTTTGCTGGATTCAAAAAGCTACATAATATAAGAACCATTGTCAATTGTTGTAAAACCCCATCTGGTTCATTGTAATGTCCTTCAGGGAAGGGAAAATGCCAGCCTTACCTGGGCTGGTCTACATGTGACTCCAGACTCACAGCAATGTGGTTGACTCTTAACTTCCCTCTGGGAAATCAGGGATGGGTAATAAATGTTGCCTGGCCAGTGACACCCTTATTCTGTGAATCAATTTTTTAAAATTTAATTGGAAACATGAGTGACAGTGGCAGTGATGAGAAAAAAAAAGGCAGCCTTATTCATAGCACTCCTAAATAATAAAACAGAAACCTTTAGAGAGGGCTGGGCATCACATGAGCTGGAGGGCATTATTATCATCACGATTTGTTCACAGAATGTGGGTGTCACTGACTAGGCCAGCATTTATTACCCATCCCTAATTGCCCAGAGGGCAGTTAAGAGTCAACCACATTGCATAGACCAGGTTAGAATAGCAGTTTCCTTCCCTAAATCAGAATATTACCTTGGTCTCGAGATTAACAATCCAGCAATGACACCACTATGCCACCACCTCCCCATTATTTCCCCCCTCTACCTTAATTTAACCTCCTTCCTCTTTCCCTTTTGTTGTCCCAGTAATTCACTAATTGTTTAATTGGTGACACGGGTGATTTGGTGGCAGTGTCATTAAAAACAAATTAAGAAGAGCTGACTTGTTAAAATAATGATGAGAGGAAAGAGCTGAAAGCAATTGTGTGTGTGTTAGTAATGTCCCTATCTCTGAGCTGGAAGACCTGTTCCCAAATTATGTCATAATCTCTCTGAACAGATTGATTCAAAATATCTCCAAGCTGTGCTTTATAGCAGGTACCATTGGGGCTAGAGTGCATTATCCCTTCCTCCAACTGCAGTTTGGTTCAATGCCCCTAGGAGGCAGTACTTGTAAGTGGTTAATTGTGTAACGGTTTTAATTGGGTGATTTGATTGTAGGTTATTAAATAAGCAGCTGGATTTTCATCTGCTCTGTAGCCTGTGGATCATGGGAATAGGAGATTATACCCCACTCTTCTTCTTAAAACAAAAACAAGGCTTGCTGTTAGCCTTTTGGCTACACTTCATCCACATGCTCCTGATCTTGGTACCACTTGGTGCAGAGGAACCTCTTTGTGGGCCTGTTCATAGCCTGGCTAAAATTTCCACCAACAGGTCCAGAAATGTCAAAAAAAAACTGCAGATGCTGGAGTCCAAAGTAGACCAGCAGGAGGCTGGGGGAACACCGTGAGCCAGGCAGCATCAGGAGGTGGCAGAAGCTGATGTTTTGGCTGTCACCCTCCTTTCACCTGATGCTGCCTGTCTTGCTGTGTTCTTCCAGCCACCTGCTTCCCCACCAACAGGACCAGGCAGTAGAGGAGGTTCTAATTCCTGATTGCTTGCTTGCCTCTCTTCCAAAGTTACATTCGTGTCTGGGTGTGTTTATAGAGAGAGAGAGCACATGAGAGCATCTGGTTGCCCCCAACACCCTGGGGGAGTTTGGAGAGAGGTGGCTACTGTGGCTATTGGACTGCAGTACATTTCCCCCATCAAGTCTGTTCTAACTTAGTTGCCTCCCTCCTTACTCTTTTTTTTTCACTTCTGTTGTTGATGCTGAGTCCCTGGTGGGACTTGCTAACTGTGATTGTTTAGTCATTTGGATTAATTAATTAATGATGGTGGGCTCCCAAAAATAGAGGGCTACGGTTTACAGTTCCAGCCAGTGGAATCCTGGCTGCCTCCCTCAACTCCATTCACACCAGCTCTCCATGAAGAGGAAACAGACACCATCTTCGATGCTTTCGGAGAGAGAGAGAGAGAGGTAGGCACTGTGAGGGCTGGAGAGCAATATAACCCCCTCCAACTCTATTTTCACCTAGTTTCCTCCCTTCCTTCCATTGTTGTTGTAATGCCCTTCGTTATTATATGTTGTTTGGTTTAAATTATTAAGTGGCTGATTTGGTAGTGCACTTTCAAAAAAAGGCTGGATTCTTCAAGGCTGTTGTGGTGCAGAGATAGTGTCCCTACTTCTGGGCTAAAAGGTCTGGGCTCTAGTTCCACATGTACTAGATATGTACTCTAACATGTATTCCAAACAGGCTGGGTTAACATGATTCAGAAAGAAAGGCTTCTGAAAGGGAAGATAGTAGCATCAGGACTTACAAAAAAAATGTTTTATTAAAATGTTTTTTAGAAACAGTTAAGTTTTCCTGGAGTGTGTGATATCCCATTCCGATTAGCTCCCTTACTCTAGCTACCCTTTTTAGTTTGGTTATTACTCCCCTCTGGGGTAATGTATATAATTTGTTGCTTGCTTAGATTTGTTCATTGGGTGATGGGTTTCCCCGTAAGGGGGATTGGCTTCTGGATAGGCAAAAGATCCAAAAGAGGAGGTGAAACTGAAACTCAAAGATCTAAAACCTAACAATATAACTTGTGAATCTCTGAGAAGTTTCCCCTGCCTGGTTTGGTATAAGGATAACTGCCTTGTTGCCCAGTTTCCCTAGCTTGGTTTGGTATAAGGATATCGGTCTTGTTGCCCAGTTTCTCCAGCCTGGATTGGTAGAAGGATATCCGCCTTGTTGCAGTGTCTATTCAGAAGGAAACTATCTATTCCCTGAGGGTTTCAGCCTATATTTGTCCTCAGTTTATTGGCATGGGAATTGAACCCATAATCTTCTGACTCAGTGTATTATCCACTGAGCTGTAACTATTGTCTCTGTTATAAGGCGAGAGAGTCTGTGACTCCGTGCAGTGTATTCTTCAGTGTCATGGTGGGTCTGGTCTGGGAGCCTAGCCAGGGGCAGGGGTGGGGGGTTGCTGGGGGTGAAGGGGGAGCTCCTCCAGCCCAGAGGTGTGAAATAGACCAAATGGGATTTCTCTTAAATTCTTTTTCCGTTTGTTTTCATTCCTTTACATTTTCACGGAAGGACCATTATTCTGAACATTTTATCAATTCATTTTTCTAACTTATTACAATGAGTTTATAACTTTTGAAATCTGTAATGGTGAACTTTATATTTCTTTCAATTTTTTTTTTCCTAAGAATTCATACTCCAAGAATCTGTACCTAGACATCTTTGTTCCTAAGATGGCACTGTAAGTGGTAACTTTTCACGGTACTCGGGAGTAAACGTGACAATAAAGTTAATTCTAATTCTACAAAGTGCTTATGGCGAGACATTGAGTTGGGGTGGGGGTGGGTTGGAATTAATGTATGTTTCCAGCCACGTTTTGAATTATGTTACAAGTTTAGTAAACCAGAGGTTTGCATAAGGAATTGGAACCCATAACTTGGGTATTATAGTTTTGATTCTTTGACACTCAGCTTTCATGTACTTGATGGGCCAAATGGCCTCCTGAATGTCGTGATGACTGACTCTCTCTGTAATGAGCTGAAATTTGTATCACAGCACCAGGGAATCAATTTAAAATTAATTACAAAATCTGGAATAAAATCTAGTCTCAGTAATGGGACTAAGTAAATACTGAATTATTATTAAAGATTCATCTGGTTGTTTCTTCTCCTTTAGAGAGTGAAATGTATTATCCTTACGTGGCTTAGCCTGTGTCAGATTCACCAGAATGTGGTTGACCATTAACTAACAAGCTGCTCAGTTGTGAGGAAGGCTGCCCAACACAACCCCTCAAGAGCAGTTAGGAATGGACAATAAATGCTGACCTTATCTCCCAAATCTTAAAAATCTGTTGCTGGAAAAGCGCAGCAGGTCAGGCAGCATCAAATGCACAGGAGAATCGACGTTTCGGGCATCAGCCCTTCAGGAATGCCCGAAACGTCGATTCTCCTGTTCCTTTGATGCTGCCTGACCTGCTGTGCTTTTCCAGCAACACACTTTTAAGCTCTGATCTCCAGCATCTGCAGTCCTCACTTTCTCCTCCTTATCTCCCAAATGCCCACATCTCCCCAATCATCTCTTTTTTTTAAAAAGATGATAACTTTGTAACTGCCAATTTCCAAAGTCAGAAGTCACATGACACCAAGTTCGTCAGATGAAAGTGAAGGAGCAGTGCTCTGAAAGTTTGTGATTTCAAATAAAGCTGTTAGACTATAACTTAGTGTCGTGCGACTTCTGACTTTGTCCATCCAGTTCAATGCTAGCACCTCCACATTATTATACCCAATATCCAAACATCAGTAATTAGCAAAACATGGATATTGATCTTCAGGAGCCACCCTGATGTTCATATTTAACTATTATCCAGCAAATGGTAGTCAACATGATTTCAAAAGAAGAAATTTTTCCTGTTCAAACCTCTCGAATCTTCGGAAGTGGAGTCCCTCGTGATCCTTACAAGTTATGTGAACTGAGCCTTCAGAAAGCTTTCAATAAAGTTCTAAATGAAAGGCTGTTCTAGTGATGTAGGTATAAAAGGAAAAAGACCTGCATTAAAACAGCATTTTTCTCGACCACCCAAAGCATTTCACAAGAAGAAAGTACTTCTGAAGAACAATCTGTTACAATGTAGGCACCGTGGTAGGCAGACCCACAACCAACTGTGATAATGACTAGATCATGTTTTCTTGCAACGTTGCCTATGGGACATACATTGGCCAAGACCCTGGGGGTAAAACCACTGCTCTCCTACAATATAGTGCCATGGGAACTTTACCATCCACAAAAGCAGGCAGATAGAATCTTGATTTCATGTTCCATCTGAAAGACAGCCCCTCTGACAGTGCTGTGCTCCCCCAGTACTGCAGAAGTATGAGCAATTGGTTGGAAGAGAGGAAATAATGGTGTAAACTAGAGAGGTGGTGGAATACTCACACGTTTTGACAAGGACAATGAGTGGCATGGTGGCTCAGTGGTTAGCACTGCTGCCACCCAGCACCAAGGACCTGGGTTCAACTCCAGCCTCAGGTGACTGTGCAAACTCCACAGAGACAGTCTCCCCATGGGTTTCCTTCGGGTCCTCTGGTTTCCTTCCACAGTCCAAAGGTGTGCAGGTTTTGGTGGATTGGCTATGGGAAATGTAGGGTTACAGGGATAGGGGTGGGGGTTTGTGAGTGGGATGCTCTTCAGAGGGTAGGTGTGGACTCGATAGGTTTCATGGCTTACTTCCATTCTGTCGGGATTCTCAGAAAAACCTGGAGTACGGTTTGCTGCAGCAGGACCTGAAGCTCTGGAACTAAACTATTTTTAAATCGTGGGCAGTTCACTCATATGACACTTTGTGACCATAACCAACAAAAATTAACCCTGTCTTGTTTACATCTACAGTTTGCTTTTCTTATCCCACTCTCTCAATGGCTCACTGAATTATCATTTTATCTGAGATAGAAATTTAGTATTACTTGTAATTGTGAAAATATGGTAAAATGTGTATAAGTCACCACAAAAACTGCTATTTATTTACATAAATTATATTTTAAATTGGGCCTCTGTTTCGCTTTCTGTCAGTGTGGAGTTTGCACATTCTCCCCATGCCTGTGTGGGATTCCTCCAGGTGCTCTAGTTTCTTCCCACAGTCCAGAGATATGCAGGTTAGGTGAATTGGCTGTGCTAAATTGTCCATAGTATTCAGGGATGTGTAGGTTAGGTGCATTAGTCAGGGGGAAATGTAGAGTAATAGGGGAAACGGGTCTGAGTGAGATACTGTTTAGAAAATTGGTATGGACCTGTTGGGCCAAAGGGTCTGTTTCCTCACTGCAGGGATTCTGAAATTCTGTCTCTATATTCATCCAGTTTCTCCAGCTCCCAATTATTCACTTTTATTTGACTGTGTCTCTGAGCTGCCTTTTTTTTTTGAACCTCTTTGCCTGAATGCATATCCCTATATTCTCAGCCAAAAGCAAAGTTTCGAAGAAGCCATATTGGACTCTAAACGTTACCTCTGTTTCTCTCTCCATAGCTGCTGCCAAGCATGTTCAGTTTCTTGACATTTTCAAGTTTTGTCTTTGAAAGGACAGACAAAAATAGAGGCAATCTTGAAGTTAGTTTGTCCTCTATCTTCTGAACTTTTGTATCTCTCCTCCCTGTGTCCAAACTTACCATCTCTGTCTCATGATCTGAATTCTGTTTCTCCATGTTTCTGGAATTTAAAAAAAAATTAATTCATAGAATGCAGCATTTATTGCCCATCCCTAATTACCCAGGGGCCGTTAAGAGTCAACCACATTGGTGTGGGTCTGGAGTCACATGTAGGCCAGACCAGGTAAGGATGGCAGCTTCTTTCCCTAAAGGACATTTTTCCAACAATCAACAATGGATTCCTGGTCGTCATTAGGTTCCTTAATTCCAGATCTGTGTTGAATTCAAATTCTACCATCTGCCATGGCAGGATTCAAACCTGGATCCACAGAACATTCTAGGAGAAAGTGAGGACTGCAGATGCTGGAGATCAGAGCTGAAAATATGTTGCTGGAAAAGCGCAGCAGGTCAGGCAGCATCCAAGGAACAGGAGAATCGACGTTTTGGGCATCAGCCCTTCTTCAGGAATGAGGAAAGTGTGTCCAGCAGGCTAAGATAAAAGGTAGGGAGGAGGGACGTGGGGGAGGGGGCGTTGAAAATGCGATAGGTGGAGGGAGGTCAAGCTGAGGGTGATAGGCCGGAGTGGGGTGGGGGCGGAGAGATCAGGAAGAAGATTGCAGGTTAGGAAGGGGGTACTGAGTTCGAGGG
Organism: Chiloscyllium punctatum; assembly: GCF_047496795.1. Classification (NCBI taxonomy): domain Eukaryota; kingdom Metazoa; phylum Chordata; class Chondrichthyes; order Orectolobiformes; family Hemiscylliidae; genus Chiloscyllium; species Chiloscyllium punctatum. The sequence goes on along the minus strand of NC_092777.1, from coordinate 63,459,405 downwards.
CTGGGACTGAGACAAGGTGGGGGGGAGGGGAAAGGAGGAAACTGGAGAAATCTGAGTTCATCCCTTGTGGTTGGAGGGTTCCTAGGCGGAAGATGAGGCGCACTTCCTCCAGCCGTCGTGTTGCTATGGTCTGGCGATGGAGGAGTCCAAGGACCTGCATGTCCTTGGTGGAGTGGAAGGGGGAGTTGAAGTGTTGAGCCACGGGGTGGTTGGGTTGGTTGGTCCGGGTGTCCCAGAGGTGTTCTCTGAAACGTTCCGCAAGTAGGCGGCCTGTCTCCCCAGTATAGAGGAGGCCATATCAGGTGCAGTCGATGCAGTAAATGATGTGTGTGGAGGTGCAGGTGAATTTGTGGCGGATTTAGAAGGATCCCTTGGGGCCTTGGAGGGAGGTAAGGGGGGGGAGGTGTGGGCACAAGTTTTGCATTTCTTGCGGTTGCAGGGGAAGGTGTCGGGAGTGGAGGTTGGGTTGATGGAGGGTGTGGACCTGACGAGGGAGTCACGGAGGGAGTGGTCTTTTCGGAACGCTGATCGGGAAGGGGAGGGAAATATATCCCTGGTGGTGGGGTCCGTTTGGAGGTGGCGGAAATGACGAAGGAGGTTGGTGGGGTGGTAGGTGAGGACCAGTGGGGATTTGTCCTGGTGGCGATTGGAGGGGCAGGGTTCAAGGGCGGAGGAGCGGGAAGTGGAAGAGATGCGGTGGAGAGCATCGTCGATCAGGTCTGGGGGGGAATTACGGTCTTTGAAGAAGGAGGCCATCTGGGTTGTACGATATTGGAACTGGTCCTCCTGGGAGCAGATGCAGCAGAGACGAAGGAATTGGGAATATGGGATGGCGTTTTTACAGGGGGCAGGGTGGGAGGAGGTGTAGTCTAGGTAGCTGTGGGAGTTGGTTGGTTGGTTTATAGTAAATGTCCGTGTTGATTCAGTCGCCCGAGTTAGAAATGGAGAGGTCTAGGAAGGGGAGGGAGGAGTCTGAGACGGTCCAGGTAAATTTGAGGTCGGGGTGGAAGGTGTTAGTAAAGTGGATGAACTGTTCAACCTCCTCGTGGCAGCACGAGGCAGCGCCGATACAGTCATCGATGTAGTGGAGGAAAAGGTGGGGGGTGGTGCCAGTGTAGCTGCGGAAGATGGACTGTTCCACATATCCAACGAAGAGGCAGGGCATAGCTGGGGCCCATGTGGGTGCCCATGGCTACTCCTTTGGTTTGGAGGAAGTGGGAGGATTGGAAAGAGAAGTTGTTCAGGGTGAGGACCAGTTCAGTCAGTCGAAGGAGGGTGTCAGTGGAAGGGTACTGGTTGGGTCGGCGGGAAAGGAAGAAGCGGAGGGCTTTGAGTCCTTCGTGATGGGGGATGGAGGTGTACAGAGACTGGATGTCCATGGTGAAGATAAGGCGTTGGGGACCGGGGAAGCACAAATCATGGAGGAGGTGGAGGGCGTGGGTGGTGTCCTGAATGTAGGTGGGGACTTCTTGGACTAAGGGGGACAGGACCGTGTCGAGGTATGCAGAGATGAGTTTGGTGGGGCAGGAGCAGGCTGAGACAATGGGTCGCCGGGGCAGTCAGGTTTGTGGATTTTGGGCAGGAGGTAGAAACGGGCGGTGCAGGGTCATGGGACTTTGAGGTTGGAGGCGGTGGATGGGAGATCCCCTGAGGTGATGAGGTTATGGATGGTCTGGGAGATGATGGTTTGGTGGTGGGAGGTGGGGTCATGGTCAAGGGGGCAGTAGGAGGAGGTGTCTGCGAGCTGGCGTTTAGCCTCAGCGGTGTAAAGGTCGGTGCGCTAACTACTACCGCGCCTCCCTTGTCTGCCGGTTTGATAGTGAGGTTGGGGTTGGAACGGAGGGAGTGGAGGGCTGCACGTTCCGAGGATGAGAGGTTGGAGTGGGTAAGAGGGGTGGAGAGGTTGAGGTGGTGAATGTTGCGGTGGCAGTTGGCTATGAAGAAATCGAGGGCGGGTAAGAGGCCAGCACGGGGTGTCCAGGTGGATGGGGTGTGTTGGAGGCGGGTGAAGGGGTCATCAGAGGGTGGGCGAGAGTCCTAGTTGAAGAAGTAGGCGCGGAGGCGAAGGCGGCGGAATAATTGTTCGATGTCTCGCCGCATGTTGAACTCGTTAATCCGGGAGTGTAGGGGGATGAAGGTGAGGCCTCTGCCGAGGACTGATCTTTCATCCTCAGAGAGGGGGAGGTCTGGATTGATGGTGAAAACACGGCAGGGCTAGGATCTAGGACCTGGTGTGGGGCTGGAGCTGGGAGTGGGGGTGGGGTTAGGCGTAGGGGTGGGAACGGAGATCGGGGCAGGGGTGGGGTTAGGCGTGCGAACAGACAAGCAGGCTAAGATAAAAGGTAGGGAGGAACATTGCCCAGCTCTTTGGATTAACTGACCAGTGATAACACCACTAGGCTGTTGCCACCCCCACTAAACAGTTATCTGTCCCTTTTCATAAAACCCTTTCAGTTTTGGTTCCAACCTGTGTAGAACCAGGTTCTAATGAGCTGAATAGGTGCTGCAGGCAGCTGTGTTCAACATCAGAATCAACAAACCTTTCCACATCACCATTAATAGCATTGAATAGGCGTTGGGTTGTCAGAGAGCCTGACAGCGTCTCCAATATCTTCTAGGGAAGGAAATGATCTGTCCTCTGGCCCAGGTGAGACTCCAGTGCCGCCACATGGTGATTGTTTGTTTTTTTTAAAAAAACCTGTCCTCTGAACTTTGCAAGCAAATGATTCATAAATGAGAGGACTTTCCAACCTTGACAATGCAACTAGGAATGGTCAATAAATGCTGACCTTGCAACAATGTTTTCCACACTGAAATTATCCATTTATAAGAAAACAGATTTTGAAATAAAGAAATGTGGAGCTTTTGAATGTTCCAAGCCACAAATGTGTTATTCTCACTGCCCTCCCTTTGGGTAAGGTTAACACTTTGTCTAGACCTTAAGCTTCAATCTAATTGTGTTCACAATTCTCAATCTAATTACAAACTTGATTTAATTTAATCCTAAACCTGGGCTATCCCTAAATCCAATGCTTTATCTAATGTAAAGTTCTCCTATTCCTCTATTCTCACAGGGCTGCTCTCTTATTAGAGAGAGATGATTGGTGGTTTAACCTGAGGGTGATTAGGCAGGCAGACAGGACTCTCCTTCTCAGCCTTTATACTAACCTCAGCTGGTGCACGACCTGAACCTAACAGCAATGCATGAACTGGATATGAATTTAGGATTTAACCAACACAAGTTGTTGTTTGATGGTGCAGAATTTGAGCAGTACTGAAAAAAGATACGTTTTTGTTCAAACCTTGCATTCATCAGGACAACTCGCAAGAATAAGAATTTTATGGAAAAAAAGACATTTTTTTCCATCTGAGGACAGTGTTGATTGGTTGGCTAGTGAACCGACTGGTAGAAGCTTGCTATGGAGAATATACTAACAAATGATTGACAGTTAACTGCCAAACTTTGTTTAAATTTTAAACCAGGAATGTTGACCATGATTGGTCAAGGTAGACAGGCAGGAGGCTGGACAAATGCAGCAAAACAGGCAGGATCATGAGACAGAGAAGGTCAAAGCATTGCCCTGAGAAATTAACCACTCAATGGCTAGTTCATCTACCAACCAATCAGTATTTGCCTCCCACATAATGTAAAATTGGATGTCCACTTAAATTGGTATTTTTTTTTAAACAAACTGCCCTGGTGAGTGCAAGACAAAAATCTTGGACAAAATGTATCTTTGTTCAGCAATTTATCCAATAACTGTGCAGAGGACAACTCTGGATCTCTAGACAGATTAATTCAACTAATGAAAGTCTTTCAAAAAGAAATGAAAATAGTAAGCACTGTGATTTTTAAAAAAAAATACAAACTTGTATGTTTCCAAAAGAGAGAGAGAACTTGCGTTTAATTGCTTATACCTCTCTGAATGGTATGACCCAGGAACCAAAGTTAGTAGCTCAACTGCCTCTAACTTACAGTGAAATATTAGAAACAGTAAATTCTTTATTGGTCGTGACTCAGTATGCAACAGCCTTACCCCTGGGTTCAAGCATGACTCTAAAGAGATGGATGGCCAACATTCCTGGTGTGACACTGTCAGCTGGTCATAAGTCATAGTCATTACAACCACAACCACAACCACAACAGTAAAGAACAACATTTGGCCCAATGTTAGCTCTCTGCAGAACAATCCTGTCCATTTCATTTCCTTGCTGTCCACTTGCAGCCCGAGCACATCTTTAATTTTTATTCAAAATCATCGATTCTCTCGACTTCCACCATCCTAGCAGGTTGCGAGTCCTATGTAACTACCATTCAGTGCAAGAAGTAAAGTTCTTCCATGCATTCCACACCTCCTCTCCTCACCTCTTACCCCCCCCTCCCCGCACCCCCCCCCCCCCCCCATATCTCTTTCCCGGAACCTGAAATCTTGTCGCCACACTCTCAAAAGTTGCACTGTGATTGCACTGGAGTGGGTGCAGAGGATATTCAGCAGGATGCTGCCTGGGATGGAACATTTAAGTTTTGAGGAAAGGTTAGATGAGATTGGGTTGTTTTCGCTGGAGCAAAGAAGACCGAGGGGTGACGTGATTGAGGTGCAGCTGTTTCCTTCGTTGAAAGGTCAGTCGTGAGGGGACGCAGGTTCAAGGTCAGGGGCAGGATGTTTGGGGGGAGGGGGGTTGGGGTGAAGAAAAACCCTTTTACCCTGAGGGTGGCGATGGTCTGGAATGTGCTGCTTGGGAGGGTGCTAAAGGCAAGTGCCTCCTATCCTTTATAACGTTCCTGGATGTGTATTTGGCATGTTGTAACATTCAAGGCTGTGAGCCAAGCGCTGGTAAATGGAATGAGGTTGAAGGTCAGGTGTTTCTCAGATGCCAAGGGGCTTGATGGGCTGAAAGGCCTCTCCTGCACTGTTTGATTGAATGATCTAATGATTCTGGTACATTGTGCTGTAGTTTGGATCAGGCTCCAGCTGCCCCCTCAGGGAAGTTTGAACAATCCTGTGACACTTTTGAAGAGCATGGGAAATCCCCTCTTTCCTGGTGAGCGGAAAAGATAGGCAGGCTGGGTCTCATCCCTCGCAGGAAAAACAGAGGGGAACTCATAACAGAAGTAATTACATCTGTGAAATGTTTTGATACTGTGGATGCGCAGAGGATGTTTGCTTTTGTGGGAATGAGCATAACCAGAGAGCATCAGCATTCGACAATCACCAAGAAGCATGACACAGGTTGGCGGAACATCGAGGGCTAAAGGACCCGTACTGTGCTGTAATATTCGATGTTAAATCCCATCAGGCATTCGGGCAAACCTCGTTCTGCAGGGAGCGGTGGGAATGTGCAACTCCCTTTAAAGGGAAGCATTTGTGCGATCAGAGTTAAAATGGGAGATGTGGATATAGCATAAACCCCATTTGTGTTTGTGATGTATATCATGATTCTATGCTGTCGATCTTATTTCATTAAAATTTATCCCTGAACCAATGTCAATCAAACAGGTAGCGCAGGGAATTAAGTATATTGTTGTTTGTAGCCACCGAATGGTGTTGAACTATCAGGACAGAGATGAGAGACTCTCAAAATATTGTCCGGGGTAAGCCCCCATATTACCAAGTCAGCAAAGCATCAGCCTGATGCTGAACAGCTCAGTTGGCTGGACAGCTGCTCTGTGAGTGATACCGACAGCATGGGTTAAATTCCCACATTAGCTAAGGTCACCATGAAGGACTCACCTTCTCAACCTTTCCTGTTGACTGACTGTGTTGTGCTGACCCTCAAGTTAAAGCCCCCACCCCCACCCCCACCCCCCAGTTATCTCTCTCTAACCAGAGAGCAGCAGCCCTTTGGACTGGTAGGAGTATTTTAACAAATACAATATAGCCAGCTACACTTCACACATCATGGGGGGGGGCGGGAAACCTGCTTTACATCTAAATACCCCTTTGAAAGTTTGCTGATAAAGACCTACTTTGTTCTAGTTTTTCTATCGAAGCCTGGCAGATAGTAACAGCAAATCTCTTCAGGTGGTTTGCAGTTAGCAAGGTTCTGACTGTAGGCCAGCATCTCCTACTAACAAAGCTCCCAACACCACGTCCAACATTTGCAATGAGACAGCATTTACAAAATAATTCTGAGTTTGTGAACAATAATGCTTGACAACCAATTTAGGCTTGTCATTTGGGGCTTGCTGTGTAGGGTATTTGTATGTTCCAGAAGCTATGTAGGTTAACACACAGGGCACTTTACTTTACAGACAAGAGGAGCGTGTACAGTCAATCACCACAATAAAATAAGTAATCAACTCAGTTGTACAGCATGGAATGGGACCCTTGGGTCCAACTCATCCAGTGACAGCCATTCTCTGGTTTATTTCTCAGGTTAAGTTCTTGACTAAATCAGAATTAGCTTTCCTGGTTTAAAATGTTAACAATGTGTAGCAGTTAATTGTCAGTCACCATTAGCTGGTTCCTTATTCATTCTCCAATGGCTCTACCAATCAGGGTCCACTTTTCAACCAATCAGCACTCTCCTTTCAAAATATAAAATGTTGTTTACCCTTTTTTTTGGGTACATTGTCCTGATATAAGATTTTTTTAAAACTTCAACAAAATGTCTTGTTTTTTTAGCAATACTCCAGCTTGGTATAGCCTTCTGTCTATATTTACTTTCAAAGTTTTGACATTCCTGTGTTGTAGAAAATATGGCAGCCACTTTGAACAGAGCTATGTCACAAAACAGCGATGAGACGATGGTCAGAAAATCTTTCCCTTACATGAAGGCCAGAGAACTGGTGTTCTGGTCAGCTCCGTATAAAGGCTGTGCCATATTGTCCATGGAAAAGAAGGGCAGGGAGGCTGAGCCTAGCATCAGAGAGTGACTTACACAGAAAGGTCAGAAGAAACTAGACTTGTCTGCATTGATAGGAAACAATGGGATGGGAGAGAAATGCAAGATATTGAGTGGACTGGAAAGAAAACCTATTGATTCTGAGCACAAGCAAAGTAGTGACTGTAAAGCCAAGGGAACACAATGAACTGCAAGTTCAAGAACAGCGTCAGGAAGCTTTCTTACCATGAGTAATCCATAAGAGATACAAAAGAGACCTAAGGGGCAACTTTTTCATAAAGGTGGTACGTGTATGGAATGGGCTGCCAGAGGAAGTGGTGGAGGCTGGTACAATTGCAACATTTAAAAGGTATCTGGATGGGTATATGAATAGGAAGGGTTTGGAGGGATATGGGCCGGGTGCTGGCAGATGGGACTAGATTGGGTTGGGGATATCTGGTCGGCATGGACGGGTTGGACCAAAGGGTCTGTTTCCATGCTGTGCATCTCTATGACTCTATAAATGGAGACTGTGATGTGAAATCATTAATATCATAGAATCCCTACAAAGTGGAAAGAGGCCATTTGGCCCAAGAGTCTTCGTCAACCCTCTGAAGAAAATTTCCCCTCCCAGACTGATGCCCTCTACCCTATCTCTATAATCCGATATTTCCCATAGCTAATCCACTTTGCCTGCACATTCCTGGATATTATGTGTAATTTAGCATGACCAATCCCAATCTGCACCTCTTTGGATCATAGGAGGAAACCTAAGCCAACAGGAGGAGAATGTGCACAATGTACCCCTCAAGGGAAGTGAGTTTGATGGCCCCTCATTTCAGAGTGGACTTATCCTTGATCTTCTAGCTCATCGTGTCCAGCTGTTTTTCTCCCGCTCAATCTGTTTACCAACAACTAACAGCTTTGACAAAGGGTCAGTTAGACTCAAAACGTCAGCTCTTTTCTCTCCTTACAGATGCTGCCAGACTTGCTGAGATTTTCCAGCATTTTCTCTCTTTTTTTTGGTAACTTTTTTTTGGGGCCTTTAAGGTAGTAACATGTTCCAAAATGCTGAACAGGAATTTTATAATTCAAAACGTTGCACAGATCCATAGAAAGATAGATTGGATCAGGTGACCAAACCTTGGTGAAGAGGGTAATGTTTTTAAAGGATTGAGAAAGATTGAAACAGGCTGTTCTGGAGATCTGAGCCCAGGTAGGTAAACACTCAGCCACCAGTGAAAGTGTAATTTAGATCAAAGATTGGCTGGTTACTGAAATGGAGACATCCAGCAGAGAAAGTGGCAGCGAACTAAAAATCCAGAATTTGCAGATTTTTTTTTCAATTACCCTGCATTTTCGCTTCAATTTTTCCCCACGTCAGGAAGACCCCAAAATCAACCAAACCCACTCCTGCATGCAACACTCTGACTGACTGACTGGTATACCCTGGACGCACTCTCCCTCTCAACTGACCCAGTCAGAAACTCAGCTTGTCTCTGTGCATTCCTGACGAAGGGCTTTTGCCCGAAACTTCGATTTTTCCTGCTCCTCGGATGCTGCCTGACCTGCTGTGCTTTCCCAGCACCACTCTGACCTAGACTGTGGACCTGCCCAGCCGGGCTGAGCAAACATGACCGTACCATAGACACCTTTTCAGCGTAGCTGTTCAACCAGAAACTTAACCTCCACACACTGCCTCCTCCCATTGCCTCCCCTGTTAACCCCTTCTAAAGATAGTTCCTCCTGCTGATGCCTGTCAGGGGGAGATTTAAGGTTGGTGATGACATCAGGTTTAAGTCTAATCCTGTTCTCACCTTATTCTGGACAGTGGGAATGTTTCAACACCATCTCTCCTCTTCCCCCCCCCCCATACGCAGTGCCTATTTCCCATCAACTGAATGTGGATTTTTTTCCTTTGCACAGAAAGTGGCTGCTTTATAAACCGACTTCCATTCAGACAGGCCGCTGAGCTGCAAGATTTGTAAATGGAAAGGCTGGAGGCTATTTCTCTCTCTCTCTCTCTCTCTGGCATATAAAATGTGCTTTCCTTTTTTTTAAAAAAAAGGAAAATAAGAAAGCAGTTTTCTCTTCTGGAAGAGACGCACGGAGAAGCGAGGCTCGCACATAATAACCAATGAAAGCTGCATCACGAGGGGGAGGGTGAAGAAGTTTTACTGCAACACATTGCAACAGCGATTGGCCAAAAGTGGGTCAACTCCACCTCTTTCACATGACTTGACTTTAGATCCCTGCAGTCCCAGAGAGAGAGAGAGAGAGAGAAGAGAGGCGTTAATGTGCTGGCTGCCTGAAACAGTACACACAGGGGGAGAGAGAGAGAGAGACACACACACACACAGAGAGAAAACAAAATATTATTCTGCTCGCTCCTTGACGTCAGGTTTTTTTTTGGGAAAGGGAGGGAGAGGAGCGAATGGAAACGGGCTGAGGAGATCATCAGGACTGAATCCATCTCCTGCACTTTTGTTTTTAAAAACATCAAGCCCTCCTTTTTTTTTTCTTTTCTGATTTGTTCAAGCTGTGAATTTATTAATTTTCCCCCTTGCATTCTGGAGAAGGTCTTTTTTTTTCTGAACACAAGGTTTACAAAAAAAAATGTCCCGCCCGATCTCTTTAAATCCCCGTTTTCTACCCCCCAGCCACGGAGTCCTGAAATCTCTCCTGGAGAACCCGGTGAAACTGCCTCTGCGCTATGAGGAAGGTAAACGGGGCACGGGGCTGGGGGAGACTGGGGGGGGGGGCATGGGGCTGGGGGAGACTGGGGGGGGGGGCATGGGGCTGGGGGAGACTGGGGGGGGGGGGGGGGGGTCATGGGGCTGGGGGAGACTGGGGGGGGCACGGGGCTGGGGGAGACTGGGGGGGGGGCACGGGGCTGGGGGAGACTGGGGGGGGGGGGGGGTCATGGGGCTGGGGGAGACTGGGGGGGGCACGGGGCTGGGGGAGACTGGGGGGGGCACGGGGCTGGGGGAGACTGGGGGGGGGCACGGGGCTGGGGGAGACTGGGGGGGGGCACGGGGCTGGGGGAGACTGGGGTGGGCACGGGGTTGGGGGGGGGCTGGGGGAGACTGGGGGGAAGAGACTGGGGAGGGCACGGGGCTGGGGGAGACTTGGGGGGGGGGAAGGGGCTGGGGAAGACTGGGGGGAACAGACTGGGGAGGGCACGGGGGGAGGGGGGAAGGGACTGGGGGGGCACGGGGCTGGGGCAGACTGAAGGGGAAGGGGCTGGGGGGGCACGGGGCTGGGGAGAGGGGGAAGAGGCTGGGGGAGACTGGGGGATGGAGGGGGCACAGGAGAAGGGTGCATTAGGGTGATGGGTGTACTGGGGAGCATAGGGGCAGGAATGGGGGTGTTGGAGTGGGTGGACGCAGGAGAGGGGCCGGCGGGGGGGAGAAAATGGATGTGGTAGTGGCGGGCCACGGTCGGTGGGGGGCAAATGGGCATACGAGAGGGATGTCCGGGGTAGGGGTGAACGGTGCACGAGAGGGGGTCAGTGGGGGGGGGTGGGGAAACGGGTGCACGAGAGGGGGTCAGTTGGGGAGGAACGGGTGCACGAGAGGGGGTCAGTGGGGGGGGAACGAGTGCAGGAGAGTGGGGTACTGGGAGGGGTTAGGTATGTGGGAGCTAACTGGTGGAGAGAGGGGACAGGGGACTGAGGGAGGGAAGGGAGAGGCAAGTCTTCAGGTTTTGTAGGAGATGTGAATAGGAAGAAACCAGATGGGGCAGTAATGGGGGCAGTGGGGTAAACTGAGAAGGACCAGGGTGATGAGAGAGTGAGTGAACAGAGAGGGTGGGAGAGAGAGAGAGAGAGAGAGAAGAGAGCAGGCAGTGTAGCTTAGGGTGTTTGAAATGAGCTAGCTCAGATGGTGTAGAGAGATCCACTGCAGTAAATGACCCAGCGGCAGCACAGACCAGACCAGACCAGACAATGAGGCTGTGGCAGTAGTGAGTGAGTGGAGCCTCGGGCAGTGAGCGGTTCCTCGGCACACTCTGATGGAATGGGGGAATTCTGCAATTAACTGCAGTAAAATGTGTTGGGAACTGGGACAAGAATGTGACAGAATGATGTAGTATGTAGTAATGTAGAGAGCCATCATATTATAATGTGATTGTAGTCCTGGACTGTGCTGTTATGTATACAGTACTATGGTCCTGTTACAGGGCAGTGCTTAAAACTGAACTTCGTCAGGTGCCTAAGCTGAATTCTTCATCTGAAATGTAATCAGGGTTAGTGTCAGGCAGCACCTTGGCAAAGGAGTTGAGGTTAGTGCCAGGAATGGTGCCCAGAAGATTGTTACCAGCTGAATTTCACTCGTAATGTCTGCTAGAAACTGTTGGGCATTGTGATTGTTAGCTCCCTCTGCTAATGGTGCCCAGGGGTTTGGGGAATAAACAATGTTGATGTTACTGACTTGGATCCTCACCATTCCGACTCACTGCTGCTGGATTGAGGGAACAGGATCCTGAAACACATCAGGAGACCCTCTGGAAAACTTGGTCAAGACTTCGCCAACATTCTGGCAATATTTATTCTGGGAACGTCTCGGAGAAACTCACCTGAAAAACGATTAAACTGTGCTACTCCAGCATGAAGGAATATGGAGGGGAAAAGGGGAGTGTTTGGTCATGGACAATTTCCACAGGTCTGGAAAATCTCACTGTCCTATAAGAAGATGTGAGTGAGACCAACTGAGGAGAAGGAGACGCAGAACCGTGAGGTGGGACCTACCTCAGCGACAGGACTTCACTCTTTCCCCGGTGCTGCCCCGGAGACTCTGTGCCCTGCTGTCTGGTGCTGGAGCCACATCGTAATGTTCTACTATGTCATCACAAGCCATCCATCTTTCCACAGAAAGTGGCTTTGAGGAGTCCAACCAATACCACAACCATTGCACCGAACCCATATTTGAATGATAAATTATTAGGACTCTGATTTAATACGTTAAGATATTTTCAACTCAAAATTGAGCCAAATTCAAACATCAAACAAATGTGTCATTAGCATCACACCCATGTAGTGCCCATTTTCATTGGACGGCCAAAATGACCCTCTGTGAGCCCTTCCGGGACCATAACCCATTACGCAGTGTGAGGTTTGACGGGGCTGTAATCCTGTTACCTGGTGGGATCCTGAGGACTACAACTGTACAGTATACCGTAATCCAACTATACCACATCTGTGGATCAGGATAGAGTCATGATTCACTGTTAAACCTCAATACAAACAGCCAGTCTGTTTTTCTGAAGCCCGTTTTCAGAAGGAGCTCACGATGAAGTTATGACAAACCTGTATGAAACACTGGCTTAGCTTCAAATGGAGCAGTCCATCCATTTCTGGGCACCACCTTATAGGACAAGTACATGGATCAGTGATGTGGCAAGGTTGGAGAACCTCAAGCTGTTACTCCAGGAGAAGAGAATAGTTCGGATTTGACTGAAGTTCCTCAATCATGAAGGGTGTGAACAGCAGTAAGTGGTGGAGAGACTGCTTCCATTGGTGGGGTGGGGGTGTGGGGGGGGGGGGGGGGGGGGGGTACAGTGTCAGGAACCAGAGGGCATAGGTTTAAAGTTGATTGTGACAGTGACATGAGGCAAAATTCTTTTGTGAAACAAGTGGGGATCTGGCATACACAGTCATGGAAGTGGATTGAGTTCTTCAAGTGGCTTTTAAGAGAATTGTTTCAATATCAGTTGCAATGCTGGAGGAAGAGGCAGGTGAGTGAGAGGAGGGGAGTTGCTGTTGCAGAGGGCAAGTACAGATCCAATGGTTGAATGGCCTGTGCTCTAACAGTTCTACCAGTCTGTCTGGAGGTGATCCCTTTTAGTTGGATGTTCCTCGAAGCACTTTCTCTCCGGCTCCTGCCTCCCGAGAGGGCAATGGGAGGGAAGTGTAGGAGCATGTGTGCAAAGATCACAACAGGAAATGTCTTATTTGTTGTTTTGTTTTGCAACTAAGATTCCAGTTTTTCATCTTTTTGAAGGTTTCAACAAAGAAGAGAAGGAGAAACAGCTGGAAGATGAGGCTGCAGGAAGCACAGTCCCACAGTTAGCTTTCCTGGGACCCACACTGTGGGACAAGACATTGCCTTATGATGGGGATACCTTCCAACTGGAGTATATGGATCTCGAGGAGTTCCTGTCCGAGAATGGAATCCCACCAAGTCCATCCCAGCAGCAGGAGTCCAGCCAGCAGCACCCACCCTTACAGTCGCCTGCTGCCTCCCATGGACCCCCAATGGACCTCAGCAAGGCCAGCACCTCTGTCCATCTGGGCCTTAACCCTCCGAACCTCCTCCAGAGCCCTGTCCGAGCAGGTAATCTCTGCCCCTGAGCAATTTGCAAACACAGACCCCCTCTTCCCACCAGCCCCACCGCGACCCCCCCCCCCCAAAAACAAACTGCTCTGATCAAATGTAATCAAAAACAGAAATTGCTGGAAAAGCTCAACAGGTCTGGTAGCATTGGTGGTGAGAAATCACAGTGAACGTTTCGAGGTGCGGTGACCCTTTTTCCTGAGGAAGGGTCACTGACCTGAAACGTTAACTCTGGTTTCTCTCCACTGATGGTGCCAGACCTGCTGAGCTTTTCCAGCAATTTCTGTTTTTGATTCCGATTTCTAGCATCTGCAGTTCTTTTGAGTTTCTTAATTTAGTATTTTTTTTAGAAGTATAGTCTCAGTCGCAGTGCATGACGCACTGCCGCTAGTTGGCACACAACCAGATCTCCAACTATATAAACCTGTTTTTAATTAGATTGAGGAGTCAGCATTAGCCTAGGACGCCTGTGGACCCAGCACCTCAGGCAGTGCAGTATTCCCTCAGCGGTGCACTGGAATGTGAATTGTGTACTCTGTTCTGTAAAGTGAGTTTGAATATCTTTGTTTGCTTTATCTCCCATGAACCATGCCTGACGTGCAGCAATCTCTCCCTCTCTACTACAAACTAGAAACTTACTTAAATGTAGATCCAGGCTCAGAAATTGAGTTTACTACTCTCCCGATAGCATCTCCTTCCCCCAGTGGGAGCAGGGCAGTAGGATGTTAATTTTGTAATTAATCTTGTGGGTTTCAACCTGATCATACAGGTAGATATGTTGTTGTATAATGTCAGAATATGCGAAAAGTTGGTCTTGAAATTGGAGGTAATTGTTCCGGATTAGCTGTGGAGTTATTAGTGATTACATTTTGATATAGTTATACAGGATGCAGTTTCCCCTTGGTGCCCACCTGAACTTTGATTTCACTGCAGTTAAATCCTCAGCAAACTTGTAACTAAAGCTGTTTCTGAATGTTCTAAGACCCATGTTTGCAGAAGCAGTAAGAGTTCCTCGGCCTTCAAATGGATTTCTATCACTTTGCCTTTTGTTAATCCACCTGTCACCACTGTCTCCTGTGAAGCCATTTGAAGTTCAGGGATTCTCGTTCATTGTGTTGGGTTTATCTGTGGTTTGACCTTCCTTTTGTTCCACTTGATTTGTGATGTGACTTCACCTGAACTTTTCTCAGATGGTTAGTATTTACAGCAGACGAAAGGGCCATTTGGTCCAACTGAACCATATGTATTTTGTGTTTGTTTGTGGGACCTCGCTGTCACTGGCTGGGCCAGTATTTATTGTCCATCCATAGTTTCCTTTAAGGTGGGGGTGAGCTGTCGCCTTCAGCTGCCGTGGCCCACCTGCTAGGGGTTAACCCACAATGCCCTTGGAGGCAATTCCAGGATTTTGACCTAGCGACACGGAAGGAGTGATGATACACTTCCAAATCAGGGTGGTGAATGGTGTGGAGAGCAACTTGTAGGGGTGGTGTTCCCATGTATTTGCTGCCCTTGTACTTCTAGATGGAAGTGGACATGGTTTGGAAGGTAGGACCTTTGGTGAATTTCTGCAGTGCATCTTGTAGATAGTACACTCTTCTCCTGAGCATCGATGGTGGAGGGAGTGGATGTGGTGCCAATCGAGGGGCTGCTTTGTCCTGGATGGTGTTGAGTTTCTTGAGTGTTGTTGGAGCTGCCTCCATCCAGGCAAGTGGGGAGTATTCCATCACACTCCTGACTTGTGCCTTGTAGATGATGGACAGGTTTTGGAGAGTCAGGTGAGATGCACATTGCAGTATTCCTCACCTCTGACCTGCTCTTGTAGCCACTGTGTTCATGCTACTATAAGCAGAAGGGTGAAGTGGAAAAGTGATATTCATGAGTAATCCAGAGACCCAGGCAAATGATCTGGAAGCATGGGTTTGATTCCAATCACAGCAGATGGTCAATTTGAAATCAATGAAAACATGAAATAAAAGTTAGCAAAATGGCAACCATTGTCAGCTGTTACCAAATCTCATCTGGTTCATTCATGTCCTTTAGGGAAGGAAACCTGCCGTCCTTTCTGCATCTGGCCGACATGTGACTCCAGACCCAGAGCAATGAGGTTGATATTTAACTCCCTCTGGGTTCTTAAGGATGCCCAACAAGTGCTGGCCCAGTCAGTGCCACCCACATGCTGTGTGAGAGTTTTACAGAAGCCTCCTAACACTCCAACTCCTCAAACACTGTTAGAATATTGCTTCTTACCTCCTGTATTTATTCAGCTTCCCCTCCAATGCCACTGTGATTTGTCTGAACCATGCTGCTTGGCAACTGTTCTACATTCTCAACATTCACTTTAATTAATGTTCTCCTTTATTTCCTATTTGATTTATTACTGAATATTTTTGCATTTATAATCCCTAGTTCTGGTCTCCTCCCCCCCCCCCCCCCCCCCCCCCCCCGAAGTGAAAGCTATCTTCACTGTAAATCCCTTCATAATCTTTAAGCTTTTATCAAGTCACTGCTTGGCTTTTTATGTTGAAAATCCAAGTTTTGTTCATACTTTTCCCACTGTGTACAGGTTCTCAGATCACCTGGTGAGCTTGAGGTGTGTGATCTTCCCCAGTTTCAATGGAACTTGGTGGGTGTTTCCTGGGTGATGGTAACGATCGAGGGGTGATCCCTCAATCTGTAGTAAAGGCTGGGACGTGGAGATGAAAATCAACCATGATCTAATTAAATGGCAGAATAATCTTGAGAGAGATCTTCCTGTTTGTGTCAAAGGAGATATAGTTACTATATATATATTTGACAACATTAATTTTGCACATATGTTAATGTGTTCTAACTTGTGCCACATTAATAAAAAGAATTACCAGCTGTGTCATAACTGTTGAGACCTCTGACCTAAAACCTAACCAAATATGAGCGGGGCATGCAAGCTCTAGGGTTAAGAGAATGGAGAGCTGAGAAATCCATAGTTTTAACATCCCAAGAAAGAATGAGCTATGTCCAGTTCTGGTCACCCAGTTATGGGAAGGATATTAGAAAACAGGAGAGGGGCCAGAAGAGATTCCCCGGGATAGAAGGTTTGAGTTATAAAGAAAGGCTGGGACTTTTTTCACTGGAGCGTAGAAGGTCGAAAGGTGACCTGATAGTAGTTTATAAAGTAATGAGAGTTAGTGGTAGTTGTCTGTCCCCTTGGATGTGGGATCTCAAGATGAGGGGCTACATATTTAAGGTGAGAGGAGAAAGCTTTTTAAAAAGGATGTGAGGCAAATTTTTAACACAAGGTGCTTGGTGTATGGAATGAATATCCTGAGGAGGTGATGAATGTGAGTACAATTACAGTGTTTAAAAGACATTTGGATAAGTACATGAATGGGCAAGGCTGCTGAGGGACGCTGACGAGGAACAGGCAGGTGGGACTACTTCAGTTTAGGATTGTGTTTGGCTTGGACTGGTTGGACTGAAGGGTGTGTTTCAGTGCTCTATGATTCTGATTATGTTTAAGTTACTAGTTTCTTAAGTCATCATTCTTGTCATGGCAAGAATGGGCCAAACATTTTTTTTTCAAAAAAAATGAATTGCTGGAGAAACTCAGCAGGTTTGGCAGCATCCGTGAAGAGAAAAGAGTTGATGCTGACAGTCCAGTGACTCTTCAAGGTTCTGAAGAAGGGTCACTGCACCCGAAACATTAACACTCCGGCAATTTCTGTTTTTGTTTTAGATTTGCAGCATCGGCATCGTTTGGTTTATTAAACGGAGAATGTTTGGGGGACATTTTTAAAGATAGAGAAAGAAGTCCAGAGGAACGGTGTTCCTAATTAAATTGACAAAATAAATATTGAGTGTGTGATGGGAATCAAGTGGAGCTAGGAGGGAGAAGGTTAGGGAACCAAACTTGAATATGTTTCAGCTACTAAAGCCCAACTTTCCTTTTTTCAAAAAAAAAGACATAATGGGAAACTTTTATAAAAGGAGACTTCAAGAGTCTATGTTTTACAGAGAAATCAAAAGGATTTCAAAGATCTGTAATTAACTGATGGTACTTACAAGACAATTTATGGTTAGCAATTATATCAGTGATCAGTTGTATAAGAATCAACAATCTCATCTTTCTGTTCAGCGATGGTACATCTTCACCACCAGGGTGATGCCAACCGTATGGGTTCAATTCCTGCACTGGCTGATGTTATGACCATGAAGGACCCTCCTTCTCCCCTTCTCCCCTTCTCCCCTCGCCTGAGGTACGGTGACCCTCGGGTTCACCCTCCACCAGCCCTCTCGCCCCCTTTCCCTCTCTAATGAATTGGAGATGCCGGTGTTGGACTAGGGTGGACAGAGTTAAAAATCTCACAACACCAGGTTATAGTCCAACAGGTTTATTTGGAAGCACTAGCTTTCGGAGCGCCACTCCTTGATTAGGTAGCTCCACAACCACCTGATGAAGGAGCAGCGCTCCGAAAACTAGTGCTTCCAAATAAACCTGTTGGACTCTAACCTGGTCTTTTGTGATTTTTAACACACTCTCGAATGTGAGAGTAAGATTATGATGACTTTACCTTTAACTGTTCCATATGTACAGCACTGAGTTCCTAGCTGAAATAACTTGCAAAGTAAAATACAGAATATATTTCTGAAAATACCACTCCCCTTCACTGTACTGTAGATCAATTGATCAGGCTCCATCTAGTGACAGATGGGTGTAGGGAGCAGAGCTACTTGCACAGAATTACATCTGCCACTGGGTGGAGCCCACAGCATCAGTGTGAGCTCAGAGAGGGAGTCAGCAGCAAATACCGGGGAAGTCTGGGGCTGTGTGGGGCAGGACAGACTGTGGGAGGGTGGAATGCAGGGGAGCTGAGGCCTAGGATGGAGGCAACATCAGGAGCGAGGGCTGGAACTAGGAATAAGCACTAGAGCAGACGTGCTGGCAGGAGAGACCACGTGAGAATGCAAAGCACAGAAGAGGACCCCTATGACAAAGAGCCCTAAAGTAACCCTTAACAGCATAACGTGGATATATCGTCACTACCTCATTGCTGGCATTACAGCAGTGGAGAAGAGGGTGAGTGAACTGATCACGACACGCTGCCCATGGTGTTATTGAAACAGGGAGAAAAGGGACGTGGTGTAGGAATAGGGGACAGCATAGCTAGGGTGTGGACACTATTCTCTGTGACAAAGACAGTCCTGAATGCTCTGTTGCCGACCTGGTGCCAAACTGAAAGGCCTCTCTTCTCAATTAGAGGGAAATTTGGAGAGGGATGGGGGAAGAGCCAATAGTTGTGGTCCATATTGTGGTTCCCTGCTTGTCCTTGACGAGGTGGTGCTGAGCTGCTTCTGAATCACTGTGTTCAGTTTGAACCTTTGTATGGGACAGTACATGTGAAATCTAGACACCTACCTGAGTTTTGTCTGCAGTCCTGAGTTGTTGGGTGTGTACTGCAGTGGTTACCATAAGCTGCACTATAGCTAGTGATAGAAGGCTGGCAATCTATTAATACAGACAATATCTTTCTCCTCTGAGCCACCAACACCACTCCCACTCAGAATTACAGAATCCCTACAGTGTGGAAGCAGGCCATTCAGCCCATCAAGTTGACCCCAACCTTTCAAAGAGCACCCACCCCACCCCTGTAACTCTCTATTTCCTGTAGCTAACCCATCTGGCCTGCACATCCCTGGACACTATGGGCAATGTCCCATGGCCAGTCCACCTAACTTGTACATCTTTAGACTGTTGGAGTTCCTGGAGGAAACTCATGCAGACAGAGAGAATGTGTAAACTCCACACAGACTGTCACCTGAACATGGTATTGAACCCTGGTCCCTAGTGCTGTGAGGCAGCAGTGCTAACCACTGAGTCACTGTGCCACCCCTCACTGAACAACCTTGCTGCCCTCTCCAAAAACCCCACAGTGAGCCCAGTCTCTGGACAGTCGACTCCTTAATTGCCGCTTTTTCCTGGTGTGGCTGCAGTTAGCATTTGTTCAGTGACTTCGATGTTGCGGCCATTTCAGCGACATGGAGAGAGCAGGGTCAGGAATAGATGTTGCAGGTTCCAAGGTTTAGATATTTCGTTAAGATCAGGGAAGGTGGTAAAAGAAGAGGAAATGTGGCTTTGTTACTCAAGGACAGTATAATGGTGACTGAAATAACTTTTTGACGAGGACTTGTCTACTGAGGTGGTATGGGCTGAGATTAGAGACAGGAGAGAAGAGGTCACACAGAGAGTTTTTTATAGGCCTCCGCAGAGTTCCAAGGATGTGGAGGAGAGGATCGGCAAAACGATTTTGGGTAGGAGTGAAAGGAACAGGGTGGTCATTATGGGAGACTTTAACTTCCCCAACATTGACTGGAAATGCTATAACTCTAGTACGTCGGATGGATCAGTTTTTGTCCAATGTGTGCAGGAAGGTTTCCTGACACAGTATGTGGAAGGGCCGATTAGAGGGGAGGCCACATTGGATCTGGTGCTTGGTAATGAACCAGGGCAGGTGTTCGATTTTAGTTGTAGGTCAGCACTTTGAAGAGAGTGACCATAATTCAGTTCTGTTTAGTTTAGCGATGGAAAGGGATAGGTATGTGCCACAGAAGACTGAGATATGGCTATTAGACTAGAAAGGATTGAGGTTAAGGAGGAGGTGTTCTGAATTCTAGAAGGTATGAAAGTAGATAAGTCCCCTGTCATCATTGTCTACAGGTTTAGTACCAGAGGACTGGAGGATTGCAAATGTTGTGCCTTTGTTCAAGAAAGGCAGTAGAGATGACTCGGGTAATTATAGACCAGTGAACCTTCTGTTGTGGGAATAGTTTTGGAAAGGATTGTAAGAGAAAGTATTTATAATCATCTAGTAAGCAACAATTTGATTTCAGATAGTCAACATGGTTTTGTCAAGGGCAGGTCATGTCTCTCAAACCTGATGGAGTTTTTTGAGAAGGTGACCAAGCATGTGGATGAGGGTAGGGCAGTTGACGTGGTATACATGGATTTTAGTAAAGCCTTTGATATGGTTCCACATGGCAGGCTGTTGGAGAAAATGCAGAGGCATGGGATTGAGGGTGATTCAGCAGTTTGGATTAGAAACTGACTTTCTGTAAGAAGGCAGCGAGTGGTGGTTGATGGGAAATATTCAGCCTGGAGTCGGTTACTAGTGGTGTGTCACAAGGATCTGTTTTGGGACCACTGCTGTTTGTCATTTTTATAAATGACTTGGACGCAGGCATAGGTGGATGGATCAGTAAGTTTGCAGACAACACTGAAGTCAGTGGAGTAGTGGACAGTGTGGAAGAATGTTACAGGTTACAGGGGGACTTGGATAAACTGCAGAATTGGGCTGAGAGGAGGCAAATGGAGTTCAATGCAGCTAAATGTGAGGTGATTCACTTTGGGAAGAACAACAGGAAGGCAGAGTACTGGGTCAATGGAAAGATTCTTGGTAGTGTGGATGTGCAGAGGGATCTTGGAGTCAATGTACATAGATCCCTAAAAGTTGCCACCCAGGTGGATAGTGCTGTTAAGAAGGCATACGGTGTGTTCGGTTTCATTGGTAGAGGGATTGAGTTCCGGAGCCGTGATGTCATGCTACAACTATACAAACGCTAGTGCAGCTGCACTTGGAATATTGTGTGCAGTTCTAGTCACCCCATTATAGGAAGGATGTGGAAGCATTGGAAAAGGTGCAGAGGAGATTTACCAGGATGGTGCCTGGTCTGGAGGGAAGGTCTTGAGAAAAGGCTAAGGGACTTGGGTCTGTTCTCATTGGAGAGAAGAAGGCTAAGAGGGGATTTGGTAAAGACATGCAGGATGATCAGAGGATTTGATAGACAGTGAGAGTCTTTTTTTCCTAGGATGATGACATCGGCTTATACGAGGGGGCATAGCTGCAAACTGAGGGGATGATAGATTTAAGACAGATGTCAGAGGCAGGTTCTGTACTCAGAGAGTGTTAAGGGCGTGGAATGCACTGCCTGACAATGTAGTGAACTCAGCCACATTAGGGAGATTTAAACAATCCTTGGATAAGCACATGGGTGATAGGAGTAAGTGTAGAGGGATGGGCTTAGAATAGTTCACAGGTCAGTGTAACATCGAGCCCCGAAGGGCCTGTTCTGCGCATATTGTTCTGTGTTCTCTGACTACCCATGTGCAGACCCCGACTCTACACTCCATCTCTACTCCATGTGAGTATCTGAGCTGACAGCTGTAATGTCAGAGAGAAGGGTAATGCATTTTCTGTCCAGGCTGTCACAGCCTTGGAGTGCTCCCCTTTCTCCTGAGGCAGCTGGGGTGCAGGAAGGCAGCACCTCAGTGAGGGGAGGGCTGTCACCCCATCAGCAGCTGTAACAGGATGAGGATGGGGTAGAGGTTGGCGGATATAAAGCATGATCTCTGTCCTCCTTCATGTTTCAGGCGATGCAGGCCTTCAGTGCACTCTCATTGTAGCTGGCCCCAGGATAAAGCCTTGTCACCTCAGTAAGACTATGGAGAGATCTCTCTCTCTCTATCCGTTCTGCTTGCTTTCTTCCTTTTCCTGTCAGGGGTACCACCTTCTGCTCTGAAAGAGAGACAGTGCCATTGACTGTGGTGTGCTGTTTAACATGCCAACCATAGCCAAATAGCTGGCAATGTGCAACGGGGTAAGGGGTGGGTGTGAGGCAAGAGTCATTGGGAAGTGGAGTTTGTGAATGCTACTGAGGCTAAGGGATGGGGTTGTGGTGGTTGAGCAACTTGAAACATTGGTGGATTGATTGGCTGTTGCTATTGAATAAGATCATGGCCCCTCTGAATTTAGCCTCCACTTTAAAGATCTTTTAAGGACCTTGCTTTAACCGTTGTTTGTTTCTGGGTGAGCGTTCCAAAGAGGCATCACGTGGAGGTGCTGTTGAAGTGCACCAGATTCTGAACTGGTTTTGAAAAGGTGGCTATGGAAACCTGTTGCCTCTTGTTGGTGAGCTTGCAAGGGCCAATGTTTTAAAATCAGAGCTTTCCCTTTCAGGACAGAAAGGGAATCCTATTGGAAAAAGTCATGTTGGTCTCTTAATGGTAGTTCTGTTTCTCTCTCACTCTTCTCCAGAGACACTGCCAATCCTGCAGAATTTCACCAACATTTTGTTTTATTTCAGATTTTGGGCAAAGTTAAAAATCTCACAACACCTGGTTATAGTCCAACAGGTTTGTTTGGAAGCACACTAGCTTTCAGAGCGCTGCTCCCTCATCAGGTGCCTGCACCAAAAGCTAGTGTTTCCAAGTAAACCTGTTGGACTGTAACCTGGTGTGTGGTGGTTAACTTTTTGTCCAAAGACTCATGACCTTCTGAGGGATAAGAAAGTCCCCTGATCTCTCTCTTTTAAATGGTCAAACCTTGAGTTTTAAAAGTGACCCCTTGTAATCAATGCACTGTCATGAGGAGACAGCATCTTCCACCCCTTTGGGAATGTGTGTCAGTCAAGTCGTTCCTAAACTCCATATACAAGGCTGAGCTGTCAAATCTTTCCTTGTGAAACCCAGTCTCGGTATTAGTGTAGTGAACCTACATGACACTATTGATCTGTTTCCAGTACATTTCCATTGGTAAGGCGATCAGTACTATCCACAGTATTCCAGGTATGGTCTCATTGGTGCAACTATAACAGAACCACCTACCTTTGCATTCAATGGCCCCCAGGATAAATTAGAACATTCTGTTAGCGTTCATAGAATCGTACAGCACAAAAGAGGCCCTTCGGCCCATCGAGTCTGTACCAACAAAGTCCCATTTTACCAGCAGTAGGTGGATAACCTTGAACGTTAGGACATATCAATTGCTCATCCGAGCACTTTTTTTGTTGAAAGGTTGTGTGGTTTCCTGCCTCCACTAGCCCCCAAGGAGTGCATTTCTGACCCTCCCCACCCTGTGGGTGGAAAGCTTCCTGGCACCAGCACACTCCTGTTTTGTGCTTCCAGCAGTGGATTGCTCCAATCCCTCTGCGTGTCTGAGGTCTGCGGTCTCTAGCCATTTAGATCATGGGCTTCCTTTTTATTCTTCCTGTCAAATGGTATGACGTTTCCTTCATGAATTTCCTGATCTGGCAGTGTCTCTGGAGAAGAGTGAGAGAGAAACAGAACTATCATTAAGAGACCAACATGACTTCTTCAAATAGGATTCCCTTTCTGTCCTGAAAGGGAAAGCTCTGATTTTAAAACATTGGCCCTTGCAAGCTCACCAACAAGAGGCAACAGGTTTCCATAGCCACCTTTTCAAAACCAGTTCAGAATCTGGTGCACTTCAATGGATCACCTTTCACTCTTCTATAATCTAGTGGAAACGAACACAGTCTATCTAACCTGGTCTCATCAGGCAACCTGTTAATTTCCGGTTTGAAGTCAGCTGCCTTCTACACCCTTCGATAAGGAGACCAGAATTGAACAGAGAATTCACAATGTGATCCCTTCCATACTCTGCTTCAGTTATACAGGCCATCCTTACCTTATGTTTCATTTCTGCTTGTGTACAGGACAGACCTGGGCAGGTTTCCACGTTGTCAGGGAGATGCTGATGTTGTAACTGTCCTCTGAGTTTGCTGAGGGGTGCGATACTTCCTGAGGCGTGTGTTCAGTATTATTGTCGGAATGTTGTCAGGGCCCTTAGCCTTTGCAGCATCCAGTGCCTTCAGCCATTTTGTGATATCACCCAGAGTGATTCGGATTGGAATGTGATACTGGTCCCCCCCCCCCCGAGGAGACTGGACTGCAGTGTTTCTGGCCCAAGCCTCCTGTTCAGGCCTCCGGGAAGCTGAGAACATTCCTGGTCAGGAAGCCTTCCAATGCAGCTGGATACCCTCCCCATCCCATTTTAGAGATTACTTAGTGTGGAAACAGGCCCTTCGGCCCAACAAGTCCACACCGACCCGCTGAAGCGCAACCCACCCATTCCCCTACATTTACCCCTTTTACCTAACACTACGGGCAATTTAGCATGGCCAATTCACCTGGCCTGCACATCTTCGGACTGTGGGAGGAAACCGGAGCATCCGGAGGAAACCCACGCAGACACGGGGAGAACGTGCAAACTCCACACAATCAGTCGCCTGAGTCGGGAATTGAACCCAGGTCTCTGGCGCTGTGAGGCAGCAGTGCTAACCACTGTGCCACCATCACAACAGTAACTGCTACACAACAGTAACTGCTACACTCCAGGGAGAATGTCAGTTGGGAAATGGGAGGGTGTCTGGGGTCAGGGAGGGAGGAGTGAAGTGGTGGTCGGCTGGGGAGTGTGAGGGAGTTGGGCTGGGGTGGGCGGAGTGCAGTAAAGTGATGGAAGGGTGGGCTATGGTCAGTAATAGTGATGTGAACGGTGTGAATGGTATCAGTAGCCAGGATTTAATCCCTGAAATAGATTTAGAAACGTAGATCACAATGCTCTGAAGTTTCTGACTGTAACTCAGAGTTGGGTACATTTAAAGAAGGTTCCAGGTTAAGGCTAATTGCCCAATAGAAGTTTGAACTTCCCAAAAAGTTACCGTGTAGTCAGTGTCTTGAGACTTGACAGCTCCAGATTTCATCTCTCCAGGTAATTCTGGAAAGGGAAGGATTTGGGCTAATGTCTAACATTAAGGGATTTCACAGTTGGACAGAATTTGCTGAACACTCCCATGTGTGCTAATGAGACTAACAGTTTGTGTAAGATTCAGTCTGGCTCACTTACATTTGCTGAAAACTGCATCTATGATCAAATGAAGGACCTGTTGTCTACTGGAAAATTAGGCATTTCTGGGAATAGCAACATCTTGAATTAAAATAATGGGAGATGATTGTTTCATGGTGCATTCTCCATTTAATATCTTATCCAACCTGTTTTGCAGGATTTTAGATCCTTTTCTAATGTAGAATAAATGTTTTCCCTTTTTGAAGTTTGATATTTGTATTTTGACAGTGTCTTTTTTTTTAAAACCATCAAATTCTGTCCTGTGCATGACATTATGATAGTTCTAATAACTGCTGATATGCTTCCCCAACCTAGAGGCACAACCATTTTAAACTGAGGACTCTCATTCCTTCAGCAAGTACACTGTAAATGGAAATGTCAAATTCAAAAGAAAATCCTTTTCCTTTTGTGTCTCTTGTTTCTCTCCCTGAGTTAGATCTATCTATCTCTCTCCTTCTCTTTCTGTACCTAATCTTTTGATGTTTACACTCCTTTCTGTTTCTTTCTCCATCCTGAAGCCTCTGATTTAAACAGTGTACCTTGGTCCAGCCATTCACCGAGCACCAAGCGTGTCGTTACCTTCACTCTGCTGTCAGCTCTCACGGATTCTGGCCACTTACCCCACAAAGGGGTAAAAAAAACTGACTGCTAGGACAGAAATATCGCTACCTAAATGCACAGGTGAATGGATGGCCCAGTCCAACAAGATCCATCCCGTTTATCCAGAATGGCACTAGTCAAAGTCAGGCCTTTGGTTTTTAAGATCAAGTCCCTCATTGGAAATGGAGACATTTTAAGTCGATGTCACTGTGATGAGCAGTGACATGGGGGGCTAATGCACATTCCTCCCAAAGTGACTGCTGTAATTACTGTTCCCTGCATCATTAAGTGGTAACTTTAAAATCCTGCAGCATTTAATCAGCAGTATCTTAAGTGTAGTGAACAATAGGCCCGAGGCTAATGTCAGAGTTTAAACATCAAAGTGTTTTTAATCTATCGAAGTTGAATTCTCCTTGAGCAGCAGTTGTGATTTTGTTGTCCTTGGTTACCTGTTTTGTGTTTATTTTCTCAGCGTGGAGGAAGACTAATTTTGACGGTATTGGGCAAAATCTTTCAAAAACTGATGGGCGGGGGGGGGGGGGGGGGGGGGGGGGGTGGCAGATGTTCGCAGGTAAAAATGGGAAGACTTTAGAAATTAGATAGCGAGACTCCAGCGACAATATATTCCTGTTGGGATGAAAGGAAAGACTGACGGGTGTAGGGAACACTGGATGATTAGAGAAGTTGAGGGTTTGGTTAAGAAAAAGAAGGAAGCATATTGTAAGGTATAGACAGGATAGATCGAGTGAATCCTTAGCAGAGTATAAAGGCTGTAGGAGTATACTTAAGAGGGAAATCAGGAGGGCAAAAAGGAGACATGAGATAGCTTTGGCAAACAGTTAAGGAGCATCCAAAGGGTTTCTACAAATACATTAAGGACAGAAGGATAACTAGCGAGTGAAATAGGACCCCTCAAAGATCAGCAAGGCAGCCTTCGTGTGGAGCCACAACAGATGGGGGAGATATTAAATGAGTATTTTGCATCAGTATTTACTGTGGAAAAGGGCATGGAAGACATAGAATGTAGGTAAATAGATGGTGACATCTTGAAAATGTCCATATTACAGAGGAGAAAATGCTGGATGTCTTGAAACACATATAAACATTGAAAAATCCCCAGGACCTGATCAGGTGTACCGGAGAACTCTGTGGGAAACTAGAGAAGTGATTACTGGGCCTCTTGCTGAGATATTTGTATCATCGATAGTCACAGGTGAGGTGCTGGAAGACTGGAGGTTGGCAAACGTGGTGCCGCTGTTTAAGGAGGGTGGTAAGGACAAGCCAGGGAACTATAGACCAGTGAGCCTGACGTCAGTGGTGGGCTAGTTATTGGAGGGAATCCTGAGGGACAGAATGTACATGTATTTGGAAAAGCAAGGACCTATTAGGGATAGTCAACATGGCTTTGTAAGTGGGAAATCATGTCTCACAAACTTGATTTTTTGAATAAGTAATAAAGACAATTGATTAGGGCAGAGCGGTGGATGTGATCTAAATGGACTCCAGTAAGACGTTCAGCAAGGTTCCCCATGGGAGACTGGTTAGCAATGGTTGAAGGATTTGAGCTATAAGGAGAGGTTGAATAGACTGGGGCTGTTTTCCTTGGAGCTTTGGAGGCTGAGGGGTGACCTTATCGAGGTTTATAAAATTGAGTGGCATGGATAGGGTAAATAGACAAAATCTTTTCCCTGGGGTGGGAGATTCCAGAGCTAGAAGGCATAGGTTTAGAGTGAGAGGGGAAAGATATAAAAGGGACCTAAGGGGCAACGTTTTCATGCAGAGGATGGTACGTGTATGGAATGAGCTGCCAGAGGGAGTGGTGGAGGCTGGTACAATTGCAACATTGAAAAGTCATCTGGATGGGTATATGAATAGGAAGGGTTTGGAGATTGGAGATATATGGGTTGGGATATCTGGTCAGCATGGACGAGTTGGGCCAAAGAGTCTGTTCCATGCTGAACATCTCTATGACTCTGTTCGGTCCCAGAACAGGTCATTGTTCCCACCTTCCCCCCCCCCCCCCGCCGGCTCGCTCTCACTCACTCCCCTTTCTCCCACAGGAGAATAGCTTTGATCCATAGAGTAATTGATACTCAGTTGGGTGTGGGGTACAGAGCTGTTGGTGAGATCTTTGATCTCTGTGAAGAGGGAGAGCTGTAGGGAATTACTTTGTGTGTGTGTGTGTGTGTATGGAGGAGTTAATGTAATGTAATCCATTGAATATTTAAAGGAGTGAAATACTTTATTTGTATTTATCCAGTGAGCTGTTGGAGTCTCTGCTGAAGTAGATCAAGGAAATGATCAATAGCTGATGTGACTTAAAATCTGCCCTTAAACCTGTGTGGAACAAAGCTGTCCTTTCCCACTGTCATCAAGCCCCATCTCATTAGAAGCAAGAATTAAATCTAGAAAGTATTTTCAAACTCCGAGAGCAGCAGTGTTCCATTTTGCTCCGATTTCTCATCAGTGACTGACCGTTATTGCCAAAGGTGTACTTGAGGTTATGGAATGTTAGAAATGCAGCAGGTCAAATTATGCACAGCAAGATCCCACAAGTAACAACTGTAATCATGGCCGGCTGACTTATTTTTCGTGATTGGTTCACTGGCAAGTAGTGACCAGGGTGTCTCACGCCTGTTTCCAGATAAAACCATGGAATCTCTTAAACTGACGCATGAGGACAGGTCTAGGCAGGGAGTTTGATGTCTTACCTGAGAAGCAGTATCACTCAGTGGGCCACTGGAGTGCCAGTGTGGATTCTGAGCTGAAATGGGTGGTGTCTGTCTTTAACCCCAAACCTACAATCTTCAAACTCCCAACTTGATGGCGCTGCCCATTGAACCAGGGCTGAGAGCTGCTGATTTTAAAAATAAATGAGGTACTTTGTCAAAGATATAGGGGTAGAGCTGAAGGGTTTGGGATTTTATTGATGCAGGCAACAGCTTTCCTGTTTCCAAGCTGCTGCTGATCTGAGCTGTACTGGAAGAGCTTCAAAGGAAATAATTTATTGATCATTGATCTGACTGGCAACTGACTCTGACCAGCAAAGCGACACAGAAATCCTAGAAATTCCTCTCCCTTGACACTCCACCAGAGAGAGAAGGAGGAGACAAACACAGATGGAAATCCAAAAGAAGCAAACACACCTAGAGGGGACCTCACAGAGAGAGCAAGTATCGAGAGGGACCCCAACAGCTGCATGCAGTACTGAAGAAGTTTAAAAAAACAGGCAAGGAGCTCCCATCCAGTAGTGAGGATGAATATCATTTCACTGGTGCTGGAGATTCGGTCTTGTCCTTGGGGAAGGCTGCAGGGAGTGGTGGGGTTGTCGGGGGTGGAGGGGGAGCTGGAGATGGGTGGGATGTAGGCATTTACCCTGGAGTACCCACCAAAATAAACTGCCTTTAAAGGTTTTAATTTTAACTGAGGCTTGGGATCGTGCAGCAGTGGCTAGTCCTCTGTGGTACACTTCCCCACCAACACTGAGTTGACTGGCCAGATGTCAATGGAAGGTCTCACTTTTTTGGATTCAAACTCATTCTCACCCTGCCCATGCTGCTCACTGTTGTAACCAGCCCTCTGGTGCTGACAAGGTCCTGAGGTCTTTACAGTGTGCAGGGAAGGATTGCAGATGCTGTTGATACCCCAAGTGTCAGCTCTTTGCAATGGATTTGCACAGTCAGATAGAACATAAAGTACAGAACAGGCCCTTCAGCCCACGATGTTGTGCCGAGGATTATTCCTAATCTAAAATAATATAACCTAACCTACACACCCCTCAACTCACTGCTCTCCATGTGCATGTCCAGCAGTCGCTTAACTGTCCCCAATGACTCTGCTTCCACCACCACAGCTGGTAACACATTCCATACATTCACTACTCACTGTGTAAATAACCTACCTCTGACATCTCCTTTATACCTTCCTCCTAATATCTTCAAACTATGACCCCCTCATACCAGTCAGTCCTGCCTTGGGGAAAAGTCTCTTGCTATTGACTCTATCCGTGCCCCTCATTACCTTGTATACCTCGATCAGGTCTCCTCTCTTCCTCCTCCTCTCCAGAGAGAAAAGTCTGAGCTTGTCAACCTCTCTTCATAAAGCAAGCCCTCCAGCCCAGGCAGCATCCTGGTAAACCTTCTTTGCACCCTCTCCAAAACCTCCATATCTTTCCTATAATAGGACGGCCAGAACTGGACACAATATTCCAAGTGTGGTCTCACCAGGGGTTTGTAGAGCTGCATCAAAACCTCGCGGCTCTTAAACTCGATCCCCCGTTAATGAAAGCCAAAACACCATATGCTTTCTTAACACCCCTATCCACTTGGGTGGCAACTTTGAGGGATCTATGTACTTGCACACCCAGATCCCTCTGTTCCTCCACACTGCCAAGAATCCTGTCTTTAATCCTATATTCAGCATTCGAGTTCGACCTTCCAAAATGCATCACTTCACATTTATCCAGGTTGAACTCCATCTGCCATTTCTCAGCCCAGCTCTGCATCCTGTCTATGTCGCGCTGCAGCCTGCAGTAGCCCTCTATACTATCGATGACACCTCCAACCTTTGCGCCATCTGCAAATTTACTAACCCACCCCTCAACCTCCTCATCCAAGTCATTTATAAAAACTACAAAGAGCAGAGGCCCAAGAACAGAGCCCTGCGGGACCCCACATAATACCGTCCTCCAGGCAGAACACTATCCATCTACAACCACTTCTATCAGCCAGCCAATTCTGAATCCAGATAGCCAAATCTCCCTGTATCCCATACCTCCTGACTTTATGAATGAGCCGACCATGGGGAAACTTATCAAATGCCTTGCTGAAGTCCATATACACACATCCACTGCTCGACCTTCATCGACCTGTCTCATCACCTCCTCAAAGAACTCAGTAAGATTTGTGAGGCATGACCTGCCCCTCACAAAGCCATGCTGACTGCCTTTAATCACACTCTGCTTTTCCAAATAGTCACAAATCCTATCCCTTAGAATTCTTTCTAAAACCTTGCTGACCACAGACATAAGACTAACTGGTCTGTATTTGCCAGGGATTTCCCTATTCCCCTTCTTGAAAAGAGGAACAACATTTGCCTCCCTCCAGTCCTCCGAAACGACTCCTGTGAGAGTGAGGAGGCAAATATCCTCGCCAGCGGCTTAGCAACCTCCCTTCTTGCTTCCTGGAGCAGCCTGGGATAAATCTGGTCTGGCCCTGAGGACTTATCAATCTTAATGTTTGCCAAAATTTCCAGCGCACCAACTTTATCAGTCTTGATCTGTTTCCCAGCTCCTCCAAGTTCTCATTCACAACAAGGTCCCTTCCCTTAGTGAAAACCGGAGCAAAAAACTCATTTAGGGCTTCCCCTATCTGCTCAGACTCCACGCACAAGATCCCTACTCTATCCCTGACTGGCCCTACCTTCTCCCTGATCATTCTCTTATTCCTCACGTATGAGTAAAATGCCTTTGGGTTCTCCCTAATCCTTCCTGTCAAGCCTTTCTCGTGCCCCCTCCTGTTCTCAGTCCATTTCTGAGCTCCTTCCTAGCAAGCCTGTAATCCTCTAAAGTTGTGCTAGATCCTTCCTCCACTTTACGTAAGCTGCCTTCTTCCTTTTGATAAGAAGTTCCTCTGTTCTCGTCATCCAAGGTTCCTTAATCTTACCCCTTCTTACCTGTCTCAGAGGAATAAATTTATGCATCACTCACAACAACTGCTCCTTAAACCATCTCCACATTCTGCTGTGCCCTTTCTGTGGAACAATTGCTCCCAATCTGTACTTCCCAACTCCTGTCTGGTAGCATCATAATTTTCTTTTCCCCAATTAAATATCTTCCCTCGGTAACTGCTTCTTTCCCTCTCAATGGCTGTGGTAAATGTGAGGCAGTTGTGGTCACTGTCTCCCACTGTGAGATCTGACACCAGTCCGGGCTCGTTGCCGAGCACCAAATCCAAAATGACTTCTCCCCTCGTCAGCCTGTCCACATACTGAGTAAGGAAACCCTCCTGAACACACCTGAGAAAACGGCTCCATCCACATCATCTGTACTGAGGAGGGTCCAGTCAATATTGGGAAAGTTTAAGTCCCCCCCCATAACAACAACCCTGCTACATCTGCATTTTCCAGAATCTACCCGCCTATGAGATCTTCAATCTCTCTCCTGCGATTGGGGGGTCTGTAGAAAACCCCCACAATGTGGTGGCTGTTCCCTTGCTGTTCCTAACTCCCACCCGTACTGACTCAGTCGACAAACCTTCCTCAACAACCTTTGTTTCTGTCGCTGTGATGCACTCTCTGATTAGCAATGCTACACCCCCTCCTCTTTTTCCACCTTCCCTGTTTTTAAATGTTCTAAACCCTGGAACATCTAGCAACCATTCCTGCCCCTGTGAAACCCACGTCTCCGTTATGGCCACAACATCGTAGCCCCAAGCACTGATCCATGCTCTTAAGTTCACCATCTATCTCTTTGTTTCATCGCGTAAGAAACCTTCCCGATAGATTCACTCCATCCTGTCACTGCCCTATCTACAACTACCCCCCTCTCAGATATGTAGCTCTGGTTCCCACCCCCCAACCAAACTAGTTTTAAACCCTCCCGAACCACACCAGCAAATCTCCCACCAGGACATTTGTGCCCCTCCAGTTCAGGTGCAACCCGTCCTTCATGTACAGGTCCCACCTTCCCCAGAAGGTACTCCAATGACCTGACAAGGCAGCCATTAGAATGCACTTGAGAGCTGTCAAACCAACTGAATATTAGGGGTCTGCTTTATTAAATGTCAGCAAGAAATAGTGAGTGTTGAAGTGTATAAGTACATGGCAATTGACAACTTCAGATGAGTTGGGGAGTGGGTCTACATTGTGACCAATGGTCAGAGGGATGAGGGGTCACTGTAGCTGTACTAGAGATTGCTTGTGTTTGTCTGTTTTAATATCGAACTCTTTTAGCTGATAGGATAGTGCAAAATTCAGAGGAAATGCTCAGTTAAATGGCGAGTGGAAATTACTGGGAGTTCTACCGAGTCATGAGTAAAACAGGGGGAGGAAAGCTGTTTGTCCTCACTACTGAATGTGAGTTCCTTGCCTGTTTTGTTTTATATTTCTTCTGTGCTGTTCACACAGATACCTATTTTTTTTGGGTCCTTCTCAATACTTGCTGTGCTGCTCTTTCTGTGACGTCCCCTCTAGGTGTGTTTGCTTCCATCTGACAACCCCCCCCAACCCACCTGTTCCTCTGCTACATCGATGACTGTATCGGTGCTACCTTATGCTCCCATGAGGAGGTTGAACAGTTCATCAACTTCACCAACACCTTTCACCCCGACCTCAAATTCCCCTGGACCATCTCAAATACTTCCCTTCCTGAACCTCTCCATCTCCATCTCCTGTGACCGAGTTACCACGGAAATCTACTACAAACCCACCAACTCCCACAGCTACCTAGACTACACCTCTTCCCACCCTACCTCCTGTAAAAATGCCATCCCTTATTCCCAACTCCCCCACCACCGCGGCATCTGTTCCCAGGATGACCAATTCCATCTTAGAAAATCCCAGATGGCTGCCTCCTTCCAAGATCGCAATTTTCATTCCCTCGTGATCGTCGATGCCCTCCGGCATACCTCCTCCACTTCCCACACCACCACCTTTGAATCCCACCCCTCCCAACACAACAAGGACAGACCCCCAACCCTTATCCTCACTTCCCACCCCACCAACCTCTGCATACATCACATCATCCTCCACCACCTACAAACAGACCTCATCACCAGAGAGATTTCCCTCCCTACCCTGATCAGCGTTCTGGAGAGATCATTCCCTCTGTAGTTTCATGTCCCTCACCAGCCCACACCCTGCCCCAGCACCTTCCCCTGCCACCGCAGGAAGTGCAAAACCTGTGCCCACACCACTCCCCTCACCTCCGTCCATGGTGCCAAAGGATCCTTCCACATCCCTCAGAAACGTACCTGTGTCTCCACCAATGTCATCCACTGTATCTGTTATACCCGATGTAGTTTCCTGTACATCGGGAAGACTGGATGCCTATTTGTGGATCGTTTCAGAGAACATATCTGGGACACCCACACCCACCAACCCCACCGCCTTGTGGCTGAACACTTCAACTCCCCCTCCCACTCCACTGAGGACATGCTGGTCCTGGGCCGCCTCCATCACCAAACCCTTAACACCCGATGCCTGGAGGAGAGCACCTCATGTTCTGCCTTGGGACACTGCAACCACACGGGATCAATGTGAATCTCAGCAGTTTCCTCATTTCCCCTGCCCCCACATTATCCTATTCCCAAGCCTCCAACTGAGCACCGTCCTCCTGACCTGTCCATTGTCTTTCCCACCTATCCGCTTCCCCCTCCTCTCCGACCTGTCACCTTCTCCCTCACCTCCATCTCCCTATCGCATTCTCAATTACCTTTCCACCCGCGCCCCCCCCCCAACCCCCCACTTATCTCTCAGCCCCAGCTCACTAGCTTCATTCCTGATGAAGGGCTTGTTCCCGAAACACCGATTCTCCTGCTCCTCAGATGCTGTCTGACCTGCTGTGCTTATCTAGCACCACACTCTCTCAACACCACTTTGACTGGGGCAACACAACCATCGTAGGGCATGCTAAACAGAGACACGCACAGGGATTCCTAAAGGCCTGGCATTCTAAGCAGAACTCCATCAATAAACACATCAACTTGGACCCCATCTACCATCCTCTGAGAAAAAGATATTGAAATGATATCACTCACCTTAAGAAACCAAGACACATACATAGAAAATGAGACATAACACCAGCACTTCACCAGAGGCTCACTGATGATGTTACCTATTGGGTGACGAAACATCTGAAAACAAACCTTCCAGCTCAGTGAGCAAACTTACAACTAGATCCATGTAGGCTATGTCTACCCCCCCTGCCCTCATCAACCTTCCTGGTCATTTCATCAAAGAGCTCTTAACAATTTTGTGAGGCATGATCTCCCACACACACACAGCCATGCTGACTACTCCTAATCAAACCCTGTCTTTCCAAAGGCATGTCCACCTTGTCCCTCAGAATTTTCTCAAGTAACTTACCCACCACAGATGTTAGGCTTATTGGTGTTTAGTACCCCAGGTTTTCTTTGTAGTCCTTCTTGAATAATGACATAACATTCACCACCTTCCAGTCTTCTGGGACCTCACCCATGGCTAACAGTGATGCAAGAATATCAGCCAGGACCCCTGCAATTTCTTTAATAGCCAGTTGCAGTGTTCTTGGGATATACCCGATCAAGACCAGGAGACTTATCCACCTCATACATTCTAATACATCCAACACCACCTTTATTATGATATGGACTGACCCCAAGATACAACCACTAACTTCCCCAAGTTCCCAAGTCTTTCTCTATGGTAAACGCAGGTGAAGCATTCATTGAAATCTCACCCACCTCCTCCTTCAAAGAGTGCATTTTCCTTTCCACGTGGCTGATGATGCCCTCCAGCGCATCTCCTCCACTTCTGTCACCTCTGCCCCACTTCACCAGTTTTCCTCATTTCCCTCCCTCCACGTTATCCCAGTCCCAAGTCGGCACCATCCTTTTGACCAGTTCATCACCTTTCCCATCTATCTGCTCCACCCTCCTCTCCAACCTATCACCTTCTCTTTCTCCCCCCCCCCCCCCCCACCCCCCCCCCCCCCCCCCCCCCCCCCCCCCCTCCACCCCCCCCCCCCCCCCCCTCTCTTTTATCTCTCGGCCCCCTGGCCCATAAGTCTCATTCCTGATGAAGAGCTCGTGCATGAAACATTGATTCTCCTCCTCGCTGCTGCCCTCAGGTTTCACTTAGTGGCCTGCTCCTTCAGTCTTGTGATTTATTTGTTAATTTGTTTTTCCCTGAATTCTCTCCACTCATCTGGGAATAAATGGCAGGTCCAAAGATATTCTCGGCTTGACACCATCCAGGACAAAGTGGCCATTTCATTGGCACACTGTACATAACCTTCCATTACTGACACACACCAGCAGCAATGTGACCCTTCCACAAGATCTGCTGCAGCAAGTCATCAAGGCTTCTCAGACAGCACCTTCCAAACCGGTGATCTCTTCCATCCACCACAACAAACGCACCAGATACATAGGAACACCACCCCCTGCAAGTTCCCCTCTTAGCTGCTCCCCATCCTGACTTGGAAATATGTCGCCATTCCTTTACTGTCGCTGGTCAAAGTCCTGGAATTCCTTCTCTAGGGACATTGTGGGTCAAACCCACAGCACATGGACTGCAGCGGTTCAAGATGGCAGCTCCACCCCCCCCCCCCCCGCCCCCCCAATCCTCTCAAGGGGCAACTAGGGACAGGTAATAAATACTCGCCCAGCCAGTGTTTCCAAGTTCTACAAGTGAATACAAAAAAAAGTTGATATTCTCACCCAGGAGGGGGGTGTCTGTGGGTGGGGGAAGGGGGTTCAGTGTGAGAGTGTGGGTGTCTGTGTGGTGAGTGTGTCTGTGTGTGAGAGTATGGGTGTCTATGTGTGTGTGTGAAGAGGGATATGTGTGTGAAATTGCAGGCTGTTGGGCTGAATATTTCTATTTCTGGTCAAGTGTGAGCCATGCTGGGTTTGATGGAGTGGGTCTTGCTGTGTGTGTTTTCCTGCTGTATCTGATTAAACTCGCTGCATTAATTGCAGCCCATATGGCAAGTTGATTACTACTGCACGCTATTCCTGTCGCTCACTGGATATCCTAAAATTGGCTGGCATCCCTGACACTGGTGCCATATTTAAATGGCCACTGTGTGGCCAGGCAAACAATCAGTCTGGAGCTACCCTGCATGGTTCCTGACATTTACCCCAGCTGTCTGCTGACAGGTGGGATTTGTTGTCCCCTTGTTCCCAGGAGCAGCAGTGAGACCCTGGTGATTAGCGTCCTGGGTTCAACTGGTCCCAGCACAGTTGGAGAAAGGTCTACGTCTTCATCTACCAGTGAAAGTGCCACCAACTTCTCCTGTACATCCCACCTCCCCTATCTCTGCTGCCTCCTCTAAGACTCACACATTACTGTTCCCACCAGGACCTACACCTTCCTCACTTACCCTCACCCATCCAAAAGTCTTTTCCCTGCGGTGAGGGAGTCCAGAACTAGAGGGCATAGGTTTAGGGTGAGTGGGGAAAGATATAAAAGAGACCTAAGGGGCAACTATTTCACTCAGAGGGTGGTACGAGTATGGAACAAGCTGTCAGAGGAAGTGGTGGAGGCTAGTACAACATTTAAGAGGCATTTGGATGGGTATATAAATAGGAAGCGTTTGGAGGGATATGGGCCGGGTGCTGGCAGCTGGACTAGATTGGGTTGGGATATCTGGTTGGCATGGATGGGTTGGACCAAAACTGTATCCATACTGTACATCTCTATGACTCTATGATACCAATCCATGATATCCCTCACCCCGCATGCCCTCTGCACTGCCCACTCACCTGCACCAACATTAACATCTATGGCACCCCCTTTCATCTTCGTAATACCTGCCCCCCCCCCTCCCATTCCAGGCGTTGAACGGCCGACACTAGGCCAGAAAGAGTCAAGGTGGGTGGTGTGCTGCCTGACCGTCAGCTCTGCACTGTCTGTGATTAACCGAGGAACCTGACTCTGACTGTTGTTGGACCTGCTCTTGACCATGTCAGGATCCCCCGAGTGAAGCCTGTCCTGTCACTGGTCTGAAACCTGCTCACAACCGGGGCAAGTTTCCTGGCTTTATGTCTGTGCTAGGAGGCAAGGCACCGCAGTAGTTATATGAGCCTGGCATCTCTGGGTCAGAGGCAATGTGCACAAAAGGCAAAGCAGAGGTACAGCAAGTACCCAGGTGAGCTCCGAGTGAGTGAGTGAGTGCTGTGACAGGGAGTGAAGGGCACAGAGCCACATCCTGGTGCAGTCCCTGAACTGGGTCTGTCTCCATCCGCACACAGTGCCCTTGCCATTGAATTAGTTGTTGCTACTGCCTGAGGTGCAGCATTGAAGGTTAGCGTGTCCTGTCAGGGAATCAGAGCTGTGAGATGAGACTGGCACTTCAGTACCAATGTCCATGGATAGGGGGTATATTTGACCCCCTGGAGTGTTGCTGGAATCCAAATCACAATCACCTGGAGATCTTTGGTAACAAGCAGAGAGTTAAACCCAGGAACCCACACTGGTTTCTGTGTTGAGTTTTCCCAATGGTAGTTTGTTTAGAGCTTTTTGGTAAGGTGATAGGCTGTGGTGAGTTGGGGGAAGGTGAGCGGGGGCAGGGGGAGTGTAAGGGAGATGCGCGAGGGAAGTTTTTCACGCAGAGTGTGGTAGGAGCCTGGAGCACACAGCCAGAAGAGGTGGTGGAAGCAGGTACATTGGGGATATTTAAGAGCATTTGGATGGTTCATGAATATTGAAGGAATAGAGGGATACGGACTGAATAAGTGCAAAAGGTTTGTCTTTTTTAGTTTAGTTAGGGCATGATGATCGGCACATGCTTGGTGGGCCTAAGGGACGTTCCTGTGCTGTACTTCCCTTTTGCTCTTTGTTCTAATTCACCCTGACCTGCACATCTTTGGATTTTGGGAGGAAAACCGGAGCACCCAGAGGAAACTCACACAGACACAGGGAGAATGTGCAAACCCAAACAGGCAATTGCCCAAGGCAGGAATTGAACCCTTCTCCCACCTCACCCCAGTTCAGACTTCCAGCTCAGCACTGTCCCCATGACTTGTCCTACCTGCCTTTCTTCTTTTCCACCTATCCACTCCACCCTCCTCCCTGACCTATCACCTTCATCCCCTCCCCCACTCACCTATTGTACTCTATGCTACTTTCTCCCCACCCCCACCCCTCCTCTCATTTATCTCTCCACCCTTCAGGCACTCTGCCTGTATTCCTGATGAAGGGCTTTTTCCCGAAACGTCGGATTTTCCTGCTCCTCGGATGCTGCCTGAACTTCTGTGCTTTTCCAGCACCACTCTACTCCCCTCTCACCTTGAACCTGTGCCCTCTTTAGCCATGCTAAATTGCCCATAGTGTCAAGGGATCTGCAGGTTAGGTGGGTTAACCATGGGAAATGCAGGGTTAAGGGTTTGGGGAGGGGGAGAACGGGAGGAGGTGTGGGTTGGGGAGGGCTGTTCTTCAGTGGTTCGATGTGGACTGAATGGGCTGAATGGCCTGCTTCCACATTGAAGGGATTCTTTGTTAATAAGCAGGTGAATGACATGCCAGCATTTAATCATGTTCATTTCCCCTTTTCTTCACGCCCCTGCTACCCTTTATCTCATATAATGGTCCATCACAGATCACAAAGCCACTTACATTGATGGTACCTTGCGTCTTGGAAAATATCCTGAGTCATTTCGCAAGACTGTTAGCAAGTAAAATGTGACACTGAGCCACACGTGGCAATAATGGACACGTGACCAATAGCTCACCACAACAAAATGTGATTTAAAAACCAGCACGTGCTGGAAATCAGAAACAAAACAAAAAATTGCTGGAAAAGTACAGCAGGTCTGGCAGTATCTGTGGAGAGAAATCAGAGTTAACATTTTGCTTCCGGTCACCCTTCTTCAGAACTGATGTTTTAATAAGCTATGGTTTAAATTGTGTTTTAATGGAATACTGAGGTAGAGAGACTGAAGGCAATTCCTGAGTTTTATATCGATGTAGCTGAAGGCACACTTGCTGTTGATGGGGTAATGGGGTAAAGCAACAACTGAAGGAACACCGCCTGGAAATTATTTATTTCATTGATATAATCGACAATACTAATAAATCAGCTTGTAGTGAGCAGAGTCCTGGAGCATAACTCGGATTTTCTCTGGAGTCGGGATATTCTTTTTTTTTTCTAATCCCATGTTTTATTTATGTTTTAAGCATAAAACTTCAAAATGTTCTGGGAAGAGTAAACATCTCTTTGGTTTTATTTTGTACGTCCATATTTGAAAAAGTTTATAATATAATATATCACGAAGATTGGTGGAGTAGCAGAAAGCATAAGGGACTGCCAGAGAATACAGGAGGATATAGATAGACGGGAGAGTTGGTGGAAAAGTGGCAGATGGCTTTCAATCCAGACCAATGTGAGGTGATGCATTTAGGCAATTCTAATTCTCGAGCGAATTATACAATGAATGGAAGAGCCTTGGAAAAGTTGATGGGCAGAGAGATCTGGGAGTGCAGGTCCATTGTACCCTGAAGGTTGCTGCACAGGTGGATAGAGTGGTCAAGAAGGCATATAGTATGCTTGCCTTCATTGGTTGGGGTATTGAGTTTAAGAGCTGGCAAGTCATGTTAAAATTATACAAGACATTGGTTCGGCCGCATTTAGAATACGTGTACAGTCTGGTCACCACATTACCAAAAGGATGTGGACACTTTGGAGGGGGTGCAGAGAAGGTTTACCAGGATGTTGCCTGGAATGGAAGGTGCTAGCTATGAAGAGAGGTTGAGTAGATTAGGTTTATTTTCATTAGAAAAAATGAGATTGAGGGGGACCTGATTGAGGTTTATAAAATCATGAAGATAGAGACAAGCTTTTTCCCAGGGTGAAGGATTCAATAACGAGAGGTCATGCTTTCAGGTGAAAGGTGGAAAGTTTAAGGGGGATACACTTGGCAAGTACTCCACACAGAGGGTGGTGGGCATTTGGAACGCGTTGCCAGCAGAGGTGGTAGAGGCAGGCATGGTAGATTCATTCAAGATGCGTCTGGACAGATGCAAGAGTAGGTGGGGAGCAGAGGGATACAGATGCTTAGGAATTGACTGACAGGTTTAGACAGTACATTTGGATCGGCTCAGGCTTGAAGGGCCGAAGGGCCTGTTCCTGGGCTGTAAAGTTTCTTTGTTGTTCTTTGTTTTTATATCCAAATTCACTTTATACATCTCAGGAATGGTTCACCGTCCTTAAGAGCACAGAAGAACTGATCCCATTTCCAAACTTGCAAATAAATGCAACACTGAAATATTGACTGTGAGCAGCATTTTATTTTCTTTGTTTTGTTTCTCGTCCTTCCTATGAAATGCAGCTGTCCAGAAACGTGGTTCATTGTTTGAAATCTGAAGTTTTTCTGCTGTCATTTAGCACTTTGAAAGAGAGACAGTGAGGTGTTGGAAGCAGGCGGAGAGAGGTTGCTTGTGCTGCAGCAGAGGGAGAGAGAGAGAGAGAGAGTTGGTCACGTGGCCAGAGCATGTGAGGTGGATGAGTGTGTGGAAAATGACTGCAGTACCAGGCACCCCTGTTCAGTGCAGGTCCAAAGAGAATTCAGCAAAGTGCCCCATCAGCCCTTCATCAGAGAATTGCCTGTTTTGGGTTGTAAGTTTGCTCGCTGAGCTGGTGGGTTTGTTCTCAGATGTTTTGTCACCATGCTAAGTGACATCATCAGTGAGCCTCAGATGAAGCGCTGGTGTTCTGTCCCACTTGTTAATTATCTGCCTTGGTTTGTTGTGGTGGGTGATCTCACTTCTGGTTCTGTTTCTGAGAGGTTGGTAAATGGGGTCCAAATCGATGTGTTTGTTAATGGAGTTCCAGTTTGATTGCCAAACCTCTATGAATTCCAGTGTGTGTCTTTATTTAGCCTGTTCCAGGATGGATGTATTGTCCCCAGTCAAACTGGTGTCCCTCTACGTGTGTGTGTGTGTGTGTGTGTGTGTGGATACCAGTGATAGTTGGTCTTTGTATCCTGGTGGCTAGTTTCCTACTCGTTTGTTGCAGGGTATTTTGTATATGCCGTTTATTCTGCTGGTTGTTGGTACAGGGTCCTGTAAATTTATCCAGAGCTGTTCCAGTGTGGTGGTAGGATTGTGGGCTCCCGTGATGCCGAGGGGCTGGAGTAGTCTGGTAGTCATCTCCAAGATGGCTTTAATGTATGGCAGGGTGACTAGAGTCTCTGGGCGTGTTGTGTCTTCTTGTTTAGGTCTGTTTTGGAAACCTATTGATATCCATGTGTCGGTTCATTCCACACACATAGAGGATAGCTGCTTCCTAACACGTGCTCTGTGAGTGTATGACAAAACTGCCCACTAAAACTGCAGGTTTGTTCTCCATCGTTGCACTCACTGAATCCTGTTCATTCATTGCCTTCCGAGCTGCATTGGCTCCAGGTGCTATAATGCATTAATTTTAAATTGTTCTCCCTTCTCCTCAAATCCCTGTGTAGCCCTG
The DNA here is from genome assembly GCF_047496795.1 of Chiloscyllium punctatum. NCBI lineage: Eukaryota > Metazoa > Chordata > Chondrichthyes > Orectolobiformes > Hemiscylliidae > Chiloscyllium > Chiloscyllium punctatum. The sequence continues at coordinate 63,417,811 of NC_092777.1, read as the reverse complement.
TCCCTCATTAGAACTGCAAACACCTCAAGTCCTCCATCTGAACTCCTTCAATTCCTAACGTCCCCAATTTTCATTGCCTTTCCACAGGCCCTAAATTCTGGATTTCCTGCTCTCTGCTTTCATCTCTCTCTGTTTAATATATTTGTTAAAACACATCTGATCACTTTGGGTTACTAGGCCAAATGGCATGTTGCACAGCTCAGTATCAAACTATTCTTAATAACAGCAGTGAGGCAAGATGTTAAAGACATTATATGAATGCAAATTGTTGTTGAGTGCACATTCTGAGTCGGAAACATTAGTCCAGCAGTTTATTAATCCCAGAGACTCAAACTACTGCTTTCTGCTCCCATGTTTCCATTTAAAGCCATAATCCAGAAAACAACAGCACGTGTGACAAGTTTAACACAAACATCAAACACATCAAGCAATAAATCAGCTTTTTAATTTTAAAAAAACCATCACAATTGACAGGCGATTTACAGAACGTTGCTGCCAAATTCATCTTGTCTGTTTTTAATTCTTTTGTGATCTATTTCAGTGCTCTTTAGGCCAAAAAACAAATGCTTAATAAACTTAAACATTGCGAAAAAGAGACTAGAACTTCAAGCTTTTCATCTTGCCTTCATAAGAACTCAAATGCAGATCTGGGGGGGGAAGACAGAGAAACAGCATGAGGAGAGGGGGTTGAACCACCGTTACCAAGGGGAGGTAGCAAGAACAGCCAAAGAGATGCACAGCACGGAAACAGACCCTTCGGTCCAACTCGTCCATGCCAACCAGATATCCTAAATAAACCTAGCCCATTTGCCAGCACTTGGCCCATTTCCCTCCAAACTCTTCTTATTCATGTCCCCATCCAAAATATTTTAAATGTTTTTTTTTAGATTACTTACAGTGTGGAAACAGGCCCTTCGGCCCAACAAGTCCACACCGACCCGCCAAAGCGCAACCCACCCATACCCCTACATTTACCCCTTACCTAACACTATGGGCAATTTAGCATGGCCAATTCACCCGACCTGCACATCTTTGGACTGTGGGAGGAAACCGGAGCACCCGGAGGAAACCCACGCAGACACGGGGAGAACGTGCAAACTCCACACAGTCAGTCGCCTGAGGCGGGAATTGAACCCGGGTCTCTGGCGCTGTGAGGCAGCAGTGCTAACCACTGTGCCACCGTATTGGTGGAGGCTGTTGTTGTACCAGCCTCCACCACTTCCTCTGGCAGCTCATTCCATACATGCACCACCCTCTGTGTGAAAAAGTTGCCCATCAGGTTCCTTTTAAATCTTTCCCCTTTCATCTTAAACCTATGCCCTCTAGTTTTGGACTGCCCCCGAGGAAAAGATTTTGTCGATTTACCCTATCATGCCCCTCATGATTTTATAAAACTCTATAAGTCACCCCTCAGCCTCCGATGCTCCAGGGAAAATAGCCCCAGCCTATTCAGCCTCTCCCTATAGCTCAAATACTCCAACCCTGGCAACATCCTTGTAAATCTTTTCTGAACCCTTGCAAGTTTCTCAACATCTTCCCTATAACAGGGAGAATTGCATGCAATATTCCAACAGTGGCCTAACCAATGTCCTGTACAGTCGTAACATGACCTACCAACTCCTGTACTCAATGCTCTGACCAATAAAGGAAAGCATACCAAACGCCTTCTTCACTCTCCTATCTACCTGTGACTCCACTTTCAAGGAGCTATGAACCTGCTCTCCAAGGTCTCTTTGTTCAGCAACACTTCCTAGGACCTTACCATTAAGTGGACAAGTCCTGCCCTGATTTGCTTTACCAAAAATGCAGTACCTCACATTTATCTAAATTAAACTCCATCTGCCGCTCCTCAGCCCATTGGCCCATCTGATTAAGATCCTGTTGTAATCTGAGGAAACCTTCTTTGCTGTCCACTACACCTCCAATTCTGATGTCATCTGCAATCGTACTAACTATACCTCCTAAGTTCAAATCCAAATCATTTATATAAAGGACAAAACGTAATGGATCCAGCACCGATCCTTGTGACTCACCACTGGTCACAGGCCTCTAGCCTGAAAAGAGGCCCCCCACCACCACCCCCACCACCCCCACCACCCCCACCACCCCCACCCCCACCACCCCCACCACCACCCCCACCACCACCCCCACCACCCCCACCACCCCCACCACCCCCACCCCCACCACCACCCCCACCACCCCCACCCCCACCACCACCCCCACCCCCACCCCCACCACCCCCACCACCCCCACCCCCACCCCCACCCCCACCCCCACCACCACCCCCACCACCACCACCACCCCCACCCCCACCACCACCCCCACCCCCCCCCACCACCACCACCCCCACCACCCCCACCCCCCCCACCACCACCACCCCCACCCCCACCACCACCCCCACCACCACCACCCCCACCCCCACCCCCACCCCCACCCCCACCACCACCACCCCCACCACCACCACCCCCACCACCACCACCCCCACCACCCCCCCACCCCCACCACCACCACCACCCCCACCACCCCCACCCCCACCCCCACCACCACCCCCACCCCCACCCCCACCACCACCCCCACCACCCCCACCACCACCACCACCACCACCCCCACCACCCCCACCCCCACCCCCACCACCACCACCACCCCCACCACCCCCACCCCCACCCCCACCCCCACCCCCACCCCCACCCCCACCCCCACCCCCACCACCACCCCCACCACCACCACCACCACCACCCCCACCACCCCCACCCCCACCACCACCACCACCCCCACCCCCACCACCACCCCCACCACCCCCACCCCCCCCACCACCACCACCCCCACCCCCACCACCACCCCCACCACCACCACCCCCACCACCACCACCCCCACCACCACCACCCCCACCCCCACCACCACCCCCACCACCACCACCCCCACCCCCACCACCACCCCCACCACCCCCACCCCCCCCCACCACCACCACCCCCACCACCACCACCCCCCACCCCCACCACCACCCCCACCACCACCACCCCCACCCCCACCACCACCCCCACCACCACCACCCCCACCACCCCCCACCCCCCACCACCACCCCCACCACCACCACCCCCACCCCCACCACCACCCCCACCACCACCACCCCCACCACCACCACCCCCACCACCACCACCCCCACCACCCCCACCCCCACCACCACCACCCCCACCACCACCACCACCCCCACCACCACCACCCCCACCACCCCCACCCCCACCACCCCCACCACCCCCACCCCCACCCCCACCACCCCCCCCACCACCACCACCACCACCACCCCCACCCCCCCCACCACCACCACCCCCCACCCCCCCCACCCCCACCACCACCCCCACCCCCACCACCCACCACCCCCCCCACCACCCCCACCCCCACCCCCACCCCCCCCACCACCACCACCCCCACCACCCCCACCCCCACCCCCACCACCACCACCCCCACCACCACCCCCACCACCCCCACCCCCACCACCCCCACCCCCCACCCCCACCCCCACCACCACCCCCACCCCCCCCCCACCACCACCCCCACCCCCACCACCACCCCCACCCCCACCCCCACCCCCACCACCACCCCCACCACCCCCACCCCCACCACCCCCACCCCCACCACCCCCACCACCACCACCCCCACCCCCACCACCCCCACCCCCACCCCCACCCCCACCCCCACCCCCACCACCCCCCACCCCCACCACCCCCACCACCCCCACCACCCCCACCACCACCACCCCCACCCCCACCACCACCCCCACCCCCACCACCCCCACCCCCACCACCCCCACCACCACCCCCACCCCCACCCCCACCACCCCCACCACCCCCACCCCCACCACCACCCCCACTCCCACCACCCCCACCCCCACCCCCACCACCCCCACCCCCACCCCCACCACCACCCCCCACCCCCACCCCCACCCCCACCACCCCCACCCCCACCACCCCCACCACCCCCACCACCACCCCCACCACCCCCACCACCACCACCACCCCCACCACCACCCCCACCACCCCCACCCCCACCACCACCCCCACCCCCACCACCACCCCCACCCCCACCACCCCCACCACCCCCACCCCCACCACCCCCACCCCCCACCACCCCCACCCCCCCCACCCCCACCACCACCCCCCACCACCCCCACCACCACCACCCCCCACCACCCCCACCCCCACCACCACCCCCACCCCCACCACCACCCCCCACCCCCACCACCACCACCCCCACCCCCACCCCCACCCCCCACCCCCACCCCCACCACCCCCACCCCCACCCCCACCCCCCACCACCCCCACCCCCACCCCCACCCCCACCACCCCCACCACCACCACCACCCCCACCCCCACCACCCCCACCCCCCACCCCCACCCCCACCCCCACCACCACCACCCCCCCCCACCACCACCACCCCCCCCACCCCCACCACCCCCACCCCCACCCCCACCCCCACCACCCCCACCCCCACCCCCACCCCCACCCCCACCACCCCCACCCCCACCACCCCCACCACCCCCCACCCCCACCCCCCACCACCACCCCCCACCACCACCCCCCACCACCACCCCCACCCCCACCCCCACCACCACCACCACCCCCACCACCCCCACCACCCCCACCCCCACCACCCCCCACCACCCCCACCCCCCACCCCCACCACCACCCCCACCCCCCCCACCACCACCACCACCCCCACCACCCCCACCCCCACCACCACCACCCCCCACCACCCCCACCACCACCCCCACCACCCCCACCACCACCCCCCACCACCCCCACCCCCACCCCCACCACCACCCCCCACCCCCCCCACCCCCCACCCCCACCCCCCACCACCACCCCCCACCACCCCCACCCCCACCCCCACCACCCCCACCACCCCCACCCCCACCACCCCCACCACCCCCACCCCCACCACCCCCACCCCCACCCCCACCACCACCACCACCACCACCCCCACCACCACCCCACCACCCCCACCCCCACCACCCCCACCCCCACCCCCACCCCCACCCCCACCCCCACCACCCCCACCCCCACCACCCCCACCACCACCACCCCCACCCCCACCCCCACCACCCCCACCCCCACCACCCCCACCCCCACCACCCCCACCACCCCCACCACCCCCACCACCACCCCCACCCCCACCACCCCCACCCCCACCACCCCCACCACCCCCACCCCCACCCCCACCACCCACCACCCCCACCACCACCCCCCACCCCCACCACCCCCACCCCCACCCCCACCACCCCCACCCCCACCACCCCCCCCACCACCCCCACCCCCACCACCCCCACCACCCCCACCCCCACCACCCCCACCACCCCCACCCCCACCCCCACCACACCCCACCCCCACCCCCACCACCCCCACCACCACCCCCACCCCCACCCCCACCACCCCCACCCCCACCCCCACCACCCCCACCCCCACCACCCCCACCCCCACCACCCCCACCCCCACCCCCACCACCACCACCACCACCACCCCCACCCCCACCCCCACCCCCACCACCCCCACCCCCACCACCCCCACCACCCCCACCACCACCCCCACCACCCCCACCACCCCCACCACCCCCCACCACCACCCCAACCCCCACCACCACCCCCACCACCACCCCCACCACCCCCACCACCCCCACCCCCACCACCACCACCCCCACCACCCCCACCCCCACCCCCACCACCCCCACCACCCCCACCCCCACCCCCACCACCACCCCCACCACCCCCACCCCCACCCCCACCACCACCCCCACCCCCACCCCCACCACCCCCACCACCCCCACCCCCACCACCACCACCCCCACCACCACCCCCACCCCCACCACCACCCCCACCACCCCCACCCCCACCCCCACCACCACCCCCACCCCCACCACCCCCACCCCCACCCCCACCACCCCCACCGCCCCCACCCCCACCCCCACCCCCACCACCCCCACCACCACCCCCACCACCCCCACCCCCACCCCCACCACCCCCACCCCCACCACCCCCACCCCCACCACCCCCACCCCCACCACCCCCACCACCCCCACCACCCCCACCCCCACCACCCCCACCACCCCCACCACCCCCACCACCACCACCCCCACCCCCACCCCCACCCCCACCCCCACCACCCCCACCCCCACCCCCACCCCCACCCCCACCCCCACCACCCCCACCACCCCCACCACCCCCACCCCCACCACCCCCACCACCCCCACCACCCCCACCACCCCCACCCCCACCCCCACCCCCACCACCACCACCACCACCCCCACCACCCCACCACCCCCACCCCCACCACCACCCCCACCCCCACCCCCACCCCCACCCCCACCACCACCCCCACCACCCCCACCCCCACCCCCACCCCCACCCCCACCCCCACCCCCACCACCACCCCCACCACCCCCACCCCCACCCCCACCCCCACCCCCACCACCACCCCCACCACCACCCCCACCCCCACCCCCACCCCCACCCCCACCCCCACCACCACCCCCACCACCCCCACCCCCACCCCCACCCCCACCCCCACCCCCACCCCCACCACCCCCACCCCCACCCCCACCCCCACCACCCCCACCCCCACCCCCCCACCCCCACCACCACCACCACCCCCACCCCCACCCCCACCACCCCCACCCCCACCCCCACCCCCACCCCCACCACCCCCACCACCCCCACCCCCACCACCCCCACCCCCACCCCCACCACCACCCCCCACCACCACCCCCACCCCCACCCCCACCACCACCACCACCCCCACCACCCCCACCCCCACCACCCCCACCCCCACCCCCACCACCACCCCCACCCCCACCCCCACCACCCCCACCCCCACCCCCACCCCCACCCCCACCCCCACCACCCCCACCCCCACCACCACCACCCCCACCCCCACCCCCACCCCCACCACCCCCACCCCCACCCCCACCCCCACCCCCACCCCCACCACCCCCACCACCCCCACCCCCACCCCCACCACCCCCACCACCCCCACCCCCACCACCCCCACCCCCACCCCCACCACCACCCCCCACCCCCCACCCCCACCCCCACCACCACCACCACCCCCACCCCCCACCACCCCCACCCCCACCACCACCACCCCCACCCCCCACCACCCCCAGTCTCCCAGTCAAACTGGTGTCCTTCCTCATTTGTATGTAAGGTTATTAGCAAAAGTGGGCCATGTCTTTTTATAGCTAGTTGATGTTGATGTTCATGTATCCTGGTGGCTAGTTTTCTGCCTGTTTGTTACAGTTCTTGCACAGTATTTTGTAAATGACATTAATTTTGCTTGTTTGTTTAGAGTCTTTCAATTCCATTAGCTGCTGTTTTAGTGTGTTGGTGGGTTTGTGGGCTACCAGATGCCAAGGGGTCTGAGGAGTCTGGCAGCCATTTCTGAGATGTCTTCGATGTAGGGGAGAGTGGCTAGGGTTTCTGGATGTGTTTTGTTTGCTTGTTTGGGCTTGTTGCTGAGAAATCAGTGGACTGTGATCATTTGGTACCCGTTCTTTTTGAATGCATTGCATAGGTGATTTTCCTATTAGCAACTCTATCAACAAACACATTGCCTTGGATCCTAATTACCATCCCTGAGAAAAAGAACAGGAAATGACATCACAGGATATTATGTCACCACAGGACATGACCTCGCCAACCCAAGGAAACCTAAACACATAAATAAAAAGCGGGCCATACCACCAGTGCCTCACCGGAGGCTCACTGATGATTTCTAGTGTGGTGACGAAACGTCTGAAAACGAACCTTCCAGCTCAGTGAACAAACTTACATCCAGAACCTCAACCTGAGCTACAAATCTTCTCAAAGCTTGTTCCCACAGAGTTCTAGGGTACATCTGATTAGGTCCTGGGATTTATCCACCTTTTTATGCATTTTAAGACATCTAGTACCACCACCTCTTAATATGGATATTTTTCAAAAGGGTCATTATTTATTTCCCCATGTTCTATATCTTCCATGTCCTCCTTCACAGTAAACACTGATGCAAAATACTTGATTAGTATCTCCCCTATTTTCTGCAGTTCCATGCATAGGCTGCCTTGCTGATCTTTGAGGGGCCCTAATGTCTCCCTAATTACCCTTTTGTCCTTAAAGTATTTATAAGATCCCTTTGGCAAATAGGATTAAGGAGAATCCAATAAAATCTCATGTCCTCTTTTTGCCCTTTTGATTTCCCTCCTATTATCGATAGACTCTTCTAAGGATTCACTCGATTTCTACTGTCTCTACCTGATATTTGTTTCCTTCTTATTCTTGAACAAAACCTTATTTTCTCTAGTCATCCAGCATTCCCTACGCCTTGCCCCTCACACTAATAGGGAAAAAAACATTGTCTGCAGACTCTCATTATCTCATTTCTGAAAGCTTCCCATTTTCCAGCCGTCCCTTTACTTGCGAATATCTGCCTCCAATCAGCTTTGAAACTTCTTGCCTATTGCTGTTAAATTAGCCTTCTTCCAATTTAGAACTTCAACTTTTAGATCTGGTCTATCCTTTTCCATCACTATTTTAAATCTAATAGAATTATGGTCGCTGGCCCCAAAGTGCTCCCCCACTGACACCTCAGTCACCTGCCCTGCCTTATTTCCCAAGAGTAGGTCAAGTTTTGCACCTTCTGTAATAGATTCATCCACAAACTGAATCAGAAAATATTCTTGTACACACTTAAGAAATTCCTCTCCATCTAAACCCTTAACACTGTGGCAGTCCCAGTCTATGTTTGGAAAGTTAAAATCCCCTACCATACAGGTAACTGAAATCTCCTTACAAATTTGTTTCTCAATTTCCTGCTGACTGTTAGGGCATTCTGTGTACAATCCCAATAAGGTGATCATCCCTTTCCTATTTCTCAGTTCCACCCAAGTAACTTCCCTGGATATATTCCCAGGAATATCCTCCCTCAGCACAGCTGTAATGTTATCCCTTATCAAAAATGCCACTCCCCCTCCTCTTTTGCCTCCCTTTCTATCCTTCCTGTAGCATTTGTATCCTGGAACATTAAGCTGCCAGTCCTGCCCATCCCTGAGCCATGTTTCTGTAATTGCTATGATATCCTAGTCCCATGTTCCTAACCATGCCCTGAGTTCATCTGCCTTCCCTGTTCGGCCCCTTGCATTGAAATAAACACAGTTTAATATATCATTCCTATATCTTGTTCTCTGCTTTGTCCCTGCCTGCCCTGACTGTTTGAGTCGCTTCTGTTCCCAGCTGTACCAGTCTCAGATCGATCTCTTTCCTCACTAAGTCCCTGGGTCTCTCCACCACCCCACATATTACTCGTTTAGATCCTCCCGAGCAACTCTAGCAAATTTCCCTGCCAATATATTAGTCCCCTTCCAATTTAGGCGCAATCCGTCCTTCTTGTCCAGGTCACTTATACCCAGGAAGAGATTCCAATGATCCAAAAATGTGAATCCTTCTCCCATACACCAGCTCCTCAGCCATGCATTCATCTGCACTACCCTCCTATTCCTGTCCTCACTAGTTCATAGCACTGGGAGTAATCCAGATATTACTTCTCTCGAGGACTTCCTTTTTAAATTCCTACCTAACTTTCTATATTCTGTCCTCAGAATCTCAGCCTTTTCCCTTCCTATGCCGTTGGTTCCAATGTGGACAATGACCTCCTGCTGGCCCCTCTCTCCCTTGAGAACATTCTGCACCCTCTCTGAGACATCCTTGATCCTGGCACCAGGGAAACAACACACCATTCTGCTTTTTTCCTGTTGGCCACAGAAGCGTTTGTCTGTGCCTCGGACTAGAGAGTCCCCTAACACGATCGATCACTTGGAACCCAACATTAAAGCCAGTCTCGATATCAGAAACCTGGCTATTTGTGCTACATTCACCTGAAACTTCATCACCACCTGCATTTTCCAAAACAATATACTTGTTTAAGATGGGGGATAGCCACAGGAGACTCCTGCACTCCCTCTCCTACCTTTCCTGGAGGTAACCCATCTACCTGACTGTATGTGCAGTTTATCTCCTTCTCCTCACACCCCTCTGGCTCCTGTAAATTCCTCATTGCCTCTAACTGCCGCTGCAACTAATCCATGCAATATGATAGGATTCGCAACCAAAGACACTTCCTGCTGGCATAACCATCAGTAACAAGGTAACTCTCCCTAATCTGCCACATCCGACAGGAAGAGCATATCACTCTACTAAGGGCCACCTTTGCCCCTTAATAATCTACAGAAAATAGCACAGTCTTACTGCTCTTAAAAACACTGCTCCAGGCTAACTTAGTACCGATGCTTTATATTTTTAAAGTTTAATCAAGAAACAGATCTCAATAAAGCATGTAATCAAAAACAAAACCCTCTCTACTCACTAATGTAGGTTTATAAAAGAAAAACAGTAAGGCTGCACTTTCAAACCAACCACTTCGCTGCCCCCTGCTGGGATCTCCCATATGTAGGTTCCTTCAAGCTCAGCTGTCGATTTTGCTGTTTGTTTATTTTTCTTAGAATGAATTCCAATGTCCAGAGATACTTGAAACCAGACAGCAAAGGCAGAAGCTATGCAGGTTACTGCTGGGTCAGACAGCAGTGTAGGTTTCTTTCTCCATATGATTCACTTCCCATGTGGTCACTGCCTTTATCTATCTTCACCCTTTTCAAAGTGGCACTGTTTTGGTCTATTTTTTCCCCACAAGTTTTAACTGCCAATCTTCATTCTCAGAGTGGCAGGTGGACTCTGTGCAAGGTGTTACCATGTAAATGCAGCAGAGTTTGTCTTCATGCACCTTGCTTTGAAAAGGGTGCGATGTATATACAAGTTACTTTTGCCTACATAAAGTGAGGTTCTGTGTTTTTATACGTGTAGCTTCTAGCACATGGAAATAGACTGCACCCTGTCCCCGTCTCTGAGGATCTTCTCTCTGGGTACCAGGTTTCCTGCTATTCTTTGAAGCCCCACTCTTTTCAACTGCTAGAAATGTCAGAAGTCAGACGACTACAGGTGGCGTATGCAGATTTATTTGAAATCACAGCATGTAGCCCCTTTGGTGAAGAGAAAGAAAAGCACACAGAAACAAAATTTAAAGACTGAAAGATCAGGGGCAGAGAGATTTAAAAAATCATACAAATGAGGGAGAGTGAAATGTTGAATAATAAATCTCTGCAGGTGATCAAAAGTGTCAGATGGTGTGAGTAAAGTGTCAACAGCTGAAAATTATGTGAAGGGATGATCTATAATCCAATTAATAAGATACAAAGGCAAGTTAATGGACAAGGCCTGTGCATAGACAATAGACAATAGATGCAGGAGTAGGCCATTCAGCCCTTCGAGCCTGCACCGCCATTCAATATGATCATGGCTGATCTTTCCCAATCAGTATCCTCTTCCTGCCTTATCTCCATAACCCTTGACTCCACTATCTTTAAGAGCTCTATCCAATTCTTTCTTAAATGAATCCAGAGACTGGGCCTCCACTGCCCTCTGGGGCAGAGCATTCCACACAGAATACACAGGATCTGCTCAGATGAGGAGGAACGCTGTGAGGCAGCAGTGCTAGCCACTGAGCCAATGTTTCGAGTCCAGCAATCCTCCTTCAGAATCATTCTGGAAAAGAGTCGCGGAACCTGAAATTTTAGCTCTCTTTCTCCCTTTCTCTCCACAGTTGCTGCCAGGCCAGCAGAATTTCTCTAGTGTTTTTGTTATCGAATCGCGTTTTCTGCCACAGTCGCCATAACAATGAATATTTTGACAACTTCAAATCCCCAATCTCTAATGACTAATCTTTGGACTTGGACAGCATCCCTTTGCTCCCTCAGTATAAATCTGACTCTGTGCTCAGTTAGTCTACCACTGGTACTGGTCAATTTTAACACCTGGTGAAAAGTGGAAAGTTTTCCAAGTTTCAGCAGTTAAGCTTTTTATCCTGGAATGCATCAGAGTTGAATGTGATTCTATGAACATGCACATATGTACAGTTAAATACTTTCTCTTTCTCTCTCACGCACACACACTCACTCACTCACACACATGCACGCTTTTAGCAGTGATGTGGAGCTGCTGGTGTTGAACTGGAGTGGACGACATCAGAAGTCAGACAACACCAGGTTATAATCCAACAGGTTTGACTAGAGGTACATTACATAGACTGCTTGAAGGAAAGAGTTGTAGTGCTTTGAAGGAATTCCAGATCTTTACGCTTTAGCAGCTGAAGTCAAAGAGGACAGAATCTGAGGGACACGGATATCCCCGATGGTGGGTGGTCTGGAGAAGGTCACAGGGTTTGGGAGGGCAAGGTCATGGGAGGATTTGAACACAGTTTTAAAATTGAAGTGTTACATGAGTAACTCACGGGTAAGCAAGCACGGGTAATGGTTGTACGGGACTTGATACAAGTCAGGGTACAGGCAGGAGAAATTTAAGTTAACCGTCAATAATCCAGGCAGCAGTGAGAGGCGTTCGTGAGGGAGCACTGTTTTGTGTTTGTGTGAGGGAGGTGAATGTGCAGTAATGGAGCACTCCGAGGAGTTACTGAGTGACAGTTTCAGAGCGTGCGATTGTAATCCGGCATGTTTCAGCTTCACCCATGTGTACCCCAGCTGTCTGACTCTGTATCTGACGTTCCCTTTGATCAGATGGGTAAAAACAATGACTGCAGATGCTCTATTCCCTTTGATCAGTCTGTCAGTGCTGAGTCTTGTTTCACTTATTCTACATATACTCCCTCGTGTGGTGGAATCTTGTAACATCAGGTACACTTTATTACTGTGGGTTATGGGGAAATGCAGCACTGCATTTTCACGATAATAATATAAATTTGCATAGAACATACAGCACTGAAACACAACTCCATCTAATCCTCTCTGTGCAACCATCTATTCCTTTCTCCTTCATGCTTATCCATCTTCTCCCAGTTATCAAAAATGAGAAACACTGGAGAAATTCTGCAGGCCTGGCAGCAACTGTGGAGAGAAAGGGAGAAAGAGAGCTAAAATTTCAGGTTCAGCGACTTTTTCCAGAATGATTCTGAAGGAGGATTGCTGGACTCGAAACATTGGCTCAGTGGCTAGCACTGCTGCCTCACAGCGCCAGGGACCCGGGTTCGATTCCAGCCTCAGGTGTAGAATTTGCACATTCTCCCTGTGTCTGCATTGGTTTCCTCCCATGATGTGCAGGTCAGGTGGACTGGCCATGCTAAATTGCCCATAGTGTACAGGAATGTGTGTTAGGTGGATTAGCCATGGGAAATAAAGGCTAACAGGGAAGGAGGATGGGTCTGGCTACAGTGCCCCCTGGAGGGTCAGTATGGACTTGATGGGCCAAATGGCCTGTTTCCACATAGTAAGGTTTCTGTGATTCTGTTTTCTCTCCAGAGTCGGCTGTCAATGGTCCATAGCAGGATTTGAACGCTCAATCTCTAGGTTATTGTCCAATAACTGAACTGGAGCCAATGACTGTGTGAATTACTCCTGTGAGCAAAATGTTAGTGATATTTGTATCATCGATAGTCACAGGTGAGGTGCCAGAAGACTGGAGGTTGGCAAACGTGGTGCCACAGTTTAAGAAGGGTGGTAAAGACAAGCCAGAGAACTATAGACCAGTGAGCCTGAACTCAGTGGTGGGCAAGTTGTTGGAGGGAATCCTGAGTGACAGGATGTACATGTATTTGGAAAGGCAAGGACTGATTAGGGATAGTCAACATGGCTTTGTGCGGGGGAAATCATGTCTCACAAACTTGATTGAGTTTTTTGAAGAAGGAACAAAGAGGATTGATGAGGGCAGAGCAGTAGATGTGATCTATATGGACTTCAGTAAGGTGTTTGACAAGGTTCCCCATGGGAGACTGATTAGCAAGGCTAGATCTCATGGAATACAGGGAGAACTAGCCATGTGGATACAGAACTGGCTCAAAGATAGAAGACATAGGGTGGTGGTGGAGGGTTGTTTTTCAGACTGGAGGCCTGTGACCAGTGGAGTGCCACAAGGATCAGTGCTGGGTCCTCTATTTTTTGTCATTTACATAAATGATTTGGACGCGAGCATAAGAGGTACAGTTAATATGTTTGCTGATGACACCAAAATTGGAGGTGTAGTGGACAGCGAAGGGAGTTACCGCAGATTACAACAGGATCTGGACCAGATGGGCCAATGGGCTGAGAAGTGGCAGATGGTGTTTAATTCAGATAAATGTGAGGTGCTGCATTTTGGGAAAGCAAATCTTAGCAGAAGTTATACACTTAATGGTAAGGTCCTGGGGAGTGTTGCTGAACAAAGAGACCTTGGAGTGCAGGTTCATAGCTCCTTGAAAGTGGAGTCGCAGGTAGATGGGATAGTGAAGAAGGTGTTTGGTATGCTTTCCTTTATTGGTCAGAGTATTGAGTACAGGAGTTGGGAGGTCATGTTGCGGCTGTACAGGACATTGGGTAGGCCACTGTTGGAATATTGCATGCAATTCTGGTCTCCTTCCTATCGGAAAGATGTTGTGAAACTTGAGAGGGTTCAGGAAACATTTACAAGGATGTTGCCAGGGTTGGAGGATCTGAGCTACAAGGAGAGGCTGAACAGGCTGTGGCTGTTTTCCCTGGAGCGTCGGAGGCTGAGGGAGGACCTTATAGAGGCTTACAAAATTATGAGGGGCATGGATAGGATAAATAGACAAAATCTTTTCCCTGGTGTGGGGGAGTCCAGAACTAGAGGGTATAGGTTTAGGGTGAGAGGGGAAAGATATAAAAGAGACCTGTGGGGCAATTTTTCATGCAGAGGGTGGTATGTGTATGGAATGAGCTGCCAGAGGATGTGGTGGAGGCTGGTACAATTGCATCATTTAAGAGGCATTTGGATGGGTATATGAATAGGAAGGGTTTAGAGGGATATCGGCCGGGTGCTGGCAGGTGGGACTAGATTGGGTTGGGATATCTGGTCGGTATGTACGGGTTGGACCGAAGGGTCTGTTTCCATGCTGCACATCTCTATGACTCTATGACCCTAATGATAGAGTGGATTGTACAGCTCAGCTCATATTCCAGATTTGAGGGACTATCATCATTTATTAGACAGTAGAGTTGGAACAATAGAAGCAACCTGAATGGGTGGAGTCAAGGCCCCACAGAACCACAATGTTTAGTTTTAGCTTTCTGCAGTGACTGGGGTCTTGAAGCTGGATGTGGAAGCTCTTATTTCTCTCTCAGTTACAGCTAAACCTGGCGTTCTCTTCCTGCTGCTTGAATTTGTGAGATAATCTGTTTTACTGAATCTGCCTTTACCAAGGGTGTGTTTATAGGATGTTACTATGTTGGAACAGTGGATGTTTATAAATAATCTATCGTTCTGTTATGTTGGTCCAATTTCTTTTTGGTTTGTATTTTAATCATACTGTATGAATAAAATGTGTTTTGTTCAAGCCTGATATTAATCAATCAAATTGCACCTGTAATGCAACACATGGCATTTGCCTTTAAAATA
The DNA here is from genome assembly GCF_047496795.1 of Chiloscyllium punctatum. NCBI lineage: Eukaryota > Metazoa > Chordata > Chondrichthyes > Orectolobiformes > Hemiscylliidae > Chiloscyllium > Chiloscyllium punctatum. Next base: position 63,402,338 of record NC_092777.1, on the reverse strand, counting down.
AGAAAAAGATAGGGTCAAGGCTACCTCCTTCACATGTTTTATGGGGGTTTGGTCTGGTCCATTACAAGAGTCGGAAAGGTATTGGCTTCAGATCCATAAACTGAAGGACAGAGCAAGTCTCACCTGCGATAATCCTCACCCTATCACAGGTGAAGGACTGAATGGCCTACCGAGACTCTTATTTTGAGATGTTGAAGGGGGTTGGTTGAAGATGGATAGGAGGAAGTTTATGCAGATAGTATAAATCCAGCAACTAGCCCACTTCTGTGCTTCACAATTCTGTGTCTGACCTTGATTTCTGTGTGTCTGCAGGTCAGGTACTGCCACCAGCCCGCAACACTCCCAGTCCCATCGACCCTGAAAGCATTCAAGTGCCAGTCAGCTATGAGCCGGACCCTGCCGATCTGGCACTCTCCAGTATCCCTGGCCAGGAGATGTTTGACCCTCGCAAGCGTAAGTTCACAGATGAGGAACTGAAGCCCCAACCGATGATTAAAAAAGCTCGCAAAGTCTTCGTGCCCGATGAAATGAAGGTAACTTGGAACTGGTTCAGCAACTGGTGGGGGGGGGGGGGGGGAGTTCAGAAGCTTTAACCTTCTGCTGCACCAGTGTCGGATTTTTGTTATTATTACCCATTATAAAAAAACTGCAGCAAGCAGTGATTTGAAGCGATGCAGACATGATTTCATTGGGGTCTGGCAGCTCCACAGCTAACTGGGATAGTACCTAGCTCATCAACCAACCAAGCGTCAATCCTGGCTCTCTGTTAATAAATAAAATAGAATCATACTGTGTACAAAGGGGTCATTTGCCCTAGTGTGTCTGGGAGCTGCTCAATTAGACCCATCACAAAAGCCCAGCAAACTTCACAGCATTTTGCATTCCCTTCCAATTTAAATCTAATTTCCTTTTGAATGGAATCTGCTCCCACCATCCTTCCAGGTAACACATTCCGGTTGACAACAAAATGCTGCAAAATATTTCCCCTCATCTCTCCTCTGGTTCTTTTCCTACATATCTGAATCAGTGCGTGTCCCAGTTACTGAGCCTGCTACAGGTAGCAATAGCCCTTTATCAAAACTCTAAATAATGTTTAACGCTCCATCAAACCTCCCCTTAAGCTTAATAAACACTGAAAGAACTGCGGGTGCTGTAATTCAGGGACAAAAACAGAAATTGCTGGAAAAGCTCAGCAGGTCTGGCAGCATCTGTAGAGAGAAATCAAGAGTTAACATTTTAGTTCTTCCTTCAGAACTGCTCCCCTTAATCCTTCCTGCTCTAAAGAAATAATCTCACTTTCTCCAATCTCCTCACATCACCGCAATCCCAGATTCATGATGTGGGGTAAATCCCAGATTCATGATGTGGGGTAAATCCCGGATTCACGATGTGGGGTAAATCTCGGATTCATGAGGTGGGGTAAATCCCAGATTCACGATGTGGGGTAAATCCCAGATTCACGATGTGGGGTAAATCTCAGATTCACGATGTGGGGTAAATCCCAGATTCACGATGTGGGGTAAATCCCAGATTCATGATGTGGGGTAAATCTCAGATTCATGATGTGGGGTAAATCCCAGATTCAAGATGTGGGGTAAATCCCAGATTCACGAGGTGGGGTAAATCCCAGATTCACGAGGTGGGGTAAATCTCAGATTCACGAGGTGGGGTAAATCTCAGATTCACGAGGTGGGGTAAATCTCAGATTCACGAGGTGGGGTAAATCTCAGATTCACGAGGTGGGGTAAATCCCAGATTCACGAGGTGGGGTAAATCTCAGATTCACGAGGTGGGGTAAATCTCAGATTCACGAGGTGGGGTAAATCCCAGATTCACGAGGTGGGGTAAATCTCAGATTCACGAGGTGGGGTAAATCCCAGATTCACGAGGTGGGGTAAATCCCAGATTCACGATGTGGGGTAAATCTCAGATTCATGAGGTGGGGTAAATCTCAGATTCATGAGGTGGGGTAAATCTCAGATTCCTGAGGTGGGGTAAATCTCAGATTCCTGAGGTGGGGTAAATCTCAGATTCACGATGTGGGGTAAATCTCAGATTCCTGAGGTGGGGTAAATCTCAGATTCACGATGTGGGGTAAATCTCAGATTCATGAGGTGGGGTAAATCTCAGATTCATGAGGTGGGGTAAATCCCAGATTCATGATGTGGGGTAAATCTCATCTGGAACCTGTTCAAAGCCTTTTCATGTCTGTTGCTAACATTAAAATCCAAGTTTTATTTTTTTGGTACTGATCTCAGCTAAGAGGCTGATTTATCTCCTCCAAATGACTCTGACTCGGAATGCTGCAAGACTGAACTTGGATTAGATTAGATTACTTACAGTGTGGAAACAGGCCCTTCGGCCCAACAAGTCCACACCAACCCACCACTCTCTCCACACAGAGAGTCGCCCGAGGTGGGTCCCTGGCCCCAATTGCCAACCTGATGGAAAAATTGGCTGTAAGTTTCCTCAAAGATGGATACAGCCACAGCCAGTACATTTAAAGCAGGAAAGTGGCCGTTTTGGTGAGTTAGAAAAGGATTGGTACCCTGGTATCAAAGTTGAGGAGGAAAGAAAATTGAGGCAGGGTGGGTTGGTTGCAAAAGGATGTGAGGGGAATTTCACCGAGTGGTGCCTGTCTCAAACCTCAACAACAGATGATTAATGTCAACAAGCTCAAATTTATTTCCGACCAGTGCTCCCTCAGTCACTGAGATGTGGACGAAGATTATTGAGTGCTGCTGCTTTCTCTGATATGTATGATTCTCAAGTCCTGTAAAAATTTCCTTGAGGCTGGGATTAAGGGATTCAGTCGTTTTGTGTTTGGGTGAAATGTGGAGAGAATTGGGCTGTGCAGGTAACGTGGATTTGACTTGAAGAAACTGAAATTGTGGGAGTGTGTTGCTAGGTTGTGGAACCTCTGCCACATGGAGTGGTTTAAGAGAGAAAGGAATAGAAAGATTGTAAATAGGGTCTGAAGAGACAATCAACAGAGGGAAAGAGGAAGCTTATGTGGAGAATAACGATCAGCATAGATTCAGTACAAAACAAAGCACATTGAATTCGGGGTGATTTTAATGTTATGTTTTTCTCAATGTTTCAAGCCAGGCCAAGCTATTGGTCTGGAAACACAGTGTTAGGTTTTGCAGATGCAGAGTATAGAAGATATGTGTGTGTGTGTGAGTTACTTTCTGTGTATAATTACAAAACACAGGGTAAAAGGAAGCAGTTTATTTCCCAACATCAGTGGTTTGACCTGGGTAGTTTGTGTTTCCCTTTGTCACAGAATCAGGCCAGTTCTTTCAGGAATTGGGGAGCTTATGCATGTGACTTGCATAAACAGACTCACAAGTGGTGCCAATGGTCTATCTGGGTAAAAATAACATGTTTCTCATTTTAATAAGCCAGACTCTGACCCAGCATCAGTCACAACCGCATGTGCACACAGTTCCAAAACGCTATGTCACTGCATCAAATGTAAAGGAACAAAAGCACGTGGAATTCAACAGGAGGGAGTGAGGACCGAGAGGGTCATTACCGCACTCCTCATCCCCCAGACTCTATTCACAGCCGTGCCATTTTAAACTGAGCCAATTTACGTGTGCATGCACTGACCCCAGTGAATACACTGCAGTGTGTAGTGTGTGTGGACACGGTGTCAATCGACACACTCTTTAATTCACTCCGCTGTGGGGTGGAAATGCTTGCACAAAGACACTTGCACAGACACCTGTGAATGTGGGATGTTCACAACTGAACGCAGTAGCTGAAGGACAAGTTTGGGTCACCTGCACACAGTCAGTCACTCTCACATGATGATACACAGGACCACCCGCTGACATTCGCACACTGGGGGAAGGTTTCACTTTGGATGTGAGTGGTAAATAACAGAAGGGGATCAGCTGGCTTTTGGTCTGTAAATACAAATCAGACGGGCCAATCTCCAGTCACCAGCTATGGCTCACGCGCAATGTAAAAGTCACCCTCCTGCCTCTGACCCCTTCAGTGCCTCTTTCTGCTTTTACTAAGTCTAACATTCCTCCGTATTTAATTCAATCTACGAGCAGGATGAAAAATACTGGGCACGACGTAGGAAAAACAACATGGCAGCCAAGCGGTCCCGGGATGCTCGCCGGCTGAAGGAGAACCAGATTGCCATTCGTGCAGCTTTCCTGGAGAAAGAAAATTCCGCCCTGCGCCAGGAGGTGGCTGACCTCCGGAAGGAGCTGACCCGCTGCAAGAACATCCTGTCGAAATACGATGCTTGAAGCGAGCCACTGTTAGGGCCGGCACTGAACAGCTGCAAGATAGACGAGTGCTGTCCTGTTTTAGCTGGCACTCATCATCAATCTCCTTATCATCCGAGATCACTCCCTCCCCTTCCCACCCAGCAACTCCCCCGTCATTATGTACCACTCTCTCCCCTTCCCACCCGGCAACTCCCCCGTCATTATGTACCACTCCCTCCCCTTCCCACTCGGCAACTCCCCCGTCATTATGTACCACTCCCTCCCCTTCCCACTCGGCAACTCCCCCGTCATTATGTACCACTCCCTCCCCTTCCCACTCGGCAACTCCCCCGTCATTATGTACCACTCCCTCCCCTTCCCACTCGGCAACTCCCCCGTCATTCTGTACCACTCCCTCCCCTTCCCACTCGGCAACTCCCCCGTCATTCCATACCACTCCCTCCCCTTCCCATCCAGCAACTCCCCCGTCATTATGTACCACTCCCTCCCCTTCCCACTCGGCAACTCCCCCGTCATTATGTACCACTCCCTCCCCTTCCCACTCGGCAACTCCCCCGTCATTCTGTACCACTCCCTCCCCTTCCCACTCGGCAACTCCCCCGTCATTCCATACCACTCCCTCCCCTTCCCATCCAGCAACTCCCCCGTCATTCCATACCACTCCATCCCCTTCCCATCCAGCAACTCCTCTCATCATTCTGTACCACTTCCTCCCCTTCCCACCCAGCAACTCCCCCGTCATTCCATACCACTCCATCCCCTTCCCATCCAGCAACTCCTCTCATCATTCTGTACCACTTCCTCCCCTTCCCACCCAGCAACTCCCCCGTCATTCCATACCACTTCCTCCCCTTCCCACCCGGCAACTCCTCTCATCATTCTGTACCACTTCCTCCCCTTCCCACCCGGCAACTCCCCCGTCATTCCATACCACTCCCTCCCCTTCCCACCCAGCAACCCCCACACACTGAATTTTGAAAGAGAGACAAATGAACTTGATGCATTTGATTCCGCACGAGCAAAGCCCTGCCTCACTTTTTCGAAAGGGGCTGTGTATTTTTACCCGAAAAGAAAAATTGTTGTAAGCTTTTTTGACTGCTGATCCACTCCCCTTGACTTCCTCGGGAATCCAACATACTCTCCTTCCTTCCCTCCCTCCCATTCCACACAGAAATGGTTTATCAAATAATGTATTTCTTGTTTTTAAAAAGAACTGTTATCAGATATCATTCAGTTTATCAGTCACCAGAATGCAACTAACCAGTCCCTGACTTTGGAACTGTGGGCACTTCACCTGTTCCCTACACCTGGAATGAAGTCTCCAGAAATTCAGTCCCACCTCTTTTCCCCTGCTCCAAGACAATGCATCCTCAGAGATGATTATACATAATTTAAATTTTTGTTAATTGTATTTCCATTTTCTGTGATGTATCTCTAATGTGCTTCTTAGAGTGAAACAGTAATTTTAACCCTTGATGACCCCCCACCCTTTCAAATGCATGCCTGTTTATAAAAGCTGAATAACTTCCTGCATTTTTATATCCTTCTCACGACACAGCTAAGTGTTCTAGTCTCCCTAAGTGTAGGGCATGGTGTGTTGGGTTTGGCTTCTCAGTCTTTCTAACTGAAAGCAATAATTGTAATTAATGTCAGTTAAGCCAAGTAATGTGTGTGCAATTTGTGGGCCACAGTTGTATCTCCAGACTGGGGTGCAGGCTGAGTCACAAGCATACCCTGAAGACTGTTTCCTAAGAATGTGAAAGAGAACTTCTTTCTCCCCAACTAAGATCATACAAGATAAAAGTTGAACCCTCCAATGAATCGATCGTTCATTGTCACCTGCTATGTAACTAAGGGGCCTCCAAGGCTGAATAGCCCACTGACAATTGACTGTGCGTAAGATCAGATCTGGGAGGAGGATTGATTGAGAGAGGTCAGCCTGCCCTGAGCACCTCAGGGACTACAGTGGAGAATCTGCACCAACTAAAGGATCTAAAAGATCTTTTTCTCCTTTTTTTAAAAATATACAATAAGCAATTGGGGTTTTGAAGGCCATTTGGTATGTGGATATTTTCTGATGAATGTAGCGATGGTTGGTGCAGAATTACCAGAAATAATGGTGTTGCCATATGTGGTGGTTAATCTCCATTTATAGCTATCTTCTGACCGCCAAAAGATGAGAGATTCTATATGATGTTAATGTTTATAGAGAGAATTATAAAGGTCCTTTTTTGTACAGTATTTTTGAATGGAATACTGACAAGTGTATTTTAAGAAATAAAATTATATTATATTATAGTATATATTATAAAGAGACATATAGATGACAGGACAGTGTATTTCACATTTCAATGGATTGAGAGAGACAGGCTTTGACATGAATGTTTAGATATTTGGGCAGGTGCTTGTATTTTTAAAAGTCAGAGCTGCTGTTAATTATTTTCTTGACAGAGAAGTATTTTTAAAGAGTAGTTCCTCTTCAGCATGGGCCCACAGCACAGTATTGCTCTCTAACTGAGTCTACATGATAACTGGTGTGGGTGTTGGATTAATGTCATTCCAACACAGGAAGGAAGCTTTTCTGAGATTGGGTCAGTGTATCTAACTGGGGGTATTTGGGGACAGTGTAGAGGGAGCTTTACGCTGTGTCTAACCCATGCAGTATAAACCCTGAGGAAAAGTTTGTAATGGGAAACGTAGCATGCCCCAATCCGGGATGTCATTTGCCTTTATTTGTGCAGCAGCAACATGAGTTATTGTCTTGCACCACAGTTTGACTCCCCAAGAATTAATGTTGACAGTTAGGTCTTGACTTGTGCTCAAGTATTTAACTGAGAGTCTCAGTAGAATTGTACCATGACATGTTGGCCTCATATTATCTACAAAACTGTAGGGTACAAACTTGTCCTGGTTACCTACACCGAAACACAGACGATGAATTCTGGAATAAAAACCAGGTTGAGGATTTACCACAGATCATTTTAAACAGAATCGTTTGGAGTAAGTGATGATTAGAAATAACACAGTAAAGCTGGGGAAGACCTTCAATAGGAATGAACAACAACTTCAGCAAAGGGTGAACTGGCGTTTGCCTGTTTTCACAGTATTTGGAAAGAGGCGGACAGATATGGCGGGAGGTCCCAAAACTTTAATCTGTGCTTTCTCTTTCAGGTGATGACCAGCCTATGCAGCATTTCCAGCAATTTCTGTTCTCATTGCACAATATTAAATGAGGCTGAGAGTTTTGGACTTAATCTCCCTGATTAAGTGGAGAAATTTAGTTAACTGGAAATAAAAGCATATTTGTTTTAATACAGAGTTTTGTTTTAAGCCTCAAAGAACCGTATTTGTGAATTCTGCAATTCCTGCACCCTGAAGAGGCTTTTTCATAGTTTTGCACAGAGTTGTCATTGCCTTGCAGAAAATAACCTGTCTTACACGAGGAGTGAGGTTTAACAATACTACCTCAATTATTGGAGAAAGTTTGGGGACGAGGGGAAAGTAGATTCACGTCAGTGCATTCTTAATATAAAATAGAGTTTGTATATTTAAGAGAGAAATTGTGGATGCTGAGAAAAGAAATAAATACAGAAAATACTGGAAATGCACACAGGTCCATCAACTTTAGGATACAATTCGACAAAGGGTCTCCAGCTGCCTTTTCTTTGTAACAGATGACTGAGCTGCTGTGTTTAACACTTTTTTTAATTGTGTATTTAGTAATCTGTCACAATAAATGAGCACGTGTGTGAGGGGCTTGTAGAGAGTCTCTGATCTAAACGTGAAGGCTGTCTAGTCCTTTGGCTTCAGGCTTACTAATTTTTAATAATTTTACAAATTAAATGTTTAATTTTACTGTGGAATGATTTTTTTTTTAAAAAATCAACCATTGTATTACTGGCAACACAGTGAGGTGATTCAGTTAAAGGCAAAGAAATATAATTTCTTTCAGTTGTTTCCTACTGGATTGCATTTACTGTGAAGCCTGATTCCAGCTACCTGTATTTGTAAAAGTGTTCAATAAATCCTTTTGTTGGCTTCATTGATGCTCGTTGGTTGATTTCCTCCTGCTTGACATGCTGTTATGACCGCTGGAATTTTCCAACTCTTTCACAGGATTGTTTAGAATAGGAGCGGTTTCTGATTATTTCCCCGGACCAAACCGACAAATATTAGCACCATTAAATATTTCAAGGATTCAATTCCAAGGTCTCCATGATGAAAAGTAATAACGACCAACCTTTAAAAATTCAACACATGAACACACCTCTTCTAGCGCTGGTCACACTTTGTTACATGGTGTGCAGTCTTGTAATAGCAGGATTGCAACAATAGAGTAGAAACTCCAGCCTGGGACATCCCAAAGCACTACAGCCAAGGAAGCACTTGTGCAAGTCCTCTACTGTAGGACTGAAGGTTTGCACAAAGCAAGACATAGAAAATGATTAGGTAAACAGATTTACTAAGATTAGCTGGGGAACATTTACAAGCACTGGCCAGGTCACTGGGTAAGTTCTCTACTCCGAGCTTTTATACATTCACTTAGAAACTCAGTCAGGGCCTCAGTTGGACCTCTCATCTGAAACTAGCACCTCTGACAGTGCAGCATTCTGTCAGTACTGCATGGGAATCTCAGCCTAGGTTAGATGTGCGTGTCACTGGATTGGCAACTAACCAAATTTTGGCAACACCAGCTGGACCAACATTTATTGCTCATCCCTAGTTGCCCTGAGAAAGAGATGTTTAGCTGCCTTTTTGAATCTCTGCAGTCCACATGTTGTCGTTTGATCCTCCGTACCATTGGGGAATTTCACAATTCTGACTCAGTGACAGTGAAGGAGCAGCGATATATTTCCAAGTCAGGATAATGAGTGGGTTGGGGGGATCTTGCAGGGGGTGGTGTTCCCATGTATCAGCTGCCCTTGTCCTTCTAGATGGGAGTGGTCATGGGTTTGGAAGGTGCTGTCTGAGGACCTTTGGTGAATGTCTGTAGATGGTGGACAGGCTGTGGGGAGTCAGGAGGTGAGTACTCACCACAGAATCCGTACCTTCTGACCTGCTCTTGTAGCCACCGTATTTCTATAGAGTCATAGAGATGTGCAGTATGGAAACAGACCTTCGGTTCAACTTGTCCATGTTGACCAGATATCCTAAATTAGTCCCATTTGCCAAACACTTGACCCATATTCCTCTAAACCCTTCCTATTCATATCCCCATCCAGATGCCTTTAAAATGTTGTAATTGTACCAGCCTCCACCACTTTCTCTGGCAGCCCATTCCATACACACACCATCCTGTGTGATCCCTTTTAAATTTTTTCTTTCTCACCCTAAACCTATGCCCTCTAGTTCTGGACTCTTTCCCCTAACCCCCTCCCCCCAACCCAGGGAAAAGATCTTGCCTATTTACCCCCCATGATTTTATAAACCTCTCAGGAATCTTGTTGAGTTTCTGGTCAATGGTAATCCCAAGGACATTGACAGTGGGGGATTCAGTGATGGTAACACCATTGAATGTGAAGGGTTGGTGATTAGATTGTGAAGGTCATTGACTGGCATTTGTGTGGTGTGAATGTTAGTTGCCACCTGTCAGCCCAAACCTGATTGAGATTGTTATCTTGTGAGCCCCAGTTGAACCTGAGGATCAAATGTCTCTCTTTGTGACTCCCTATTGTACTAGTTATACGGCTGTTCTACTCTGATCTCCAGTCCTCACTTTCTTCTGTCCCACCTATCTATCATACAAAGCCGTCAGATCTTTCTCATGGTGAAATAATAGTCACAATTTAAAATGGGGCAATCGCTAAACTCGATGTTGTAATCATAGTAGAGAAGAACAGTGGGGGGAGAATAATGAGGCCCACTATGGAAACCACATTCCTCCAATGACAGGTCTAGGGGCAGCAGTGACTCCTGAGAGTAAGACTGGTCCTTGAAGATGCTGAGTTTGTTGCTTGCGATGCCAGTGTGCTCCCGGATTCGGCTGATCAGTCCAGACACTTTCATTTGGGAATATACGACTTCTTGAAAATGACCAGGATGGGTTTTCATGTTGTTGAAGATTATGATCCGGAGTTCTACAGAAATATACCTGCAGGGATGGGGGGGGACGATCAATAAAAGTGTGAGTGATTAAACAGGGAGACTACGACAGTGATTGAAACAATACCACAGAATCACTTTGGTATCCACACCTTTTGATATTTATTTGATTTAACATCCCATCCCCCATTCCCCATTCACCATCCCCCGATCCCCCAATCCCCCAATCCCCCATCCCCATCCACATCCTCATCTTGCACTCAGTTAATCTCAGGTTCTTACTAAAAAGAAATTTCAGAATAGTTTGAAGATAAGGGAAACCTCTGGAACACAGACTGGTTACAGCACAGAAGGCCATTCAGCCCATTGTATCTGTGCCAGCTACTGCAATTCAGTTCAGCTCATCTCCCTCTACATCTTTTCCTGTGGTCCTACAAGTGCTTCCACTTCAAGTCCTTAATCAGTTCTCTTTTGAAAGCCAGGATTGAATCTGCTTCCCCCACCCTCCAGATTTGGATCACCCGCTAATTAAAATGGTTCACCATCATCATTGCTGTTTTGCTGATCATCTTAAATTGGTGCCCTCTGGCCCTCACCCCTTCTATCTCGAGGAACACTTTTTTTCTGATACTGTCCCCTACTACTATTACATTCCTATTAATTCGCTGACTTCTTATACCAGAGTGAGTTTGTTCATGCAGTCTGCAGCCACAACTGTCATTCATATAACCACAAACCTTTGGGAAAACTGATTCATGATTTTGAACAGCTTGATCAAATCTCACCTTAGCTTTCACTTTTCCAAAAAGACGTTCCTAGCTTTTCTAATCTATCCATGTAACTGAACACACCCATTCCAGAAATCTATTTCATTAATCTAATTTACAAACTGTCTGAAGCTTTCATATTCTTCTGAAAATGTTATGAATGTTCCATGCATTCAGACAGAGCCTTTAGTTCTGTCTCTTTCCTATTCTGATAACCTGCCTCTAACCTGGTGTACTGCTAAGTTCACAGGTTTCAGCCACTTCCTGCCCCATCCTTCTGATAATTTCTATTATTGCTACCTACCTGTTTTGTCTTATCTTCTTTATTCAATGTGTCATATCCCATGAATATGATTCTGTGCCAGCACTGTTTCATTTAAAGTTCTTTCTATTGCCCTCATTATATAACTTGCCAGAGCATTGATCCTAGCATGGTCCCAGCCTACAGCTCCCAGGTACTGGTACCAGTCCAACATGCACTGAAATCAATCTCTCTCACACCAATCTTTTAGCCGAGCATTAACACTTTAATCAATTATACCATATACCAAGTTTCTTGTGGATTGGGCAATAATGCGAAAATGATTACTTATGAAGTTCTATTTTCTAAATTTAGTCCCACCTGTTAATACTCCCCCATTATATCTATGTCATCGGTACCTTCATAGACCATAAGACATAGGAGGAGAAGTACACCATTCAACCCATCGAGTGTCCTTCACAAATCAGTGAGATCATGGCTAATTGAACAATCCTCAATTCTACTGCCTTTTCTGCAATTTCAGAAAGTTCCCTTGAGCTTCTAGCTCATAAGATCTTAGCCAAAGCTCTATGAATTGATTAGATTACTTACAGCATGGAAACAGGCCCTTCGGCCCAACAAGTCCACACTGACCCTCCGAAGCACAACCCACCCAGATCCATTTACCCCTTCACCTCACACTACGGGCACTTTAGCATGGCCAATTCACCTAACCTGCACATTTTTTGGACTTTGGGAGGAAACCCACACCTAACCTGCCAGAATGTGCAAACTCCACACAGTCAGTTGCCCGAGGCGGGAATTGAACCCCCCGGGTCTCTGGCGTTGTAAGGCAGCAGTGCTAACCACTGTGCCACCGTGCCGCCCACTGGTCACCAACTGGTGATGTGTTTACCCTTGATCACAGGAGCATCCAGGAGTTCCCACATTCTGCAGTTGCAAGACATCACTCACACTGCCAGCATGTGTCAACAACATATTAAATCAATGGCTCTTCTCACTCACACACTTTACTCAGTTATCTGATAAATTTTTCAACATAATAAAATAAATAACAGTCACTATCTTCTCTCATCCTTTCTGTTTCCTGTCTCTTAATTAAAAGACAGGTTTTTATGGGTTGTTTAAATATTTTCTGTTTTTTTCAAAATTCCAGCACTTTTCACATAATCCCCAAGCAAGTTATCTGTTTCCTGTTTGTCTCTTCATTTATACAATCTTTTGCCTCTCTCCCAGAAGATGAATGCTCTAAGCCTGTGTTCATATTCACTGCTTGTATTCTCTCCCACGTCTGCTTATCTCCCACAGCTCTGCCTCTCACTGTTGACCGTGTGCCATGAGCTATTTTTTTATACATGCTCATTTTTGTTTCATCCACAGGTCCACCTTTCTCCCAGAAACTTTAGCCCATCAAGTAAGTCAACTATGTTCTCAGTGTTATGACTTTTGCAGCATTTTCTTCCTTGGCAGATACAAAAGCAAAGTACTCTTCATACTTCAGCCACACCCACCACCTCCCCTCACACATTTCCTTGTTACTGACACAGAGAGACCAATAACTTCAAAACAAATTGGACTTCCAGTTGATAGCTGAATGGAAAACAGAATAAATCTTCATCTTTTAAGTCTCTTAATGTAAGTCCATGAGCTCAATGCCTAAACACCATGTTCTTAGAGAACATATACTTTAAAAAAGAGCTTCTACAACACAAAGAAATCCACTTATAAAGTCATAGAGATGTACAGCACAGAAACAGACCCTTTGGCTCAATTTGTCCATGCCGACCAGATATCCCAACCTAATAAAGTCCCATTTGCCAGCACTTGGCCCATATCCCTCCAAACCCTTCCTATTCATATACCCATCCAGATGCTTTTCAAATGTTGTAATTGCACCAGCCTCCACCACTTTGTCTAGCAGCTCATTCCATACACGCACCACCCTCTGTGTGAAAAGGGTGCCCCTTAGGACCCTTTTATATTTTTCCCCTCTCGCCCTAAACCTATGCCCTCTAGTTCTGGACTTCCATACTCCAGGGAAAAGACTTTGTCTGTTTACCCTATACATGCCCCTCATGATTTAATAAACCTCTATGGGGTCACCCCTCAGCCTCCGACACTCCAGGGAAAACAGCCCCAGCTTGTTCAACCTCTCCCTATAGCTCAAACTCTCCAACCCTGGCAACATCCTTGTAAATTCATTCTGAACCCTTTCAAGTTTCACAACATTTTTCAAATGGGAGGGAGACCAGAATTGCACGCAATATTCCAAAAGTGGCCTAACCTGTACAGCTGCAACATGACCTCCTAACTCTTATACATTTCATGGCCAAATGACAGACTGTGTCTTTAGTAATCTGTCAATTTTTCTGGATCCAGTCCAAAGTGATGTTTTGGTCCCAAATATTCACTTCCATTTCTTTCTTGGCCTGATAACAATCCCATAATTTTCTTTTTTTTAGTGAAGATATTACCTGGCAGTTCTGTAGCCTCATGTCAGATCCTCACAAAGGTTTTCAGTACAGCCCAAGCTCTGACCATTAGAGCTGCAGAATTAACTGTGGAAGCTTCCACTCTCTAGCTGTTCCCTGTTTACCTGTACTCTGGCAAATTGACTGTGTCTGGGGGTTTCGAGAATATCTTAGAAACCCTTCACCTCTCAAAGCCCATCTCTATTGCAACGTGAATCATCTGGGCCTGGTGTGTAGAAATGCTGATTTTTGGACATTCAGACCCCCAAATCTCTTTTAAGTTGGAAGTAAAGGGACATTGAAATAACTGCACTGAGGTCTGTATCCCATCACCAAGTCACCCCTTATTTACATCTGCACAGAATGTGGGCTGTGATCAGCCAGCTCAGAGCAAATCCCTAGACTGAGGAGACTATCGGAATCTCCTGTTTTTTTTAAAATCCCCACACTATCGCCTAACCGCAGTTGTGCTTATATTTATCCCACAGCACCCATGTTGTGTGTGTGCAGGTGTGAGACCCAGTAAAATCTCCAGTTTATATCTGTCAGCCAGGGCTTCCTGAATGGCTCAGGTTAACAGCCCCAGTCAAGGAACTCATAGTCAATGAAATCCATCTGGCCATGGTAGAAACGTTAACAACTTGACATTCTCAACACCCTCCCAAGACGCTGAAGATTCATAGTCTAACCATAAAAACATAGAGGCCAATGCCATTGTTTCCAAATGTGAACCCCTTACATCTTCTTTCTAGCAAACAACCTATTGTCAGGCAGCCATCAGAACAGATTACGCCACCCCTTCATTTGACCCTCAATTAAAGACAGTCTCAAGGCACAGAAATCATATAAACCTCATGGCTACAATACTCGCCTCTTACTGTCCGTGATATGGCCATAGAAACCTTTGGACCTTTGCTCACAAAAGTATCTGTGAATCTCTTGTTTACGTTGTTTCCTTATCTGAACTTTGTTTATTCAGACAGGTTCTCATTTGTATGGTCAACCTGACATCTGTTATATGTACCCTCTCAACCCCTTTGGTCATCCAGGGAGGGCCTACAATTTTACGAAGAAGGGTCACTGGACCTGAAATGTTGACTTTACTTTCTCTCCCAGATGCTGCCAAACTGGCTGAGTTTTTCCAGCATTTTCTGTTTTAGTTTCAGCTCTCCAACAATGTTTGTTTTAGTTTACTTTCATTTACCTTTGTTTTTGATTGCTGTACCCACCCTTTTGTCCCTCAACTGTACCTGAACAATCTCCTCTTAAAACAGCTCCTTGATCCATGATAGTTTTATCTGCCAATATTTGATTCAAATTTATCTGCGCTTGTTCCCACTCCACTGAAGTTTATCCTCATAGTGTTTATTTTCAGACAGCTAAGAATACAGCTCCAAGGGCTGAAACTCTTTGCCAATGTAATGGTAATGACAGCAGTTCCTATCTCTAATACCTTCTCTGTAGGAGAATGAACAAACACACATTGCACGTTGTCAGCGTTGTGCATGTTTAATGATTACTGTGTTTGACTTTTTTTCGATTATCTGTTTTTGCCAGTTTTAGCAGTCAGGCCTGTACGAGTAAGTAAATACCTGCTGAGGTGGTTATTCCTTCCCCTATGGTAGTGCCCAGCCTCAAACAGGAAGGAAACAGAGATCCTCTGATATTTCAAACGGTAATTGCACGCCTGAATAATACGACTGAATACAAACATTCCAGCTTTGATCCCTGTTCTAACATCTGTTACTGATCTCAGCCTGGACCACTGGCCATTACTCTTGCTCTCATTTAATTTCCGATCAACATTTATTGCTCAGGGTCATACAATAAAAATTTACATTTGGACTGGCTTGTCCCACTCCCAAAGAACTACAAGTCCATCAGATCAAAAGAAACAGAACCAGGAGGAGGCCATTCTGTCCCTCGAGCCTGCTGCAATAGGATCATGGCTGATCTGATACTCCCCATGTCCACTTTCCTGCCTTTTCATAGAGTCATACAGCACAGAGACAGACCCTTCAGTCCAACACGTCCATGCCAACTAAGTTTCCCAAACTAAACTCGCCCCATTTGCCTGCATGTGGCTCATATCCTTTTGAACCTTTCCCATCCACATACTTGTCCAAAAGTCTTCTAGATGTTGTAACTGTACCTCCAACAACCACTTCCTCTGGCAGTTCATTTTACAGATGAACCACCCTCTGTGCAAAAATGTTTCCCCTCAGGTCCCTCTCATTGGAAAGAAGGCGGCTAAGGGGGGATTTGATAGAGACATACAAGATGATCAGAGGATTAGATAGGGTAGACAATGAAAGACTTTTCCCTAGGATGATGACATCAGCGTGTACAAGGGGGCATAACTATAAATTGAGAGATGGTAGATTTAAGGCAGATGTCAGAGGCAGGTTCTTTACACAGAGAGTGGTAAGGGCGTGGAATGCACTACCTGCTAATGTAGTTAACTCAGCCACATTAGGGAGATTTAAACAATCCTCAGATAAGCACATGGATGATTTTGGGATAGTGTAGGGGGACGAGCTGAGAATAGTTCACAGGTCAGCGCAACACTGAGGGCCGAAGGGCCTGTTCTGCGCTGTATTGTTCTATGTTCTATGTTCTAAATCTTGCTCCTCTCACCTTAAAAATATTCTCATTTGTGAACTGAATATTAAATGCGATCATGTTGTGATCACTAGTTCCTGGGGGACCTTTTACTGTGAGGTCATCCTCATTACCTATTACCAGATCCAGGATAGCTTGATGCCTGGTTGCTCAGTGACATATTGCTCAAGGAAACTATCCCTCATGCACATTACAAAGTCTTGTAGATATTCTTTCCAACTTGATTAACCCAATCAGTGAAGATTAAAGTCACCTATAATTATAGCTGTCTTCTTTTTACAAGTTCTTGTCATTTGTTGACTTATAACCTTTCCTACAGAGTGGCTACTACTCGGGGATCTGTACACTACCTGTACAAATGCCATTTTTTCTTTCTGCCCCTTTTTACCGCCATCCAAGTGGACTGCATGTCAGCCTAGATTATCTTTCACAACTGTCCTCATTTCATTTCTTATTGACAGTGCTACCCCACGACCTTTTCCACCCTCCTGTCCTTCCAAAATATCAAATATCCCTGAAAGTTAAATTCCCAGTTTTGATCTTTTTATTTCCATTGTGATGATGAGATCATATCCATTTACATTGAGTTGCATCGTCAGTTTGACTACCTTATTCCAAATGTTTTGTGCATTCAGATACAAAGCTTTTAAGTGTGTTCTATCGCCAGAATAGAGTCGGCCTTTGCTCCCATGAATGACGGCATCTGTCTTTCAACTCCAGAAAGAACTTAAATGACATAGAAACCGAGAAGATCAGAGCAGGAGGAGGCCATTCAGCCCTTTGAGCCTGCTCTGCCACTCATCATGATCATGGTTAATAATCCAACTTAATAGCCTAGCCCTGCTTTCTCCCCATCACATTTGATTCCATTCGCCCCAACTGCTATACCTAGCCACCTCTTGAGTACATTAATCAATCATCTCTTGTGAGATTGACCTCATCTCCCCACAGCACTAAACCAGGCTCCTGGATTACTCGTTCAGTGGCATTACCACCCAGCAAATGTCTCCTAATGAAGTACTTCTGAAGTGAAGTGGAGTCACTATGCTTAGGCAAGCACACCAGCCCATTTGTGGGCAGTGAGCTCCCACAATAGCATTAATAAAATGACCAGGAAATCTGGTTTTGGTGGCCTGCGTGCAAGGCAATCTGAAATGGGTCAACTGGCTCTTCAGGCAATCTAACCCATCAAAAGATTCTTTATAACTGCTGTTAGAAATTATTTTGGATTGTTTACTCTAATTCCAGAACATTGATGCATCCCCACATCCCATGTTTCTGATCCTGGTCTAATTACTTTCCTTGGGACAGTACATCAGCAAATCAGAAAGACTCAGCTCATGTTCTGTTTTCCCCAAATCTGAGAATGCATTAACCATATCAATCTGAGAATGCATTAACCATATCAATCTGAGAATGCATTAACCATATCAATCTGAGAATGCATTAACCATATCAATCTGAGAATGCATTAACCATATCAAGCTTTATACATATGCCACTGCATTACACATTCAACAGTAATTCTTCAACCTCCAACTACTGAAGAGGTTGTTTTTGCATTTGTTCCTGAGGTTATGGTAATAGTTGACCGTAATACATAAAAACATGCCTGTGCAAAACAGACTGCACCTGGATTCAGAGAGTCGTTCATATTTCCTGAGTCCCAAGTGGCAACTTGGGCAATGAGTCGAAACTTCCTTTGTAATCAACAGATACGTTTCTGCTTCCTTTCTTGCTTCACATTCCTCCTCGTCTTCTTTTCTTATTTTAATTCTGTCTCTGACTCCTTCTATGTCCTTTGATTCATCCTGCTCCTCATTCTCTTTACTGATACTTTGAAGACACCTATGAGCGAGATTTTAATATTAAATTTGCATGTAGGAAGTAATCATTGCAAGCAGCCGACATTATGTTGAGATGCTATTTCAGAATGCACAATCATTACACAAATTGGGAGAGTGTTTAAGTGCAGCAAATATACTCTAACAAACAGGTATAGTACAATTTCAGACTGAATCCAAAATCTGTGGAGTAAGATTCCCTGAAGGAGGGATTCTGACAATGTTTTGCTCCCATAGTTTTGGCTTTAATTACAGAATTAAACTCCAAGGTGCAGCATTTTAGCAGAAACGTAACCAGGTAATGTAAATGTGCCCGAAACCTAGGGAAATGTGTCCTGATATCACCTAGGAAAGGTTAAAACTCACAACACCAGGTTATAGTCCAACAGGTTATGTAATTGTTACATCACACTGCAAATTTTTGCTATAAATTCTGTGTTACGATCGAGCCCTCCACTATCACCTGATGAAGGAGCGTCGCTCCGAAAGCTAGTGTGTTTCCAATTAAACCTGTTGGACTATAACCTGGTGTTGTGATTTTTAACTTTGTACACCTCAGTCCAACACCGACATCTCCAAATCATGACACCTAGGAAAGAGTTAACAAACTTCAAATAATTTTCAAATAATAATATTTGTCTGAATAGTTATTTGGTGGTACAGAACTTGGGTATTGTTGTAAAAAGAAGACATGTTTTGTCAAGATTTTCCATCTTGTACTCATCATGATAATTTAGATTAGAATCCCTACAGTGTGGAAACAGGCCCTTTGGCCCAACCAGTCCACACTGACCCTCTGAAGAGTAACCCACCCAGAACCATTTCCCTCTGACTAATGCAGCTAACACTACAGGTAATTTAGCCTGGCCAATTCACCTAACCTGCACATCTTTGGACTGTGGGAGGAAACCGGAGCACACCCAAGCAGACACAGGGAGAATGCGCAAACTCCACACAGACAGTCACCCGAGGCTAGAACTGAACCTGGGACCTGGTGCTGTGGGGCAGCAGTGCTAACCACTGAGCCACCGTGCCACCCCATTCTTCACAGGCATCTCAGTGAGACGGAAAAACAACATTTACATTGTATAAGAGGGTGCTGATTAGTTTCAAAGTAGACGTGTTAGCATGGAGACTGCACCAGCTAATGATGATTCATGGTAAACTGTCAAGTTTTGTTTAAATGTTAAACCAGGTAGGTAGACTCTGATTGGTCAAGTGTTACCTTGGAAAATGAACCAGCATACCGCTGTCACTTCTCTTGCTGAGTTGAAATAGGCATAGCATGTATAAATGTTCTTTCTGTCTGCAAAAAGCAGAGTCTGGTGTGTTAATATATGTTGCTTCCAGCACACACATGCCACATTAAGATCCTGACTAACAATCCCAAACTGGTTGTCAGGATCACAGCTTGTATTTACTCTCAGCCAGGAACATATTAACACTGGAGTGTCTGGAACAAATTGAAATAAAAACCAAAAGAAAAAACCCTTACGAATGGGAGAAAAAATGCCATTATGTGGAGGTGCCAGGTTGCGGTGGACAAAGTCAGAAGTCACACGACACCAGGTTATAGTCCAACAGGTTTATTTGAAATCAGAAACTTTCAGAGCAGTGTTCCTTAGTCAGGTGGAGTGAAGAGAAGCACATAGGCACATCACTTTTCGGCAGAGAGATCAAAAGATTGTACAAATGGTGTGAGTGGAGTGTCGACAGGCTGAATAATAAGACTCTGCAGGTGATCAAAAGTGTCAGATGTTGTGAGTGAAGTGTTAAGTGAGTCAGCTAAAGAACAAATGAAAGGATGATCTATAATCCGATTAATGGAGGCAGAGAGATACATACAAAAATAATTAAAAATAAGGTGGTGCTGGAAAGAAATGGCTAGAATAACATGATGAGAAAAGACTGTGAAGGAGATTTTTATCTTTTAAAAATTGGCTTTGTATTGTGCATGCTCATTTTAAAGTCTTTGGAGACTAGCGTGTGCAGTTGAAGCTTATATTCAATGATGATGTCAGCAGACATGGTTTGCATAACTCAGAATTATTTAGTAAATGTTTAATTGTGTTTAATACTGGGTGAGAGAAGGAAAGTTCAAGAACTGGCTCAAAGATAGAAGACAGAGGGTGGTGGTGGAGGGTTGTTTTTCAGACTGGAGGCCTGTGACCAGTGGAGTGCCACAAGGATCGGTGCTGGGCCCTCTACTTTTTGTCATTTACATAAATGATTTGGATGCGAGCATAAGAGATACAGTTAGTAAGTTTGCAGATGACACCAAAATTGGGGGTGTAGTGGACAGCGAAGAGGGTTACCTCAGATTACAACAGGATCTTGACTAGATGGGCCAATGGGCTGAGACGTGGCAGATGGAGTTTAATTCAGATAAATGCAAAGTGCTGCATTTTGGGAAAGCAAATCTTAGCAAGACTTATACACTTAATGGTCAGGTCCTAGGGAGTGTTGCTGAACAAAGAGACCTTGGAGTGCAGGTTCATAGCTCCTTGAAAGTGGAGTCACAGGTAGATAGGATAGTGAAGAAGGTGTTTGGTTTGCTTTCCTTTATTGGTCAGAGTATTGAGTACAGGAGTTGGGAGGTCATGTTGCGGCTGTTCAGGACATTGGTTAGGCCACTGTGGAATATTGCGTGCAATTCTGGTCTCCTTCCTATCGGAAAGATGTTGTGAAACTTGAAAGGATTCAGAAAAGATTTACAAGGATGCTGCCGGGGTTGTTGGATCTGAGCTACAGGGAGAGGCTGAACAGGCTGGGGCTGTTTTCCCTGGAGCGTCAGAGGCTGACGGGGGACCTTGTAGAGGTTTACAAAATTACGAGGGGCATGGATAGGATAAATAGACAAAGTCTTTTCCCTGGGATTGGGGAGTCCAGAACTAGAGGGCATAGGTTTAGGGTGAGAGGGGAAAGATATAAAAGAGACCTAAGGGGCAACGTTTTCACACAGAGGGTGGTATGTGTATGGAATGAGCTGCCAGAGGATGTGGTGGAGGCTAGTACAATTGCAACATTTAAGAGGCATTTGGATGGGTATGTGAATAGGAAGTACTGGATTAGTGGTGCTGGAAGAGCACAGCAGTTCAGGCAGCATCCAACGAGCAGCGAAATCGACGTTTCGGGCAAAAGCCCTTCATCAGGCTTTTCATCACTAATCCAGTATTTGCTTTCCAGCATCTGCAGTCATTGTTTTTACCTATATGAATAGGAAGGGCCGGTGCTGGCAGGTGGGACTAGATTGGGTTGGGATATCTGGTCGGCATGGACGGGTTGGACCGAAGGGTGTGTTTTCATGCTGTACATCTCTATGACTCTGAGATGTGAGGGGCAGGTTTTTTACAGAGTCTGGAATGTGCTGCCTGGAATGGTCGGTGGACGCAGATATGAAAGGGATATTTAAGGACTTTTAGGTCAGAACATGAATATACAAGGAATGGAGGGATATGGAACAAGGGCAGGCAGAAGGGATTAGTTTAATTTGACATCACGTTCGGCACAACATTATGGGCTGAAGGGCCTGTTCCTGTGTTGTACTGTTCAGTGCTCTAAACGTTTCCAATTGCAGAGTTACATATTACATTAGACACTGAGTTTTGAGTTTTGCAAGAGTGGCAGGTTGAGTATGGTCTGTACCTTCCTGTTGTGAGTAGCAGTATAGATAGCTGTTTAATAGATATACTGGTCTTTGGGACATATGCCAGTGCTATGAATTTATCATATTACTCATTTGTGTGATCCATTTGGCTGTTCATAGCAGGTAAGGTAGTGACTGTTGGCATAATCCCAGCTGGTGGCTGTACTTGACGAGGCAAATCCTACTATAAATCCTGGCTTGATAGATCACATTTAATGTTTGTGCACTGAGTGGTTGATCACTGAAACATATTTACATTAGATGGCAGACTTTTTTTTTAAAAGGGTGGCACAGTGGCTCAGTGGTTGGCACTGCTGGCTCACAGCACCAGGGACCTGGGTTCAATTCCCACCTCAGGCAACTGTGTGTGTGGAGTTTACACATTCTCCCCGTGTCTGCGTGGGTTTCCTCTGGGTGCTCTGGTTTCCTCCCACAGTCACAAAGATGTGCAGGTCAGGTGAATTGGCCATACTAAATTGCCCGTAGTGTTAGGTGCATTAGTCAGGGGTAAATATAGGGGAATAGGTCTGGGTGGGTTGCTCTTCAGAGGGTCAGTGTAGACTTGTTGGGCCGAAGGGCCTGTTTCCACATTGTAAGGAATCTAATCAAACAGAAAATAAATTTA
Source organism: Chiloscyllium punctatum (assembly GCF_047496795.1). NCBI lineage: Eukaryota > Metazoa > Chordata > Chondrichthyes > Orectolobiformes > Hemiscylliidae > Chiloscyllium > Chiloscyllium punctatum. The sequence goes on along the minus strand of NC_092777.1, from coordinate 63,379,809 downwards.
TTATGCAAAAGGAAGAAAACAAACTCTATATCAAAGGCAGTTAAAAAGATTTTCATACAGTCAGTAAAGTTTCAACCTGTTTTCCAACACTAACCTTTCACAGATACTCAATTCTGGAGAAATTTCACTCATATCGGAGCTCTTTAAGTCCTTAACCTAATACAGTCTGCCCAGTTTCCTTTCCTTTGACTCTAGAAACTGTTTTATGTTCCTTTCTGAGTCGGAACCTCTCACAATTCTGATGGCTTAAACCTTTTTCAGTTTTAACAATATGAAAATTTCTGTCCAAACCTTCCTAGCTTAGAAGCTCCACAAACGAAAGTATTTTGATGAGGGCGACAAGTTTCCCTAAAACTTGATTCTCCTGCTAGAATGAACTATTCTTCTTTCTGAACTGAATTCCTGATTCGTCTGAGCCCAGACCTTGAACTTTCTGTCTTAAGTGAAATAAATTAATGGTTTTCTGGTCTGGCTGTGAACTCAGAGATATAAACATTCCATCAATTAACACCACAAGGGTCCTGGCTGAAGTCATATGTCATTTTAGAATTTAAAAATATCTAGATCACCATTCCATTCCACATTTGACCGAAAAAAAGTTTGACAAAACACATTCACCTTCCTTGATTTTAAAATCCAAATCCCAAAATACAATATGTATACACATCTTCCATCACACCATAACCCAAAATATAACCCAAATCCCAAAATACAATATATATACACATCGTCCATCACACCATAACCCAAAATATAACCCAAATCCCAAAATACAATATATATACACATCTTCCATCACACCATAACCCAAAATATAACCCAAATCCCAAAATACAATATATATACACATCGTCCATCACACCATAACCCAAAATATAACCCAAATCCCAAAATACAATATATATACACATCTTCCATCACACCATAACCAACCAACCCATTTTTTTCTGCAATACTCAAATTCTTAACAACGACTTAATGTGACCATTTGAAACCCACTGAATTAAATACTTTGTGTTTGCTAAATAATCCCATATTCACTCGTAGCAGCATATCTCAAAGACCTTAAAGTACTTGCCGAGCTTTGTCAAGTCCTGCACCTAATTCAATGTAATCAATGGTCCCATTATTGTCCTGATCCAACAATTTGGCCAAGATGTGTAGTTGAGCTTCTAGACAGGGAATCTTCAAATCTCGCATCCCTGGAATATTGAAATATGAATTGCTTATTTAAAATTTCACAGTAAGCTACATGTTTCTAAACATCAATCTGTTATTGGAAATATTCTCTATCTCTTTCTAACAACCCTACCATCCTGATCCAGGGTGGAGTGGGAAGCTGGGAATTTTCTTCCCGGTTTCTATCATTGAGAACCCACAGCAATATTGTTCATTCTTAAATTTCCACTACAATGGCCTAGCAAGTTCTTCAGCTCAGGGGCAATTAGGAACAGGCTACAAATGCCAGCCTTGTCAGCAATGTCAAAGTCCCATGAAAAATCAAAGAAAAAAATGACTAAAGTACAGGACTGATAGGTAAATGGGACTTCACAGATGTGAATTAGGATATAAATAGTTAGGTTTTTGATTAGTCCAACTTGAGGAGGATAGAAACCTGAAATGAAATAGTTTGGAAGAATCTAGTCTGAAGGATGTAAAGGCACGAATTAAAATTCAGCAGGAAATGGGCTGAGGCAGTAGTGGAAACAAGTGATATTATTGAGATGGAAGTAATAGAGAGGGTATGGAGTACGGATGCTGAGTTCAGGTCCAACAGGGTATGGTGGCTACAAAGATGGGAGGTGATGACCTTCTGGTATTATTGCTAAACTATTAACCCAGCAAGAGTCAAGACTGTAGTGCTGGAAAAACACAGCAAGTCAGGCAACATCCGAGGAGCAGGAGAATCAACACTTCGGACATAAGCCCTTAATCCAGCAATCCAAGTAATGCTCCCACAGATCCAGGTTCAAACCCCACTGGACCAGCTGGTGCATTTTGAATTGTCTCTTTTTGTTTTATCCAGAATTAAGAGTCTAATGACAATCATGAAATCATTGTCTGGGAAAACCCCACCTGGCGGCTGAAATTTAAATGCCTTCTGGGCAATAAATGCTGGCTTTGCCCAAAATAGCCACATTCCGTGAATGAATAAAACAGTACGTTTTGGCCTGAGGCAGTGGCCAAGATGGGGATAAAGTTAGTGGCAAGAGAACAAATTGTGCAATAGAGTTTAACAGGAAGAATTATCAATTCATTCAGGGCTGGATGTTGAACAAACATTCTGACAACACAAGGAAATGGAGGGGTCAGGATATGTCATGATAAGGTATACTCATGAAAATTGTCATCTTGTCTTCCGATTGTGGCAGTGTAATGATATATTGCAGTAGGCAGTCGTTCAGTCCAGCATGCCCATGCTCTCTGTAATAACTACAAGAAATCCCACTTCCCAGATCTTCCACCATTTTACCTTTTTCAATAATATTCCCCAATTTATCTTTAAAGTTATTGTTGAATCTGATTCCACCAGCCTTTTGGGAAGCGTTTTCCAGATCATAAGAATTTATTTTGAGCAAATTAAGTTGCTATTCATTAAACCATAAATATCAGAGTAAATGAGAGACAGTCGTTACCGAGTTTAAATTCATCATACTGCAGAATCCCGTTCCCAATCTTGTCATACTCAGAAAAGAGTTCCACTGCCTGGTGGTGATTTATCTTCAGCCAATTATCCATTCGATCCAAAAAAAGTTCATACTCTTTGATATTACTCTGGAATTGTCTGCTTGCCTTTTCAAGCTCCTCCTTTTCCAAAAGATGTAAAAGACAGGTTTGTTGGACTGTTCAGCATTCCCTAACTAGTACAAACATTGCGTCTCTAAGACATAGGTTTTACAATTGTTCTGTATAATACACAGATGATGTCTCTATATGCAGCCATATGCACACCGTGAGAGAGGCCACACACACTGAGATACAAGGAGCTGGAACTTCAGTTGTCTGTAAGTAGAGGCATGACTTTAAAATGACCATCCTGAAATTAATCTCTGGATCCTGATGCCTAAAGGACAGGCCTTGCAATTTTTGAGGTGAATGGGAAGCAACAGGGAAGCAACACTTACCTTCCATTTATGACACATAAAGCTCCTGTGGGGCTTGTTGATGGGCTCGGGCTGTTAGGATTATATTTCATAAAAACATAAACTTTTACAATATAGAAGGAGGCTATTCAATCCATTGTGTCTGCACTGGCTCCTGAAACAGTACCCAGCTGGACTCACTCTCCGGTCCTATCTCAAATATGTCTCCAGCTCTCTTTTGACACCCCCTGTGGAATCCACATCCCCTACTCTCCCAGGCACCGAATCCTAAAAGCTCTTTTGAGTAAAGCACTTTCTCTGAATCTGACTCCGAGCTCCTTTGCTGACAATATGGACATTGTGATCCCTGATTAATGACATGCCAACACAATATCCATCTAAACCCTGTCTAAATTGTTAATTAAGGTCAATAAGGTCACCTCTTAACCTTCTCAGCTCCAAGAAGAATAAACTCAAATTCCCTGATCTTTCCTTGTTTCTAAATTTCTTCCATTAGGCAAGAGATACAAAAGCTTAAACACACGTACCAGCAGGTTTAAGAACAGCTTATTTCCCATTGGTATTAAACTTCTGAATTGACCTCTCAAATTTCAAATGTAATGCTGATCTTGCTTTTTGTGCACCTTCTTTACTGCCATTACTCTGTATTCCTCCCTCTGTTCTATCATCCTATGTTCTTTATATGGTATGACCTGCCTGTACTGCACACAAAACAAAACTTTTTACTGTACCACAGTACATCTGACAATAATAAATTAAATCAAATTTCCTTGTATTTATGGCATCATTCAAGAGAACCTCTTTTCCACTTTCTCCAAGGTTTTAACATCCTTCCTTAAATAAGGTGTCCAGAACTGAACACAAGACTCCAAAAGAAGGCCCTAAGGCCTTCTATAGATGTATTAGGAATAAAAGAATGACTAGAGTAAGATTAGGGCCAATCAAAGATAGTAGTGGGAGGTTGTGTGTGGAATCTGAGGACATAGGGGAAGCGCTTAATGAATACTTTTCATCAGTATTCACATTGGAAAAGGGTGATGTTAGTGAGAATACAGAGATACAGACTACTAGATTAGATGGGATTGCGGTTGACAAAGAGGAGGTTTTAGTAATTTTGGAAGATCTGAAATTAGAGAAGACCCTGGGCCAGATGGGATTTATCCTCAAATTCTCTGGGAAGGCAGGGAGGAGATAACAGAGCTTTTGGCTTTGATCATTATGTCATCATTGTTGACAGGAGTAGTGCCAGAAGACTGGAGGATAGCAAATGTTGTTCCCTTGTTCAAGAAGGAGAGTCAGGCAGCCCTGGTAATTACAGATCAGTGAGCCTTACTTCATTTGTGGGTAAGGTGTTGGAAAAGGTTGTAAGAGATAGAATTTATGATCATCTGGAAAGGAATAATTTGATTAGGGATAGTCAGTACAGTTTTGTGAAGGGTAAGTCGTGCCTCACAAACCTGATTAAGTTCTTTGAGAAGGTGACCAAACAGGTGGATGAGGGTAAAGCAGTTGATGTGGTGTATATGGATTTCAGCAAGGCGTTCGATAAGATTCCCCATGGTAGGCTATTGCACAAATACAGAGTTTCAGGTTTGAATGTGGTTTAGCGGTTTGGATCAGAAATTGCTTAGCTGAAAGACGACAGAGGGTGGTGGTTGATGGGAAGTGTTCATCCTGGAGCTCAGTTACAAGTGGTATGCCACAAGGATCTCTTTTGAGCCACTGCTGTTGTCATTTTTATAAATGATCTGGATGTAAGTGTAGAAGGATGGGTTAGTAAATTTACAGATGACACGAAGGTAGGCAGAGTTGTGGACAGTGTTGAAAGATATGTGTTACAGAGGGACATAGATAAGATACTGAGCTAGGCTGAGAACTGGCAATGGAGTTTAAAAGTGTGAAGTAGTTCACTTTGGAAGGAGTAACAGGAATGCAGAGTACTGGGCGAATGGTAACATTCTTGGCAGTGTAGATAGAGTCATATAGTCATAGAGTCATAGAGATGTACAGCATGGAAACAGACCCTTCAATCCAACCCGTCCATGCCAACCAGATATCCCAACCCAATCTAGTCCCACCTGCCAGCACCCGGCCCATATCCCTCCAAACCCTTCCTATTCATATACCCATCCAAATGCCTCTTAAATGTTGCAATTGTACCAACCTCCACCACATCCTCTGGCAGCTCATTCCATACACGTACCACCCTCTGCGTGAAAAAGATGCTCCTTAGGTCTCTTTTATATCTTTCCCCTCTCACCCTAAACCTATGCCCTCTAGTTCTGGACTCCCCCACACCAGGGAAAAGACTTTGCCTATTTATCCTATCCATGCCCCTCATAATTTTGTAACCCTCTATAAGGTCACCCCTCAGCCTCCGACGCTCCGGGGAAAACAGCCCCAGCCTGTTCAGCCTCTCCCTGTAGCTCAAATCCTCCAACCCTGGCAACATCCTTGTAAATCTTTTCTGAACCCTTTCAAGTTTCACAACATCTTTCCAATAGGAAGGAGACCAGAATTGCATGCAATATTCCAACGGTGGCCTAACCAATGTCCTCTACAGCCGCAAAATGACCTCCCAACTCCTGTAGGGAGAAAGTGAGGACTGTAGATGCTGGAGGTCAGTCGACGATGCCCTCCACTGCATCTCCTCCACTTCCCGCTCGTCCGCCCTTGAGCCCCGCCCCTCCACTCGCCACCAGGACAGAACCCTACTGGTCCTCACCTACCACCCCACCAAGCTCTATATACATCATATCATTTGTCGTCATTTCCACCACCTCCAAATGGACCCCACCACCAGGGATATATTTCCCTCCCCTCCCCTATCGGCATTCCAAAAAGACCACTCCCTCTGTGACTCCCTCGTCAGGTCCACACCCCCCACCAACCCAACCTCCACTCCCGACTCCTTCCCCTGCAACCGCAAGAAATGCAAAACTTGCGCCCACACCTCCCCCCCCTTACCTCCCTCCAAGGCCCCAAGGGATCCTTCCATATCCATCACAAATTCACCTGCACCTCCACACACATCATTTACTGCATCGACTGCACCCGATGTGGCCTCCTCTATATTGGGGAGACAGGCCGCCTACTTGCGGAACGTTTCAGAGAACACCTCTGGGACACCCGGACCAACCAACCCAACCACCCCGTGGCTCAACACTTCAACTCCCCCTTCCACACCACCAAGGACATGCAGGTCCTTGGACTCCTCCATCGCCAGACCATAGCAACACGACGGCTGGAGGAAGTGCGCCTCATCTTCCGCCTAGGAACCCTCCAACCCCAAGGGATGAACTCAGATTTCTCCAGTTTCCTCATTTCCCCTCCCCCCACCTTGTCTCAGTCCCAACCCTCGAACTCAGCACCGCCTTCCTAACCTGCAATCTTCTTCCTGAACTCTCTGCCCCCACCCTAATTCTGACCTATCACCCTCACCTTAACCTCCTTCCATCTATCGCATTTCCAACGCCCCTCCCCCAAGTCGCTCCTCCCTATCTTTTATCTTAGTCTGCTTGGCACACTCTCCTCATTCCTGAAGAAGGGCTCATGCCCGAAACGTCGATTCTCCTGCTCCTTGGATGCTGCCTGACCTGCTGCGCTTTTCCAGCAACACATTTTCAGCTCCCAACTCCTGCACTCAATACTCTGACCAATAAAGGAAAGCATACCAAACACCTTCTTCACTATCCTATCTACCTGCGACTCCACTTTCAAGGAGCTATGAACCTGCACTCCAAGGTCTCTTTGTTCAGCAACACTCCCTAGGACCTTACTATTAAGTGTATAAGTCCTGCTAAAATTTGCTTTCCCAAAATGCAGCACCTCGCATTTATCTGAATTAAATTCCATATGCTACTTCTCAGCCTATTGGCCCATCTCGTCAAGATCCCATTGTTATCTGAGGTAACCCTCTTCGCTGTCCACTACACCTCCAATTTTGGTGTCATCTGCAAACTTACTAACTGTACCTCTTATGCTCGCATCCAAATCATTTATGCAAATGACAAAAAGTAGAGGACCCAGCACCGATCCTTGTGGCACTCCACTGGTCACAGGCCTCCAGTCTGAAATACAACCCTCCACCACCACCCTCTGTCTTCTACCTTCGAGCCAGTTAGATGAACAGAGAGATCTCGGTGTACAGGTGCATAAATCCATGAAAGTTGCCCCCCCCAAGTTGCTCGGATTGTTAAGAAGGTATATGGTGTGTTGGTGGTTATTGATTGGGGGATTGAGTTTTGGAGCCACGAGGTCATGCTTCAGCTGTACAAGACACTGATAAAGCTGCACCTGGAGTATTGCGGACAGTTCTGGTCACCGCGTTATAGGAAGGATGTGGAAGCTTTGGAAAGGGTTCAGAGGAGATTTACAAGGATGTTGCCTGGTATGGAAGGAAAGGTCTTACAGGAAAGGCTGAGGGAACTGGGGCTGTTTTCGTTGGAGAGAAGGTGGTTGAGCAGTGACTTAGAGTCTGAGAGATGTACAGCACGGAATCAGACCCTTCGATCCAACCCGTCCATGCCGACCAGATATCCCAACCCAATCTAGTTCCACCTGCTAGCACCCGGCACATTTCCCTCCAAACCCTTCCTATTCATAGACCCATCCAAATGCCTCTTAAATGTTGCAATTGTATCAGCCTCCACCACGTCCTCTGGCAGCTCCACGTGAAAAAGTTGCCCCTTAGGTCTCTTTTATATCTTTCCCCTCTCATCCTAAACCTATGCCCTCTAGTTCTGGACTCCCCCATCCCAGGGAAGAGACTTTGTCTATTTATCCTATCCATGCCCCTCATGATTTTATAAACCTCTATAAGGTCACCCCCAAGCCTTCAACACTCCAGGGAAAATAGGCCCAGCCTATTCCGCCTCTCCCTAGAGCTCAAATCCTCCAACCCTGGCAACATCCTTGTAAATCTTTTCTGAACCCTTGAAAGTTTCACAAGATCCTTCCAATAGGAAGGAGACCAGAATTGCACGCAATATTCCAACAGTGGCATAACAGTCATCCCTGCCTCAGCTGAGGGCCACACTCTCTCAGAATTGCAAAGGACCCACTCTGTACTACATCCTCAGGAGAATTCACACTCTCAACAAACTGTATTTCAATTCCATCTCAAACATCAAAAACTGTAAGTACAATAAACTTTTATCTACCCACCTCCATAACCAGCGCTCCTCAAACATTCCAGAAGATTCCCCGGCCTCGGAATCTACTCAGACGCCATTAGCCATGCGGCTGATACAGCTACCACCCCCATGCTGATTGATGATGTCACTTCGCCCCCATCATGGCCACTCCCACAACCACTTCCACCCCTCACAATTCTTCATGCATCACACGTGACATCACTTCCGCCCCTCACATCATCGCTGATGCCACACGCTCAGTGAATTCCGCCACCTCTACTGCCATGGTCACCACCACTTCCGCCCCCACCAACACCACCCATCTGCATTCTGCTGACACGCCCCCCACAGACCCCACTGTCACTATCCCCACCCCCCAGAACCCTGAGGGGAACACTACCCCTGCTCATGACTCCACCCCCATTCCCCCCACCATCACACCCACTCCAGGTACTGGCTCCGACCCCACTCCCAGCTCTACACCCACACCAGATCCCAGCTCCAAGCCCTGCTGAGTTTTCACCATCCCTCCAGACCTCCCCCTCACTGAGGATGAACGATCAGTCCTCAGCAAAGGACTCACTTTCATCCCCCTCCGTCCACGCATCAATGAATTTAATACACGCTGTGACATCGAACAATTCTTCCGTCGCCTTCGCCTCCGAGCTTACTTTCATAATCAGGACTCCCGCCCACCTTCCGAGGACCCCTTCGCCCACCTCCAACACACTGCATCCACCTGGACACCCCGCGCTGGCCTATTACCTGCCCTCAACCTCTTCATTTCCAACTGCCGTCAGGATATTAACTGCCTCCCCCACTCCAACCTCTCACCCTCACAACGCGTAGCCCTCCAATCCCTCTGCTCCAATCCCATCAAGCCAGCGGATAAAGGGGGCGCAGTGGTAGTCTGACGCACTGACCTCTACACCGCTGAAGCCAAACGTCAACTCGAGGACACGTCTTCCTACTGCCCCTCGACCATGACCCCACCCCCCATCACCAAACCATCATCTCCCAGACCATACAGAACCTCATCACCTCAGGAGATCTCCCACCCACAGCTTCCAACCTCATAGTCCGGGAACCCCGCACTGCCCGGTTCTACCTCCTTCCCAAGATCCACAAGCCTGACCACCCTGGCCGACCCATTGTCTCAGCAAGCTCCTGCCCCACTGAACTCATCTCTACCTACCTCGACACTGTCCTATACCCCCTAGTCCAGGAACTCCCCACATATGTTCGAGACACCACCCACGCCCTCCACCTCCTCCAAGACTTCCATTTCCCTGGCCCCCAACAACTCATCTTCACCATGGATATCCAATCCCTCTACACCTCCATCCGCAATGACCAGGGCCTCCAAGCCCTCCGTTTTTTCCTCTCCAGACGTCCCCAACACTACCCTTCCACCGACACTCTCATTCGTTTGGCCGAACTGGTCCTCACCCTTAACAATTTCTCCTTTGAATCCTCCCACTTCCTCCAGACCAAAGGGGTAGCCATGGGCACACATATGGGCCTCAGCTATGCCTGTCTCTTTGTTGGCTACGTAGAACAGTTGATCTTCCGTAATTACACCGGCTCCACTCCCCACCTCTTCTCCGCTACATTGATGACTGCATTGGCGCCACCTCGTGCTCCCGTGAGGAGGTTGAGCAATTTATCAACTTCACCAACACATTCCACCCTGACCTTAAATTTACCTGGACCATCTCTGACACCTCCCTCCCCTTCCTGGTCCTCTCCATCTCCATTAATGACGACCGACTTGACACTGACATTTTTTACAAACCCACCGACTCCCACAGCTACCTGGATTACACCTCTTCCCACCCTACCTCTTGCAAAAATGCCATCCTGTATTCCCAATTCCTCCGCCTCCACCGTATCTGCTCCCAGGAGGACCAGTTCCACCACAGAACACACCAGATGGCCTCCTTCTTTAGAGGCCGTAATTTCCCTTCCCACGTGGTTAAAGATGCCCTCCAATGCATCTCTTCCACATCCTGCACCTCTGCCCTCAGACCCCACCCCATCCACTGACATTTCCGCCACCTCCAAAAAGACCCCACCACCAGGGATATATTTACCTGCCCACCCCTTTCCGCCTTCCGCAAAGACCGTTCCCTCCGTGACTACCTGGTCAGGTCCACACCCCCCTAGAACCCACCCTCCCATCCTGGCACTTTCCCCTGCCACCGCAGGAACTGTAAAACCTGTGCCCACATCTCCTCCCTCACCTCTATCCAAGGCCCTAAAGGAGCTTCCACATCCATGAAAGTTTCACCTGCACATCCACTAACATCATTTATTGTATCCGTTGCTCCTGATGCGGTCTCCTCTACATTGGGGAGACTGGGCGCCTCCTAGCAGAGCGCTTTAGGGAACATCTCCGGGACACCCGCACCAATCAACCACACCGCCCCGTGGCCCAACATTTCAACTCCCCCTCCCACTCTGCCGAGGACATGGAGGTCCTGGGCCTCCTTCACTGTCGCTCCCTCACCACCAGACGCCTGGAGGAAGAACGCCTCATCTTAAACAGTGGCACCACGTTTGCCAACCCTCCAGTTTTCCAGCACCTCACCTGTGACTATTGATGATACAAATATCTCAGCAAGAGACCCAGCAATCACTTCTCTAGCTTCCCACAGAGTTCTAGGGAACAACTGATCAGGTCCTGCGGATTTATCCACCTTTAACAGTTTCAAGACATCCAGCACTTCCTCCTCTGTAATATGGACATCTTTCAAGATGTCACCATCTATTTCCCTACAGTCTATATCTTCCACGTTCTTTTTCCACAGTAAACACTGATGCAAAATACTCATTTAGTATCTCCCCCATCTTCTGCGGGCTCCACACAAAGGCCACATTGCTGATCTTTGAGGGATCCTATTCTCTCCCTTGTTATCCATCGACTTGTACAAGATAACCAGAGGGTTCGGTAGGGTGGACAGTGAGAGCCTTTTTCCTCGGATGGTGACAGCTAACACGAGGGGACATCGCTTTAAATTGAGGGGTGATAGATATAGGGCAGATATCAGGGGTAGCTTTTTTATTCAGAGAGTAGTAGGGGCGTGGAATGACCTGCCTGCAACAGTAGTAGACTCGCCAATGTTAAGGGCATTTAAATGGACATTGGACATACATATGGATAATAATGGAATGGTGTAGGTTAGATGGGCATCAGATTAATTTCACAGGTCAGTGCAACATCGAGGGCCGAAGGACCTGTACTGTGCTGTAACGTACTATGTTCTGTGTTCTAAGTGTAGTCTGACCAATGATTTGCAGAGGTGTCGCATCACTTCCTTACGTTAATACCCTATTTTCAGTGGAAATTCCAGCGAATCCAGTTTAATGCCCTCGGGTACTCTGCACAGCAAGAGAAGATCGTTTGATAATTAAAATGAAAGAGGTTTTTGGGTATCTTTCACCCAATCAGGCACATTACCTCAGTTTTTCCCATGTCTCATACATTGGTTCTGCAGACCCTCTGAGGAACTTGCCTGCTCTGTTTGATGAGGTTACTACATGGAGATGCCAATGTTGGACTAGTGTGGACAAAGTTAAAAATCACACAACATCGGGTTATAATCTACCAGGTTTATTTGGAAGCACTAGCTTTCATCAGGTAGCTGTGGAGCAGAATGTATAGCAAAAGATCACAGTGTCATGCAACTGAGATGATGTATTGAACAAACCTACATTGCTGTTAAGTCTTTCCTCTTTCAGAGTGGGTTGCCGGTTTCAGTTCATTAATACGTAAATTGCAGAACTTCTTTTTAGTCACATTCTCAAGCTAACTTAAGGTGGGTGATACCACTTCCAGTTCTGTTTCTGAGAGGTTGGTAAATGGGGTCCAAATCGATATGTTTGTAAATGGAGTTCTGGTTTGAATGCCAGGCATCTAAGAATTTCCGTGCACGTCTTTGTTTAGCCTGTCCCAAGATGGATATATTGTCCCAGTCGTACTGGTGTATCTCCTCGTTTGTGTGTATGGATATTAGTGATAATTGGTCATGTCTTTTGGTGGATAGTTGGTGCTTGTGTATCCTGGTGGCTAATTTCTGCTGCATTAAAGGTGTGAGGTTAGAGTCTGTCTGTATCCCAATCTTGAGTGTCACATGGATTGACTGCTTGCAGATTGTATGCTTTTTGAGCAAAATAGACTGTGTCTGCAAATATAATTCTGCAAATACAGATTCACCCCATATACTGATATGTGTGTGTGCACGTATGAGAGAGAGAAAGTGAGTGTGTACGTAAGTGTGAGTGTACGTGAGAGAGTGTGTGTTTGCATATGAGCATGCTTGGTAGTGTGTGTGCATGAGTGTGACGGAGTATAAGCCTGTGAGAGGGTTTGTGCGTGGGTGTGAGTGTGGGGGGGGTGTATGTTTGTATGTATATAAGAGAGGGTGTGTGTGTGTGTGTGTGTGGTGTGACATGAACACAAGGTCCCATTGAGGCCATCTCCATGGATACCGAACTTTGCTATCAGTCTCTGTTTGGCCACTCTGCCTTATTGCATACCCCAAAGTCTGCCTTGGAGGACGGTCACCTGACGATCCAAACATCTGTAATCACTGTAGTGTTCCCCAACTGGGAGGGAATACCTTGCCTGGCAATTGTCACGTGGGGTCCATTCATACATTGTCGTACCTTCTGCTTGGTCTCGCCAATGTACCAAGCCTCGGGGCATCCTTGCCTGCAGTGTATGAGTACCTGCAACATACCTGGTGGGTGGTGTGCCCACTTGTAATGGGGGTATCCATGGCGACACTCTGACACATCTTGCAGTGGTCGCCATGTCAAGGCTGTATGATGTTGTGGTCAATGTTGCCCTGAAGACTGGGTCATTTGCTGTGAACAATGGTCCGTTGAAGGTCTGGTGGTTGTTTAAAGGTGAGAAATGGAGTCTTGGGAAGGCCTTGGCGAGATGCTCATCCTCATCGATAATGTGTTGCAGGCTGCAAAGAACATGGTGTGGTTTCTGGACAACGAAGGTCGCATCACATGTCTGTCTCTTGAGGAAGTCATTACAGTTTCTCACTGTGGCATGTCAGAACCGGCGATCGATGAGTTGAGTGTCATACCCTATTCTTATAAGGGCATCCTTGAGCACCTTCAGGTGTTCGTCGCAATCCTCCTCATCTGAACAGATCCTGTATATGCGTTGGGCTTGTCCATAGGGGATGGCTGTTTTAATATGTTTAGAGTGGAGGCTGGAGAAGTGCAGCATTGTGAGGTTATCTGTGGGTTTGTGGTAGAGTGAGGTACTGAGGTGCCCATCCTTAATGGAGATGTGTGTGTCCAGGAATGAGACAGATATTAAAGAGTAGTCCATGGTAGGTCTGATGGTGGGATGAAACTTGTCGATATCACTGTGTTGTTCTTTCAGTGACTCCTCGCCAAGAATCCAGAGGAACAAAATGTCATCAATACATCTGGTGTATAATGTTGATTGGAGGCCCTGTGCAGCAAATAAGTCTTGTTCGAACCCGTACATGAAAATATTGGCATATTGCTGTACCTATTTGGTTCCCATGGCTGTTCCGTGTGTCTGGATAAAGAATTGATTGTCAAAGGTGAAAATGTTTTGGTCGAGGATAAAGCAGATGAATAGTAGGACGGTGTTCGGAGATTGGCCGTTGTTGGTGTAGAGTACTGAGGCTATTGCCGTGATGCCGTCATCGTGGGGGATGCTGGTGTGGAGTGCTGACACATCCATCATGACGAGGAATGCTCCCAGTTTGACTGATCCGTGGGTACTGAGTTTCTGTAAAAACATCTTGCAACAGAAGTTGGGGGTCCCCTGTACAATGCCCTGTTTCAAGGTGCCCTCAATATAGCCAGAGAGGTTCTCACACAGGGTGCCATCACCTGATACGATGGGATGTCCTGGTGTGTCGGCTTTGTGCATCTTTGGAAGGCAGTAGAAGTCCCCTACACGAGAAGTATGTGGGATGAGAGCGCGTAGGGAACTCTGAGGAACTGGATCAAAAGTCCTGATCAATGTGTTTAGTTCACGGGTGTGCTGTTTGGTCGGATCGGCTGGTAGTTGCCTGTAGTCTTCCTGGTTGTTCAGTTATCGGTACACTTCGTTGCAGTAATCTATTCTATTCTGAATGACAACGGCTCCTCCTTTATCTGCTGGTTTGATGACAATGTTGTGATTGGTTTTGAGAGCATGGATGGCGTTGTGTTGTGTTGTGATCAGGTGAGGTTTTGCTCTACCTTGTGGGTGCGGCTGATGAATCTGGCGTTTATATATTTCCTGACGGTTTGAGAATACATGTCAAGCCCGGGGCAGCGGTCCTCCAGATGGGTCCAAATTGCTCCACTATGGATCTCTCTGTTCCAGTTCTCTGGTTGTCTAATTGGGATCACTGCTGACCTCTTGGAAGAATTCACGGAGTCTCATTCATCTGATGATTTCCTCCGTGGCTGCTGCAAGACCAATGGGGTCCATTGGATGGTGGGGCAGAAATTGAGTCCTCGGCTGAGAATTTCAATCTCTTCCGGTTGAAGGGTGTGGCCTGATAAGTTGACTATCTACCAAGCACGCACACATGCAAACACACACTCTCACATGTGCACACACACTCACATGCACACATACTCTCTCTCTCTCTCTCTCACACACACATATGCTTGCGCGCACACACACAAACACACACACACACTTTGCAGAATTATATTTGCAGATACATTCTATTTTGCTCAAAAAGCATTCAATCTGTAGGCAGACAGTCCATGTGACACTTTATAAATTCCTACTTTAGAAATAGAACCAGTCTGACCCAAGACTGGGATACAGACAGACTCTAACCTCACACCTTGTCTGAGCTGAGATGTCACTTTTTTTATTATAAAATCTATATGTAATTTAAAAGTGTTTCTGGGATTTACATATTAATGCACCCAAACCTGCAACCCATCCTAAAAGATTAAAGACTTAACAGCAATTTAGATTTGTTCAATATATCATTTCAGTTGCATGACACTGTGATATTTCGCTATAAACTCTGTGTCTTATGATCCTACTCCACAGCTACCTGATGAAGGACCAGCACTTTGAAAGCTAATGCTTCCAAGTAAACCTGGTGGTTATTGGTCAGAGTATTGAGTACAGGAGTTGGGAGGTCATCTTGCGGCTGTACAGGACATTGGTTTAGCCACTGTTGGAATATTGCGTGCAATTCTGGTCTCCTTCCTATCGGAAAGATGTTGTGAAACTTGAAAGGGTTCAGAAAAGATTTACAAGGATGTTGCCAGGGTTGGAGGATTTGAGCTATAGGGAGAGGCTGAACAGGCTGGGGCTGTTTTCCCTGGGGCATCAGAGGCTGAGGGGTGACCTTATAGACGTTTATAAAATCATGAGGGGCATGGATAGAATAAATAGACAAAGTCTTTTCCCTGGAGTGGGGGAGTCCAGAACTAGAGGGCATAGGTTTAGGGTGAGAGGGGAAAGATATAAAAAGGACCTAAGGGGCAACTTTTTCACGCAGAGCATGGTACGTGTATGGAATGAGCTGCCAGAGGAAGTGGTGGAAGCTGGTACAATTGCAACATTTAAAAGGCATTTGGATGGGTATATGGGGGTTTGGAGGGATATGGGCCAGGTGCTGGTAGGTGGGACTAGATTGGGTTGGAATATCTGGTCGACATGGACGGGTTGGACCAAAGGGTCTGTTTCCATGTTGTACATCTCTATGACTCTATGACTACAACCTGGTGTTGTGTGATGTCTAACTTTGATGAGGTTATGGCAGTCCCCATCATAGTTGCTACCTGCCCCTATTCGGAGAGAGTCCCTGCCTCCTGGAGATGCTTAGCATTATGTTGATTAGGTGCTGATCTCACCTCCCGCTTAATTAAGATACATACATTTTAAAATAATGTCAAGGGAGCAACACAGCTGAGGTGGAAGATTGGGCCCAGACTTTCATCCAGGCTTTGAATTCCTGACCTCACTTTGAAAATCTGGCACAGTGTCTCTGTATAAGAAACCCAGGGTGTGTATTCGAGTCATAGAGTCATAGAGGTGTACAGCACGAAAACAGACCCTTCGGTCCAACCCGTCCATGTTGACCAGATATCCCAAACTAATCGAGTCCCATCTACCAGCACCCGGCCTATATCCCTCCAAACCCTTCCTATTCATATACCCATCCAGATGCCTTTTAAATGTTACAATTGTATCAGCCTCCACCACTTCCTCTGGCAGATCATTCCACCCTCTGCGTGAAAAAGTTGTCCCTCAGGTCTCTTTTATATCGTTCCACTCTCATCCTAAACCTATGCCCTCTAGTTCTGGACTCCCCCACCCCAGGGAAAAGACTTTGTCTATTCATCCTATCCATTCTCCTCATGATTTTATAAACCTCTATAAGGTCACCCCTCAGCCTCCAACATTTCAGGGAAAACAGCCCCAGCCTGTTCAGCCTCTCCCTATAGCTCAAATCTTTATATATTGTATTTTTTATATATTGCACCTTCATGCTCTCATGAGTACACATTGGGATGGCACAGTGGCTGGCACTGCTACCTCACAGCGCCAGGGTCCCAGGTTCAATTCCAACTTTGGGCAACTGTTGGTGTGGAGTTTGCATATTCTGCCCCGTGTCTGTGTGGGTTCCCTCTCACAATCCAAAGACGTGCAGGTTAGGGTGGGTTGCTTGTGCCAAATTGCCGATAGTGTCTGGGGATGTGTAGGTTAGGTGGGTAAGACAAAGGAAATGCAGGGTTACAAGGAAAATGGATGGGTGGGAGGGGGTTAGTCTGGGTAGGATGCGCTTTGTGAGTTAGTGTGGACTCAATAGGCCAAATGGCCTGTTTTCCCACTTGTAGGGATTCTATGATTCTACAAGAACCATGCAGTGACCATCTCCAATAAGAAACAATCTTGCAGAGAGCTCTCATGAGTACAACAAGAATTACTTCCTTAAGTGCTGTAACCAACTTACTCACCTACATTTAGAGTGATTAAAGGAGCTGATTGCTAAACAAAACGGAACTGGTTTATTTCCTTTAGTGAAGAGAGTGCAGAGTGAGGGGACATAACAGTAGATTTAGTGGAGGCCATGCAGACATTAGGTCTTCATGGAAATCCAGAACTCTCTCCCCCAAAATACTATGGGTGGCACAGTGGCACAGTGGTTAGCACTGCTGCCTCACAGCACCAGGGCCCTGCGTTCGATTCCTGCCTCGGGCAACTGTCTGTGTGGAGTTTGCATGTTCTCCCCGTGTCTGCGTGGGTTTCCTCCGGGTGCTCCCACAGTCCAAAGATGTGCAGGTTAGGTGAATTGGCCATGCTAAATTATCCATAGTGTTAGGTGTAGGGGAATGGGTCTGGATGGGTTGCTCTTCGGCGGGGCAGTGTGGACTTGTTGGGCCGAAGGGCCTGTTTCCACACTGTAGGGAATCAAATCTAATCTACAGTTGCACTGAGAAACAACTGAAAATTTTAAAACTTTGACTGATTTTGTTTTAAAAATGGGGATATTACGAACTATGGAACCAAGACAAATCAATGGGCTTAAGAAATCGATCTATCATGATCTAGTTAAATGGTGAAATGGGCTGCAGAAGCCAAACAATTCATTCTTATTCCTATGTTTCTTCCTAATAATCCTTAAATATTCTGACCTTGTTGTAACAAAATCTACCCACTGGGCAAAGCTAACACAAATACTACTTTATACCTCATAAACAGGAATAGAATTGTCACACTTACAATTTTTCTTTGCTCTTTAGTCAATGCTCGTTTTGTCTGTTTTTTAGATACTTTATTTGTGTATCCTTGAAAAGCGGCTTCATTTTCATTTTGTATTTCCTTGACGTTAACAGTTTTCATAACAGCTGCCATCTTCTTACCTGGACTAGAAGTTTTGAAAAAAGGGATTATGCATTGTTTATTTTCTATCCCTGTGATGAAATTGTTCAAATACAGAACATTCAAAAGTAAATTGCACTTTTCTTACCACATCAATAACCAAAGCCTGATAAATCACTGGTAATAGTAAGTAGAGTCATAAAGATGTCCAGCATGGAAACAGACCTTTTAGTCCAACCCGTCCACGTCGACCAGATATCTCAACCCAATCTAGTCCCACCTGCCAGCACCCGGCCCATATCGTTCTTAAACCCTTCCAATTCATATACCCATCCAGATGCCTCTTAAATATTGCAATTGTACCAGCCTCCACCACATCCTCTGGCAGCTCATTCCATAAACGTACCACCCTCTGTGTGAAAAGGTTGCCTCTTAGGTCTCTTTTATATCTTTCCGCTCTCACCCTAAACCTATGCCCTCTAGTTCTGGACTCCCTGACCACAGGGAAAATACTTTGTCCATTTATCCTATCCATGCCCCTCATGATTTTATAAACCTCTATAAGGTCACCCCTCAGCCTCTGAGGCTCCAGGGAAAACAGCCCCAGCCTGTTCAGCCTCTCCCGATAGCTCAAATTCTCCAACCCTGGCAACATCCTTGTAAATCTTTTCTGAACCCTTTCAAGTTTCACAACATCTTTCCGACAGGAAGGAGACCAGAATTGCACACAATATTCCAACAGTGGCCTAACCAATGTCCTGTACAGCTGCAACATGACCTCCCAACTCCTGTACTCAATACTCTGACCAATAAACATAAGCATACCAAATGCCCTCTTCACTATCCTATCTACCTGCGACTCCACTTTCAAGGAGCTATGAACTTGCACTCCAATGTCTCTTTGATCAGCAACACTCCCCAGGACTTTACCATTAAGTGTATAAGTCCTGCTCAGATTTGCTTCCCCAAAATGCAGCACCTCACATTTATCTAAATTAAACTCCATCTGCCACTTCTCAGCCCATTGGCCTATCTGATCAAGATCCCATTGTAATCTGAGGTAACTTTCTTCGCTGTAAAGACTCTATTGTATTCTTCCAGTTCCTCTGTCCCTGCTGGATCTGTTCTGATGATGGCAGCTTGTTCCTCCACCAAGGGTTCCCCATCACCATGGTTGACAGAGCCCTCAGCCACCTGGCACTCACCTCTTCTCTTCCCTCCGACAACGATAGGGACGCCTGGGTCCTTACCTACCATCTCACCAGCATCCACATCTGGAGATTGATTAGCCGTCATTTCCGCCACCTCCACCCACACATTCCCTCCCTCCCCTGTCAGCGTTCCGCAAGGACTCTCCGGGCTTCACCTCCATCTATCCTTCACTCTTCACCGCGCCCACACCTTCACCTTGCCCTCCCACCTTCCAACCCCCCCAAAACCTTTTCCTTGCTGCAATTAATTCTGAGGGTCACTGGATTGGAAACGTTAACTCTGCTTTCTCTCCACAGATGCTGCCTGAGCTGCAGAGTTTCTCCTGCAATTTCTGTTTTTGTTTCAGGCTAAGTTTGCTCTTCAGAGCCACATCAAACACTCCCAGCTGGAGACAGATCGTTTTAGCTCCCCATGTTTACCTTAATTCTCGTTTTAACTGTTTCTCTGTCTTTTAACAGTGTGATTATTTCACTCATTCTCTCATTCACTCATAAATGCTCTGCGTTTATTTATTACATTCTCTTTTATCTTTTTAAGCGTAATTCTTCGGCTATTTTCTTCTTCATTTTAGCCCCAGGTTAGTTATCTCGCCGTCGTTCTCTACAGTCTCTGTCCCCCTGTTTTCTCTCTCTCTCTCTTTCTCTCTTTCCCATTGTTTCCTCTGCCCGTTTCTCAAAGCGTAAATTCACCTCTTTTTTCTGGTCTTCTTCACGTTCTTTCTCGGCATTTTAAAACCCTTACTACAAATAACTTGTCCTTTTTTTTCAATTACAAATAAGGATGCAGCAATCCTGGGAGCAGCGAGGGGAGCATTCAGCAGGGGAGCGGTTGCTAGGAAGTGTTGTTAGGACGCAGGCAGCGTGTGGAAAATGTGGCATGATCCTTCTCTCCCTGGATTGCCATAATGTGGAGCATCTGGGGGTTGGACTGGGCTGGACAACACTAAATATGACACAACACCAGGTTATAGTCCAGCAGGTTTATCGGCAAGTTTATTTGAAGTTTCAAAGAAACCTGTTAGACTATAACCTGGTGCAGTGTGATTTTTAACTTTGTCAATTGATTGCCATATCATTGTAGTCACCAACCACTGCATATGCCAGTTATTAACACACTCCGCGTGGTAAAGCAAATCTATTTTTTTTAAATTTAATTCAGTGTTTAATATGCTAAAGCTGTAATGGATTTACCACATGGATTTTACATATACAGTAACTCCTGTGTATTATTGTGCAGGTTCGGTGAATTGGCCATACTAAATTGCCCGTAGTGTTAGGTGCAGGGGTAAATGTAGGGGAATGGGTCTGGGTGGGTGCGCTTCGACGGGTCGGTGTGGACTTGTTGGGCCGAAGGGCCTGTTTCCACACTGTAAGTAATCTAATCTAATCTAATCTAATCTAAAACATAAACCGAACATCAACAATATGTAAAAGAGCTGCCAGCATCTTCATTGTATTTTTGAGTCCTGCAATGTGAAAGGGTTTATAAGTTCTTCATGAATTTTCCCAGCAGCTCCTTCAGGTGCAGTATAAAGAGCGAATCATTGTGCACTTCCATAAGGCTATAAGAAACAGGGACAGCATTAGGCCATTCAGTCCATCAGTCTCCAGCCGTTCCATCATGGCTGATATGTTTCTCAACCCAATCTCCAGCCTTCTCTCCATACCCATTGATCCCCTTACCAATCAAGAACCAGTCCATCTCTGTCTTAAATAGATTCAATGACTTGGCCTCCACAGCCCTCTATGGCAATGAGTTCCATTGATTCAAGACCCTCTGGCTGAAGAAATTCCTCCTTCTCATCTCAGTTCTACAGGGTAATCCCTTCACTCCGAGGCTGTACCTTTGGGTCCTGGTCTCTTTTACAAGTGGAAACATCTTCTCCACATCCAGTCTATCCAGGTCTCTCAGTATTCTGTTAAAAATCATATACCAGGTCATAGTCCAAAGGGTTTATTTGGAAATACTAGCTTTCAAAGCTAGTACTTCCAAATAAACTTGTTGGACTACAACCTGGTGTTGTATGATTTTTAACTTTGTCCACCCCAGTCCAACAGCAGCACCTCGACATCTCAAGTTTCAATCAGATCTCCCTCAGCCTTCTAAACTCAATTGAGTACAGACCAGAGTCCTCAACTGCTCCTCATGTGACAAGCCCTTCAAACCCAGAATCATTCTTGTAAACCTTTGAAAAAACCCTCCAACTCCAACACATCCTTCCTTGGATTTGGTGTCCAAAACTGCTCAGAATATTCCTACACGGAATATTCCTGTCCTGGTCCACCCACATTAATGTGATGATCACAAAAGCCTCTAATTCAATGAATTCCCCATGCATTGCAACATCGAATTTTTCTTCCACCACTTCCATGCTTATATTTTCCATCAGCACTCCCACCCATCACCCGAGGACCCCTTCTCCTACCTCCAACATACTCCATCCACTTGGACACCCCATGCTGTCTGATACCTGCCCTCGATCTCTTCATCTCTAACTGCCGCCATGACACTGACCACCTCAACCTGTCCACCCTTCTCACCCACTCTAACCTCTCACCCTTGCAACGCGCAGCTCTCTACTCCAGCCCCAACCTCACTAGCAAACCTGCAGACAATGGGGGGGGGGGGCACAGTGGTAATTTGGCGCACCAACCTCTAATTCGCTGAAGCCAGGCGCCAACTCGCAGACACTTCCTGCTACTGCCCCCTCGACCAAGACCTCACCTCCCATCATCAAACCATTATCTTCCAGACCATCCACAACCTCATCACCTCAGAGGATCTCTCATCCACAACTTCCAACCTCGTATTCCCAGAAGGCTGGACCGCCTGATTCTAAATCTTACCCAAAATCCACAAACCCGACTGCCCCAATTGACCTATCGTCATCGTCTCTGCCTGCTCCTGCCCCACTGAATGTATCTCCTCATATCTTGACACCGTTCTGTCCCCCTTGGTCCAGGAACTCCTCACATTCATTTGGGTCACCACCTACACCCTCCACCTCCTCCATGACTTTTGTTTTTCTGGGCCATGATGAAGGCCTCCAAGCCCTTTGTTTCTTCTTCTCCCACCAACCCAACCAGTATCCCTCCACTGACACACTCATTTGATTGGCTGAACCAACACCCTCAAAAACTTCTCCTTCAAATTCTCCCACTTCCTCCAATCCAAAGGGGTAGCCATGGGCACCCGCATGGGCCACAGCTATGCCCGTCTCTTCGTTGCTACATGGAACAGTCCATCTTCTGTAGTTACACTGGCACCATTCCCCATTTTCTCGTCCGCTACATTGATGACTGTATCAGCACCACTTCATGCTCCCATGAGGAGGTTGAACAGTTCATCAACATCTCCAAAACCTTCCACCCTGACCTCAGGGTGGCACGGTGGCTCAATGGTTAGCACTGCTGCCTCACAGTGCCAGAGACCCGGGTTCAATTCCCGCCTCAGGCGACTGACTGTGTAGAGTTTGCACGTTCTCCCCGTGTCTGCGTGGGTTTCCTCCGGGTGCTCCGGTTTCCTCCCACAGTCCAAAGATGTGCAGGGCAGGTGAATTGGCCATGTTAAATTGCCCGTAGTGTTAGGTTGGGGGTATGGGTGGGATGCGCTTCGGCGGGTCAGTGTGGACCTGTTGGGCCGAAGGGCCTGTTTCCACACTGTAAGTAATCTAATCAAGTTCACCTGGACCATCTCAGACACCTCCCTCCCTGTCCTTGATCTCTCCATCTCCATTTCCAGTGGCTGACTCAATACAGACATCTTTTTCAAATCATCCAACAGCTGCCTGGACTACACATCGTCCCAACCCCCTCCTGTAAAGATTTTATCCCTTACTCCTAATTCCTCCACCTCCACTGTATCTGCTCCCAGGTGGACCAATTCCACTCTAGAACATCCCAGATGGCCTCCTATTTCAAGGACTGAAATTTCCCCTCCCATGTGGTCACCAGTGCTCTCCAGAGCATCTCCTCCACTTCCCGCTCCTTCTCCCTTGAACCCCACCCCTCCAATCACAAGAAGGATAGAACCCCCCACCCCCACCCCCCTCCCCACTGTCCTCACCTTCAACCCCACCAACCTCCGGGTACAAGGCCTTATTCCCCAACCATTTGGAGGACGGGAAAAATTTCTGGCTGTAAGAGCTGCTCCTTTTTTTGAGGTATTTTAGGTGTTGGAGGTGATTTTCTCAAATTCCAGGAGCAGCAACTACTGTTTTACATGCGGTTGCATTGTTTTGGAACTTTGGAGAAAAAGTCAAAACAACAGCAGTTTAAAAGGGAGAAGGGCAGACAAAGGAAGCACAGGGGAGAGAGAGAGAACCTGCACAGTTACGGCCTTTGCTGTTTGAATTTGTGTATCGCTGGACATCAGAGTGCATCTGGGAAAATTAACAAACAGTGAAATTCACAACTAATCTTGGAGGAACTGTTGGGCGAAGTTCACCGCACAGAATCAGATAAGTTAATTGTTGTTTGGAGTCTGTCCAAGAGAAAGGCTGCAGTAGTGAGTACAGTGGACTCTTTCTTGATTATATGTTTCTGGAGATAAGTCTCTTGACTAAACTTAAAATTTAAGTCATAGCTATTAATTTAACCTGGGACAGTGTTTGTAGAGGAATAAGACGGTGTTATTTTCTGGGTCTGTAGATTGTAAAGGAGCAAAAATAACCTTTGCAGTGATATGTACTTCTTGTCAGATGTGAGAGTTTAAAGCGA
The DNA here is from genome assembly GCF_047496795.1 of Chiloscyllium punctatum. Lineage (NCBI taxonomy): Eukaryota > Metazoa > Chordata > Chondrichthyes > Orectolobiformes > Hemiscylliidae > Chiloscyllium > Chiloscyllium punctatum. The sequence goes on along the minus strand of NC_092777.1, from coordinate 63,355,796 downwards.
GTTTAAGGGTTACTGCTGATTATATCTGTCATAAATGCTGTTGGATGCGAATCTTATCAGATCGAGTGGATCAGTTGGACAGACAGATAGAAGCGATGAGAAATTTGCAACAGCAACAGTATATGATGGATGGCAGCTATAGGAAGGGGGGAATGTCTCAGATACAGTCACATAGATGGGTTAACTCCAGGAAGGGTAGGAGAGGTAGGCAGCTAGTGCAGAGTCTTTTGTGGATATACCCATTTCAAACAGATATGCTGCTTTGGAAAATGTAGGGGGTGATGGATTCTCAGGGGAATGTAGCACGAACAGCCAAGTTTCTGGTATTGAGACTGGCTCTAATGCAACAAGGGGTACATCAGCTTCCAAGAGATCAATTGTGTTAGGGGATTCTGTAGTCAGGGACAGACAGACGTTTCTGTAGCCAGCAGAGAAAAAGCAGAATGGTGTGTTGTTTCCCTGGTGCCAGGATCAAGGATGTCTCAGAGAGGGTGCAGAATGTTCTCACAGGGGAGAAGAGCCAGCAAGAGGTCATTGTCCACATTGGAACCAACAACGTTGGAAGGGAAAAGGTTGAGATTCTGAAGGGAGATTACAGAGAGATAGGCAGAAATTTAAAAAGAAGGTCCTCAAGGGTAGTAATATCTGGATTACTCCCAGTGCTACGAGCTAGTGAGAGCAGGAATGGGAGGATAGAGCAGATGAATGCATGGCTGAGGAGCTGGTGTATGGGAGAAGGATTCACATCTTTGGATCATTGGAATCTCTTTTAGGGTAGAAGTGACCTGTACAAGAAGGAAGGATTGCACCTAAATTGGAAGGGGACTAATATATTGGCAAGGAAATTTGCTAGAACTGCTTGGGGGGGTGGGACCCAGGGAGATAGTGAGGAAAGAGTAGATCTGAGATGGGTACAGCTGAGAACAGAAGTGAGTCAAACAGTCAGGGCAGGCAGGGACAAGGTAGGACTAATAAATTAAACTGCATTTATTTCAATGCAAGGGGCCTAACAGGGAAGACAGATGAACTCAGGGCATGGTTAGGAACATGGGACTGGGATATCATAGCAATTACGGAAACATGGCTCAGGGATGGGCAGGACTGGCAGCTTAATGTTCCAGGATATAAATGCTACAGGAAGGATAGAAAGGGAGGCAAGAGAGGAGGGGGAGTGGTATTTTTTATAAGGGATAGCATTACAGCTGTGCTGAGGGAGGATATTCCTGGAAACACACCCAGGGAAGTTATTTGGGTGGAACTGAGAAATAAGAAAGGGATGATCACCTTATTGGGATTGTATTATAGACTCCCCAAAAGTCAGAGGGAAATTGAGAAACAAACTCGTAAGGAGATCTCAGCTATCTGTAAGAATAATAGGGTAGTTATGGTAGGGGATTTTAACTTTCCAAACATCGACTGGCACTGCCATAGTGTTAAAGATTTAGATGGAGAGGAATTTCTTAAGTGTGTACGAGACAATTTTCTGATTCAGTATGTGGATGTACCTACTAGAGAAGGTGCAAAACCTGACCTACTCTTGGGAAATAAGGCAGGGCAGGTGACTGAGGTGTCAGTGGGGGAGCACTTTGGGGCCAGCGACCATAATTCTATTCGATTTAAAATAATGATGGAAAAGGATAGACCAGATCTAAAAGTTGAAGTTCTAAATTGGAGAAAGGCCAATTTTGATGGTATTAGGCAAGAACTTTCAAAAGCTGATTGGAGGCAGATGTTTGCAGGTAAAGGGACGGCTGGAAAATGGGAAGCCTTCAGAAATGAGATAACAAGAATCCAGAGAAAGTATATTCCTGTCAGGGTGAAAGGGAAGGCTGGTAGGTATACGGAATGCTGGATGACTAAAGAAATTGAGGGTTTGGTTAAGAAAAAGAAGGAAGCATATGCCAGGTATAGACAGGATAGATCAAGTGAATCCTTAGAAGAGTATAAAGAAAGTAGGAGTATACTTAAGAGGGAAATCAGGAGGGCAGAACGGGGACATGAGATAGCTTTGGCAAATAGAATTAAAGAGAATCCAAAGGTGTTTTACAAATATATTAAGGACAAAAGGGTAACTAGGGAGAGAATAGGGCTCCTCAAAGATCAGCAAGGCGGGGAGATACTAAATGAATATTTTGCATCAGTATTTACTGTGGAAAAGGATATGGAAGAAATAGACTGTAGGGAAATTGATGGTGACATCTTGCAAAATGTCCAGATTACAGAGGAGGAAGTGCTGGATGTCTTGAAACAGTTAAAGGTGGATAAATCCTCAAGACCTGATTAGGTGTACCTGAGAACTCTGTGGGAAGCTAGAGAAGTGATTGCTGGGCCTCTTGCTGAGATACTTGTATCATCGATAGTCACAGGTGAGGTGCCGGAAGATTGGAGGTTGGCAAACATGGTGCCACTGTTTAAGAAGGGCGGTAAAGACAAGCCAGGGAACTATAGACCTGTGAGTCTGACATCGGTGGTGGGCAAGTTGTTGGAGGGAATCCTGAGGGACAGGATGTACATGTATTTGGAAAGGCAAGGACTGTTTAGGGATAGTCAACATGGCTTTGTGCGTGGGAAATCATGTCTCTCAAGCTTAATCAAATTTTTTGAAGAAGTAACAAAGAGGATTGATGAGGGCAGAGCAGTAGATGTGATCTATATGGACTTCAGTAAGGCGTTTGACAAGGTTCCCCATGGGAGACTGATTAGCAAGGCTAGATCTCATGGAATACAGAGAGAACAAGCCATTTGGATACAGAACTGGCTCAAAGGTAGAAGACATAGGGTGGTGGTGGAGGGTTGTTTTTCAGACTGGAGGCCTGTGACCAGTGGAGTGCCACAAGGACCGGTGCTGGGCCCTCTACTTTTTGTCATTTACATAAATGATTTGGATGCGAGCATAAGAGGTACAGTTAGTAAGTTTGCAGATGACACCAAAATTGGAGGTGTAGTGGACAGCGAAGAGGGTTACCTCAGATTACAACAGGTTCTGGACCAGATGGGTCAATGGGCTGAGAAGTGGCAGATGGAGTTTAATTTAGGTAAATGCGAGGTGCTGCATTTTGGGGAAGCAAATCTGAGTAGGACTTATATACTTAATGGTAAGGTCCTAGGGAGTGTTGCTGAACAAAAGGGAGTGTTGCTGAACAAAGAGACCTTGGAGTGCAGGTTCATAGCTCCTTGAAAGTGGAGTCGCAGGTAGATAGGATAGTGAAGAAGGTGTTTGGTATGCTTTCCTTTATTGGTCAGAGTATTGAGTACAGGAGTTGGGAAGTCATGTTGCGGCTGTACAGGACATTGGTTAGGCCACTGTTGGAATATTGTGTGCAATTCTGGTCTCCTTCTTATCGGAAAGATGTTGTGAAACTTGAAAGGGTTCAGAAAAGATTTACAAGGATGTTGCCAGGGTTGGAGGACCTGAGCTACAGGGAGAGGCTGAACAGGCTGTGGCTGTTTTCCCTGGAGCGTCGGAGGCTGAGGGGTGACCTTATAGAGGTTTATAAAATTATGAGGGGCATGGATAGGATAAATAGACAAAGTATTTTCCCTGGGGTCAGGGAGTCCAGAACTAGAGGGCACAGGTTTAGGGTGAGAGCGGAAAGATATAAAAGAGACCTAAGGGGCAACTTTTTCTTGCAAAGGGTGGTACATGTATGGAATGAGCTGCTAGAGGAAGTGGTGGAGGCTAGTACAATTGCAACATTTAAAAGGCATCTGGATGGGTATACGAATAGGAAGGGCTTGGAGGGATATGGGCCGGGTGCTGGTAAGTGGGACTAGATTGGGTTGGGATATCTGGTCGGCATGGACAGGTTGGACCGAAGGATCTGTTTCCATGCTGTACATCTTTATGACTCTATGACTATTTCCACTACCTAGTCAGACCCCACCACCAGAGGTATATTTCCCTGCCCACCCTTATCAGCATTCCACAGAGATCATTCCCTCTGTAACTCCTTCGTTAGGCCCCCACCAACCCACCCTCCACACCCGCACCTTCCCTTGCCACCGCATGAGGTGTAAAACCTGCGCCCACACATCCCCCCTCCATCCAACGCCCCGAAAGAATCCTTCCAAATCTGGCAGAGATTTTCCTGCACATTCACCCACCTCATCTACTGTGTCCATTGCTCACGATGTGGTCACCTCTACATTGGGAAGACAAGACGCCAACTCGCGGATCGTTTCAGAGCACACCTCTGGGACACACGCACCAAATAACCCCACCACTCTGTGGCCGACCACTTCATTGCCCCTCCCACTCCACCAAGGAGTCCTGCAAGCCCCACTCAGTAAGTCCTGGGCCTCCTCCACCACCAAATCCTAGCCACCTGACACTTGGAGGAAGAACGTCTCATCTTCTGCCCTGGGACCCTCTAGGCACACGGCATCAACATCAATTTCACCAGTTTCCTCATCTCCCCTCCCTTCCCACCTGTCTCCTCCACCAATCACCATCACCCCCTCCCACCCACCTTTCTCCCAGCCCCATCCTCCTCCTATTTATCTCTCATCCCCCTTCCCCTGACCCCCATTCCCCACATTCCTGATGAAGGGCTTATGCCTGGAACGTCGATTCTCCTGCTCTTCAGACTCTGTCTAACCTGCTGTGCTTTTCCAACGCCACGCTTTTTGACTCTGACTCTCCAGCATCTGCAGTCCTCACTTCCTCCTCTAAGTCCTCAGGAGGCTAAGGAAATTCAGCATGTATGTAAAGACTCTTACCAATTTTTATTCACGCACCACAGAAAGCATTCCATCAGGATGCATCAGTGTGGTACAGCAACTGCTCTTCCCAGGACTATAAGAAACTACAGAGAGTTGTGAACACTGCCTACTTCATCATGTAAATCAGCCTGCCCATTGACTCTGTCTACACTTCCCTCAGCCTCAGAAAGCAACCAACATAATCAAAGACCCCTCCCACCCCGGTTACACCCTCTTCCATCAGGCGGGAGATATAAAAATTTGATTACACTTATGAAAAGATTCAAGAATAGCTACTTTCCCCTTGTTATCAGACTTATGAAAGGACCTTTCAAATGTTAATGTCGACCTATCTCTCTCTACACTTTCTCTGTAGCTGTAACACTGTATTTACACTCTGTTCTGCTACCCTGATGCACTTTGTATAATACAATCTGCCTGTATAGCACACAAAACAACACTCTTCACTGTATCTTGGTACATGTGACAATAGATAAAACTCAAACTTTTTCCTCTATCTGCTATATATGACTAAATTAAATGCTGCCAACAGAAATTGGTACCTAGTCCCAGACTGAATGAAACGCCATTTCAGCTGCACGTACCGTATATACTCATGCATAGATCAAATTTTTATGACTATTTTCAAAGGTTCAATTTAGAAGTTCGATATGGGCACAAGTTTTGATGGGCTGAAATTCATGCTGCAGTTTGAAATACCGTATGATTAGCAAAAGTTGATTTGATCGCTCAACTAATCCCAGGTAAAGAGGAAAAACACAATGAATTATGGGAAAGGTAATTGCCAAACAAAAGCAAGAGACTGGTGTGAAAATTTAACATGTCATAGATTCATTGAAATCCTGCAAAGTCACATTGTTCAACATGGTCATGGCTTGGTATAATGGCATACTCAAAACGAAACATTTATTAAATCCTGAATGTGTAAGCACCTCGAACTTTCCCACCAAATTCTTCTGTTTCTGTCCCAGTTACTCTCGTACGTTATGAATCTCAACAACATTAACAAATTTGTCAAATAATTAAAGATATGTGTAGCTAACACTTTTACTCAGATATAATGACACAATTAAAATGATTAACTTTTTAATGATGTTAACTTTTGGATGGCTAGTGAACAAAGTGCAATAAGGAACGATAGCCTTAGTCTCGGTCTGAATGAAAGAATGAATCAAAATGTGCCGTAGTAAGGTAAAAACAATGACTGCAGATGCTGAAAACCAAATACTGGATTAGTGGTGCTGGAAGAGCACAGCAGTTCAGGCAGCATCCAACGAGCAGCGAAATTGACGTTTCGGGCAAAAGCCCTTCATCAGGAATAGAAGCCAGTTCGGGGACAGTGAGGAATGTCTGCAAAAGAAACAAATGTGAGGCCAATATGAATACAATGAATAGTTAGGATATGGAACACATTGCCTGGAAGTGTGATGGAGGTTTGTTTAATTGAGGCATTCAAGAGGGCATTGTTTCTATTTAAAATAATGATTTAAGGGAAACAGCAGGAGGTTGATGCCAAGTTAGACTGCTCTGAAGTGCAGTAAGTAGAATTACGACTGAATGAATGAATGCAATGTAGGAATGCTACGTAGGAACCAAAGAGCAATGAGTAGAGTTACTGGTATGAACGAATGAATGCAGTTTCATTTAAGTGGGTTAATGGGAACCTTTGTAGTTCCCTTCATAAGTGGTTTATAATGTGATATAGTATGGTCGACTTATACACAAGATATATGGAAAATACAAGATTTTTGCCAAAATAAGGGATAGACTTATACATGAGATTGACGTATACTTGAGTGTATGCAATATTATTTTGGGGATGATTCCACACACGTTACTCATACACATATTTTTACGTTATAAACAATTTCCATTGAAAATTAACTGAAGGAATGCTTGTAACTATATAAACTGTAGAAACATGAGTTTGTCACTATTTTAACCAGCAAAAAATTAGAATGTTGTGGTAGTATCCTACCTCTGAGATTGGAAGCCTGGGTTCAAGTACTACCTAGGTGAAAGTGAGGACAGTAGATGCTGGAGATCAGAGTCAAGATTAGAGTGGTGCTGGAAAAGGTCAGGCAGCATCTGAGGAGCAGGAAAATCGACGTTTCGGGCAAAAGGATTCCTGATGAAGGGCCTGAAACGTCGATTTTCCTGCTCCTCAGATGCTGCCTGACCTGCTGTGCTTTTCCAGCACCACTCTAATCTTGACTCGATTTACTCCCTACTCCAGAGCATCTTTGAATAGGTGGATCAGAAAATAGTTTTGTTTCTCATTTTACAAAATTAGGAATTAAATACAATGAATCACTTTGGCTAATATATAAGGAAATACGGTTTAAATTGTCATTTGTATGTCTGTTGGTTTAGATGGTCCATTTGTGTCTGTAAGAATCCCCCCCTCCTGAGCTGGGCACTTGATTTACTGTTGCAAGAATAATGTGGCGCTCAGTGTAGAGCAATCTCCTGCTGAAACAAAACCAGCAAGTCTAACAACATCTCTGGAGAGAGAACAAAAAAGAGTTAACATTTCGAGTTCAGTGACCCCTTCCCAGAACAGCCCAATGCTGAATACGATTTCGCGTGAGTTTACCGCTGGTTAAACGCACCGCTTGCGTCAATTTAAAGAGCAGGAAACAGAACTTAACGGCGGGGGACTAGTGAGAGAAGTTAGGGCAGCGGTATTCACAAAGGTCTCCCTGTACCTTGTCGGAAGAACAAGAAATGAGTGAGGCGCAACTGAACATTGTGTTTGAGGGGCTGTTATGGCCCAGCCATGTTCACACGGAAGCAAGCCTGAGATACGCCCGGGAGGAATTCCAGGTTCGGGATGATGATGTTTTCATTGTCACTTACCCCAAATCAGGTAATTCCCAAACAGACTGCGGCGAGATTATTTCCACTCAGTGTTCGTTATCGCCGTCCTGTCGTTTTCCTTCACTCTCTGGGTTTGGGTACAGTCAGGAATTCTAAAGTGAAAGCCTTTTGCAGCTGCGAAGTTTTTCATAAAGGACGGGCGGTCCGGTGTCTGAGTGGCTCCAGCGCCAGGGAGCCGGGTTCGATTCCACTGACCGTCCGTGCAGAGTCTGTGTATTGGCCATTGATGAGGTTATGGGGATTTGGGGTGTAGATCTGGGTGGGATGCTGTTTGGAGGGTCCGTGTGACGCGATGGGCCAAATGGCCTCTTTCCCCACTGTAGGGATTCTTTGATTAAATTAGATTCCTTACAGTGTGGAAGCAGGCCCTTCGGCCCAACAAGTCCACACCGACCCACCGAAGAGCAACCCACCCAGACCCATTCCCCTACATTTACCCCTTCAGCTCACACTACGGATAGTTTAGCCTGGCCAATACACCTGACCTGCACATCTTTGGACTGTGGGAGGAAACCGGAGCACCCAGAGGAAACCCACACAGACACGGGGAGAATGTGCAAACTCCACACAGAGGCATATAACAAAAACGAGGAAGGAAAGAATATTGTGTGGATTAAGTTCCAGTTACTAATTTTGGAATATTATATACAAAGTATTACCTGATTGTTGTTCCAAAACCTAAAGATTAAGGTATATTATTAGGGGGTGGCACAGTGGTTAGCATTGCTGCCTTACAGCACCAGAGACGCAAGTTCAATTCCCACCTCGGGCAACTGTCTGTGTGGAGTTTGCACATCCTCCCAGTGTCTGTGTGGGTTTCCTCTGGGTGTTCCAGTTTCCTCCCACAGTCCAAAGATGTGCAGGTTAGCTGAATTGGCCATGCTAAATTGCCCGTAGTGTGAGGTGAAGGGGTAAATGTAGGGGAATGGGTCTGGGTGGGTTGCTCTTCGGAGGGTCGGTGTGGACTTGTTCGACCGAAGGGCCTGTTTCCACACTCTAAGTAATTTAATCTATATATCTTTCTCTTGGGTCCAATCTTGGTCTTTTTTCTCATTTTCCTAAAGTCCATATTCCCATACACCAACATTTATAGATCTTCAGTGAGGGAATTGATTTTTTAGTTGATTGCTTTTTGTCATGGATGACCTGACAAAGGGGTAGCACTTCAACCACGAACTGAAACTTAGAATGTCAACTTCGGATACTTTAACCATAAAGTTTAATCAAAAGAAGAAATTTCATTTTTGGACACAGCTGGTGTCACATCATCTGTGGACTGCTGTTACTTTGGATTTGTTTGAAGATTGCAACATGTTTAGTTGAATATCCAGTTGCTCAAATCAGCTAGAATACCTGTTTTATTTCCTGCACTCTTTGTTCCCCCCCCCCCCCCCCCATATCAAAGTTGAAAAAACACAAAGCAGATTACACAGAATAATAGATTTATTACGGTGCAGAAGGAGGATATTTGGCTCGTTATTGTCTGTACTAACTCTCTGAGCTGTCTAACCTGCCTTCAATCTCCTGCCTTTTCCCCTAGATAATTATTTTAAACAGAAACTTTGCCCTCTTGAATGCCTCAGTTAAACATACCCCCATGACACTGCCAGGCAATGTATGTTCAAGTTATTTTTCTCTGGCCTCACATTTCTTTCTTTTGCAAGCACTCTAAAACTGTCCCCTTTGGTTCTCCATCCATTTACAAGTGGTAAGTTTATCCCTAGCCGCTCTGCGCAGACTTCTCATAATTTTGAAAACTTCTATAAAATCTATTTTCACCTCTTTTTCAGTGATTTGACCTTATACTGAAAAAGGACTGAATAATTCAGCTCCCTTGCCTCATCACCATCCAATTTTTCCCTTAAAAATATATCTTTGAAAATTGGCATTCACCAAACGTTTAGACAATTCATTCTAATCAAGTCTGTGAGTGGAAAATACATTTCTTAATTTTCCCTTTGGAACTTTTATCACATTCAAATTTGAGTCCTGATTACCAGTTCTTCTGCCAGTGAAAACATTCATCCGCCGACATTTCCGCCACCTCCAAACAGACCCCACTACCAGGGATATATTTCCCTCCCCACCCCTTTCCGCTTTCTGCAAAGACTACCTGGTCAGGTCCACGCCCCCAAACAACCCACCCTCCCATCCTGGCACTTTCCCCTGCCACCGCAGGAACTGTAAAACCTGCGCCCACACCTCCTCCCTCACCTCTATCCAAGGCCCTAAAGGAGCCTTCCACATCCATCAAAGTTTTACCTGCACATCCACCAATATCATTTATTGTATCCGTTGCTCCTGATGCAGTCTCCTCTACATTGGGGAGACTGGGTGCCTCCTAGCAGAGCGCTTTAGGGAACATCTCTGGGACACCCGCACCAATCAACCGCACCGTCCCATGGCCCAACATTTCAACTCCCCCTCCCACTCTGCTGAGGACATGGAGGTCCGGGGCCTCCTTCACCGCTGCTCCCTCACCACCAGACGCCTGGAGGAAGAACGCCTCATCTTCCGCCTCGGAACACTTCAACCCCAGGGCATAATGTGGACTTCAACAGTTTCCTCATTTCCCCTTCCCCCACCTCACCCTAGTTCTAAACTTCCAGCTCAGTAACTGTCCTCTTGACTTGTCCGGACTTGTCCTACCTGCCTATCTTCTTTTCCACCTATCCACTCCACCCTCTCATCCCTGACCTATCACCTTCATCTCCTCCCCCACTCACCCATTGTACTCTATGCTACTCTCTCCCCACCCCCACCCTCCTCTAGCTTATCTCTCCACGCTCCAGGCTCACTGCCTTTATTCCTGATGAAGGGCTTTTGCCTGAAACGTCAATTTCGAAGCTACTTGGATGCTGACTGAACTGCTGTGCTCTTCCAGCACCACTAATCCAGAAAACAGTTATTTTACCTACTGTACCAAACCCCTATAGTTTTAAAAAGTCATTAAAATCTTCACATAACCATTTTTACTCCAAGGAGAACAATGTCAACTCTAAGTCTCTATACACAACTGACTTCCATGGTACATCTCCTCTGTAGCAGGTCCTGATAGTATTGATAAAAAGCAATTGATTTTTATCTTTCTCTGCTAAAGTTACACAGGAAGAGATTGTCGGACAATTTAAGTGAAATCACCCAACTTGCCACATATCCCATTTGCTCTGTACAGCTCAGCCACACACAGCAGAGCTGACAGAAATGTAAATGTGCTATGCAACATAAATTGGTAATCACGTTATGGCATAATATCAGATATTATTACACTTTAAATGTCTCCTGTCTGTTGAAACAATGTCATACTCAGGTATTTCGTCATTTCCGCCACCTCCAAACGGACCCCACCACCAGGGATATATTTCCCTCCCCTCCCCTATCAGCATTCCAGAAAGACCACTCCCTCCGTGACTCCCTCGTCAGGTCCACACCCCCCACCAACCCAACCTCCACTCCCGGCACCTTCCCCTACAATCGCAAGAAATGCAAAACTTGTGCCCACACCTCCCCCCTTACTTCCCTCTAAGGCCCCAAGAGATCCTTCCATATCCATCACAAATTCACCTGCACCTCCACACAAATCATTTACTGCATCCGCTGCACCCGATGTGGCCTCCTATACAATGGGGAGACAGGCCGCCTACTTGCGGAACGTTTCAGAGAACACCTCTGGGACACCCGCACCAACCAACCCAACCTCCCCGTGGCTCAACACTTCAACTCTCCCTCCCACTCCACCAAGGACATGCAGGTACTTTGCATCCTCCATCGCCAGACCATGGCAACACGACGGCTGGAGGAAGAACGCCTCATCTTCCGCCTAGGAACCCTCCA